>NC_132911.1:106805253-107130878 GCF_047675955.1 Chlorocebus sabaeus
GGTGATGTTTATATCTTCTTTTTGCTTGTCTATACTTTCCAATTATTAAACAGCTAATAAGTATTAATTGTTATAACAAGAATAAAGAAAAACATAGTTTAAAAAGCTGGTATTCACCACTTGAACCAGGCAGGCGGAGGTTGCACTGAGCCAAGATCTCGCCACTGCACTCCAGCCTGGGCAACAGAGCGAGACTCTATTTCCAAAACAAAACAAAACAAAACAAGACAAAACAAAAAGGCTGGTATTCACTAAATACTTGACATTTATTGCTATGACAATTTCTGTTCCTAGTCTTCTCAGCAAGGGACATGATCTATAGAAACGTGTGACTGTGTCGAGTCAGAAATTCACTATGAGGCTGGCATTCAGGAGCGGATCTCTTAGCTAGTGAGTGGACCTGAGGTGGGAGGCGGGACTCGACTCCAGAGGCAGGGCTCCAAATCGGATGGAGGACTCGCTAAACCAGGGCAGGGGCAAAAGCAGCTTTTAATCAGACACACCTACCAGTGTGCCATGTCAATTTACAGCTGCCATGGGAACAGCCAGGAGTTACCACCTCTTTCCATGGCAATGACATAATGACCCAAAAGTTACTACCCCTTCCCTAGAAATTTCCTCATAAACCGTTCCTTAATCTGAATGCCATTAAAAGTGGGTATAAATATGACCAAAACTGCCCTACTCTGCCTACTGGGTAGCCTCGCTCTGCAGTAGCAATCATCAAACTGTAACACTGCCTCCTCAATAAAGCTGTTTTCTTCTACCTCTGGCTTGCCCTTGAATTCTTTCCTGGGAAAAGCCAAGAACCCTCATGGACTAAGCTCCACTTTGGGGCTTGCCTGCCCTGCATCAAACCTAGCTGACATCTCAAAGTGGCAAAGCAACTATAATTTATTATATGATTCAATTTTATTCTCATAACAATAGAGGTAGATATTATTGTCTCACCTTACAGATTAAAAAATTGAGGGTATTATACATTATGCAGTAAGTCATGAATTTGGGAATCTGAGAGTGTTGTAAGTCAAGTACTAAGTTTCTCAGCCTCAGCATGGTTGACATTTTGGATTAGATAATTCTGTTTGGGGTCTGTCCTGTACATTTTAGGATGTTTACCATCATCCCCGGCCTTTACCCACTAGGTACTAGTAGCATCCCTACCCCTAGGTTGTGACAACCAAAATGTCTCCAGACATTGCCAAATGTCCTCAGGTTGAGAATCATGAGTCTAGTATATTCATTAACCTTGAGCAATGAACTCCAAAAATTCAAGATATAAACCTCATACCATTTTCAACACTTCACCTTCACAGGGGCTTAGTTCTTAATTAAATTTTTAATAAATATTGTTGATGATGAAAACGAACATAAATAATGATGTAATAAACATATTTTGCATAAATACTTTTCTATCTTTTGCATTATTTCCATTCTAATGACAGCCAAATGGAACAAACATTTTAAAGGCTTCTCATTCATACTGTTAATCACTGACTAAAGAGTTGTACAAATTTACATTTCTACTATCAGTTTAAGAGTCTGTCTTACCACAGCCTCACCAGCATCGGTTATTATGTGTATATTTCTATCTTTGCTAATATGAATTCTTATTTCTATTTATTTCAATATTTATGTTTATACAAATTTGTATGGTTCTTATTTATATTTTTGAGCACTAATAAGAGTGAATATTTCCCATATGTTATAGCCAGTGGCACTTCTTTTCTTCTCAACTGTTTTGTGCTTTTTGCTCATTTGGCTTTCAGGTGGTCTTAGTATTGTTCTTTTTTTTAGAGACAGTCTCGCTCTGTCACCCAGGCTGGAGTGCAGTGTCGCCATCTTGGCTCATTGCAACCTCTGCCTCCCAGCTTCAAGCGATTCTCATCCCTCAGCCTCCTGAGTAGCTGGGATTACAGGCATACACCACCACACCTGGATAATTTTGTATTTTTTAGTAGAGACAAGGTTTCGTCATGTTGGCCTGGCTGGTCTTAAACTCCTGGCCTCAAGTGATCCATCTACCTTGGCCTCCCAAAGTGTTGGGATTACAGGCGTGAGTCACTGTGCTCGGCCCTTAGTATTATTTTTATCAATTTGTTCAAGCTCTCTGTATATTGTAACCTGGATAGCATATATTTCTACAAAAAAATATTTTGCATAAAGGCATTAGAGCTTAGACTTTATTAAAGCTTTGGGAAGATGGCAAAGGATTTAAATCACAGCAACTGAAGGAAGCTTAAATTGAATTCTAAACACTCCTCTTTTTATAAGTCCTTTGTCATTTGTCTTTCTCTTTTCTCTTTCTTTCCTTTTCTTCCCTATGCCTCCCTTCCATCTCTTCATTCCCTAATTTCTGTTGCTTTTCAGTGGAAACTAGCTTAGTTATTTCTTTGGTCTTTGCCTCCATTTACCGATACTCTCTGTTTGTCTTCCACCCTAGTGGAAGGTATTAGTTTATCAAGGTATTTTCTTAAACGAGGACACTTAGTTTAAGTGTTACGCCAGTAACAACTTTCAAGATATCTTGATTATTATACCAGAGTGAAAAAGAGTTCTGAATCCTGTTGCTCTATTTGTTTTAAATACTTTCTCCACTTTGTTTAACTAATGGGCAACAGGCTTAATACCTGGGTGATGAAATAATCTGTACAACAAACCTCCATGACACAAGTTTACCTATGTAACAAACCTGCACATGTACCCCTGAACTTAAAAAATATTTTAAAAATTAAAAAAAGAGAACAGTAATCAAAAACAAAATAATTTATTGCTGGTATGATTCCATCCTGCACAGCTGTTCTCTGGAGTGTGGTCGTTTACCTCTGTCTGGCTTCTCTCCTACCTAAGTGCTTGCTGCCACCCATGGAAGATTTGATGGACATGGACATCAGACTCCTGAGGCTCCAGAACTATCTTTTTGGTTGTGAACTAGAGGTCAACAAAGATTATCACTTTTAGGTGGATAATGATGAAAATGAGCACAAGTTATCTTTAAGAATGGTCAGTTTAGGGGCTGGTAGAAAGGATGGATTGTATATTGTTGAAGCAGAAGTAACGAACTATGAAGGCAGTCCAATTAAAGTAATACTAGCAACTTTAAAAATTATGTACAGTCAATGGTTTATCTTGGGGGCCTTGAAACAACATCCCCTGTGGCCTTAACACTCAGTGTGTTTCAGGGCCTGGGCATATGAGTACACAGCACTTACTAGGTATGAAGGAAGACGCAAAGCAGGAGATGAAGAGGAGGGAGATGTGAGACTCTTTAGTATATCTGGAAAGTGATCTGCCCCTGAAAGTGGGTGCATTTCCACAAGAAAAAAATAAAACTTCTTGCTGATGAAAATCACGATGATGATGATGAAAAGGAAGAAGATTTGATAAGGGGAAAGCTGAAGAAAAAGCTCTAGTGATCTATACAGGATACTCCATCCAAAAAATGCACAAAAATCAAACCAAAATAAAAAAGACTCAGAACTATCAAGATTAAGACCAAAAGGTCAAGAATCCTTCAAAAACGGGGAAAAAACCTCTTAAAACACCAAAAGGACCTAGTTTTGTGGAGGACATTAAAAGCAAAAATGCAAGCAAGTATAGAAAAAGTTGGTTCTCTTCCCAAAGCTAAGTACATCAATTATGTGACTAATTCCTTCTGGATGACTGACTAGGAGGCTATTCACGATCTCTGGAAGTGGAAGAAGTCTAAGAAAATAGTTTAGGCCAGGCGCGGTGGCTCACGCCTGTAACCCTAGCACTTTGGGAGGCCAAGGTGGGCGGATTACTTGAGGTCAGGAGTTCAAAACCAGCCTGGCTAACATGGTGAACCCTCATCTCTCCAAAAATAAATAAATAAATAACAATACAAAAAATTAGCCAGGCAAAGTGGTGGATGCCTATAATCCCAGCTACTCGGGAGGCTGAGACAGGAGAATCGCTTGAACCTGGGAGGTGGAGGTTGCAGTGAGCAGAGATTGCACCATTGCGTTCCAGCCTGGGCAACAGAGTGAGACTCTGTCTCAAATAAATAAATAAATAAATAAATAAATAAATAAATAAATAAATAAAATAGTTTAAACAGTTTGTTAAAATTTTCTCTTTCTTTTCTTTCAAAAAATTCTTTTAACCAAATGGTTCTTTTAGAGACAAAAATTATCTGTCATTTCATTTCTATAACAGTTGATATCTAACTGTCCTTTTTATAATTCAGAGTGAGAAGTTCCCTACCGTGTTGGATAAATATTGTCCAGGTTCCATTGGCAAAAATGTGTTGTCCAAAATGCCCCTTTAGTTTTTAAAGATGAAACTCCATCTTTTGTTTTTGTTTTTGTTTTCACGCTCTGAAAAAACTCAGACTGGAGTGACAGAGAGTGTCACGCTCTCTCACTCAGACTGGAGGGCAGTGGCACTATCTTGGGCTCACTGCAGCCTCTGGCTCCCGGGCTCAAGCGATTCTCCTGCCTCAGCCTCCCAAGTAGCTGGGATTACAGGCGTGCACCACCACACCCAGGTAATTTTTGTATTTTTAGTAGAGAGAGGGTTTCACCATGTTGGTCAGGCAGGTATCAAACTCCTGGCCTCAAGTGATCTGCCCACCTCAGCCTCCCAAAGTGCTGGGATTACAGGTGTGAGCCACCGTGCCTGGCTCTTTGCTTGGTTTTCAGTATATATGTATGTACGGAATATTATGATAGGACATAGTAGTAGCTGTGGTCAGACAAATGGAAATCGTGGGAAGACAAAAATATACAAGTGAAATAAGCTCAATATTTAATAAAGGAAAAAATAAATTTTTTCCCTTGAAAAAGTTGTAAGAAAAAAACAAATCTTCTCGTATGCATCTTAGGAGTGCTTTAAACTTAGATGTTTCCAGATGAGTCGTGTTTAGATAGGTGGAAATGGAGGAAAAGGTGTGGCATGCCCATGGATATCTAGTATGCTTATATGCATAGTACCGTATTAAAAAAGTGAGTTGCTTCTCTAAAAACATATTACTTTACTATTAGAAACCATTGGAGAGCAATCATGCCCTGCTTATATTAAACATCTTTGCTAGATTCTTATTTGATTTTTTGAGATGGGGTCTTGCTTTGTTCCCCAGGCTGGAGCACATGGCGCAATTGTAGCTCACTGCAGCCTCAGACTCCTGGGCTCAAGGGGTCCTCCCATCTTAGCCTCCTGAGTAGCTGGGACTATAGGCATGCACCACCATGCCCAGCTATGTTTGCTAAATTTTTAAGTGAGATACATTCAACTTCATAAAAATTAGAGCTAACATTTATTGAGCACTCTGTTATAATGCCTCCCAAGTATAACATGGTAATTAAAACACTGGAGCCCAGGCACGATGGCTCACCCCTGTAAACCCAGCACTTTGGGAGGCCCAAGTGGGCAGATTACTTGATCTCAGGACTTGGAGACCAGCTTGGCCAACATGGGAAAAACCCGTCTCTACTAAAAATACAAAAATTAGTTGGGTGTGGTGGTGCACGCCTGTAGTCCTAGCTACTCAGGAGGGCGGGGCACAAGAATCACGTGAACCCGAGAGGTGGAGGTTGCAGTAAGCTGAGATTGCACCACTGCTCTCCAACCCGGGCGACAAAGCAAGACTCCATCTCAAAAAAACCCCGAAACTAAAAAAAAAACCCCCAAAACATTGGAAAGTGCTGCGAGGTATAATTCAGTTTAGAAACTAAGAATCCAAGACAAATCCCAGCACTTTGGGAGGCCGAGGCGGGCGGATCACGAGGTCAGGAGATCGAGACCATCCCGGCTAACACGGTGAAACCCCGTCTCCATTAAAAATACAAAAAAAATTAGCCGGGCGTGGTAGCGGGCGCCTGTAGTCCCAGCTACTCGGGAGGCTGAGGCAGGAGACTGGCGTGAACACGGGAGGTGGAGCTTGCAGTGAGTCGAGATCGTGCCACTGTGCTCCAGCCTGGGCAACAGACCGAGACTCCGTCTCAAACAAAAAAACAAAACAATACAAAACAACAACAAAAAAAATTCAAGACAAAAAGTCTGCTTCAGGACCACACACAAGCACGAAGAAATCAAGATAGTTCAAGCATAGACCTAACCAAAAAAAAAATTGCCTTTAGGCTCATTTTGTGATGGCAGATAAAAGCCTCTGGAATTCTGACAAGTTTGTGAAGCCATGTTACAGAACTGGTTATTGTAATTGCGTGAACTTCATCCAAAACTGGTGAAAGCATCAGGTTGGGGATAGTCTGGTGGTTGTTACTTTCTGTCCGACCTAATACTGAGGCTCTAAGAAATTCTGTGGTGAATTTCTGTAGGGGGACACAGCAGAAAAGGTATAAGATAGGTCAGAAAACCTGGGTCCTATAATATATAGTAATAATGACGACCATTTACTGGTTGTTTCCTATGTACCAGGCATTGTGCTAACCGCATGCTTCATTTAATCCTTACAATACCTCTGTAAGGTATTTATTATTACCACCACTTTGCAGGTGAATAGGCTGAAGTTCAGAGGTGTAAGGCCACACAACTAGTAAGTAGGAGAGCCTAGATTCAACACCTGGTGTCTATTCCCTTGTGCTAAACAACACCGTGCCCTCTGATTCTTCACTTTCCTCATCTGTAGATCGAAAAGGATTAAATTAGAAAATCTCAAAATTTCTACTGCTTCTAAAACTCTGTGTTCTAAATTACGACATTACTATCTATCTTCCAAAGCTAATGAAATATGCAGGGTTCCGAGGAGCTTGATACCTATTTTTCACCAAAGGACATGATTTCCCCTGTCTACGCCTCTGTCCTAAAACCTTCTTTGGTTTCCCACTATCTAACATGGTTTCAACTATTTATGAGGAGCTTTCGTGGCAAGGAGTGATTCTTCTCAGTAGACAATCCTAAGAACGAGCGCAGTGCTTGGCGCACAATAAATGCTCCATAGACCATTTATGAAATTAAGTCTAAGTGGACTTCAAGGAAAATGTGAATCTGCTGAAATGAACTACTAGCCAGGATATTAGGTAGAAAACCAGGCTGACGAAGAAAACCCCAAGTGGAGAAGCCCTTTTAGGGGGCTGGAGACAATTTCTGACCCGCAGAAACCTGAAGTGGAGTGCCGTTAGGCATCGTGGCGGTGACGTTTACAGGCGGCGGACAAAACGCCGCCTGCGACACTGGAAGAAGCGGAAAACCCCACCCATCCTGGAACAACCGCAACCAGCCCCAACGCTGGGGGTCCCCTTGCCGCCCGGTAGCCTCCTAGTCCCGCCCCTCTCCCAAGACCCGAGGGAGGCAGCGGCTGCGGCTGCGCAATGGCGCGCGCGTAGGCGGAGCGGCGCGCGCGCGGTCAGCTGACTGCTGGGCTGGCACGTGACTTGTTCTGTAGGCGCTGGGGTAGAGGAAGCCTTGAGGCCGGAGCTTAGGTCGGGAGGGGATGGAGCGCTGAGCCGATAGCGTCCGCCAGGCCGCCCGCCTCCGTACCTGTTACTGCTGTCACTTCCTCGTTTGACACCTTCCTGGGTCAGTGAGCGATGGCTCTCCCCCGATGGGGAGTCCTGGTCAGGCCGAAGCTTGCGCTGCGGTCGCCGTCTGGGAAGGACGGGGGTGGGTGCGGGGGCAGAGACCGTGGCGTTGGAGCTGGAGCTGGCTGGGTGGCTGTGTCTGCTTTCTCGGCGCCAATTCACCGTCTGGGGCCTAGGTTCCGTCTCTAAGGAAGAGAAGGAGGGAAAAAGAGAAAGCTCTCGTGGGTAGTTAATGACAGGCTGAAAGGAGAGATACAGCGATTTGGCACCTTTCTTCTTGGGTAGGAATGCACGCCGCCTGATTGAGGGGGATGAAGTGACAGAGAGGTCCAGGTGAGGCTATAGAGTGGTGTGTGTGAGGTCACAGCTAGCTCAAGTGCCTTCACTGGGTGTGTGTGGGGGGTAGTTCGCGGGTGTCAGGGGGTCGGGGGTGGTGGATGACAGTTTAAAGGCCTAATAGCCCCTCATTGCAGACAGGAAACCCTCACAGAGTACACAAGGTCCCTCTAGGAATGGGAAAGAAGAGGAATCCAGAGAACCCAACTATTTTTTAGTAGAATGGGGGAGGGTAGGCAAAAAACCAAAACAAAACCCTAGAAGAGAACTTGGTGAGAGTCACGTAAGGCATATTGAATCACTTGAGAAACAGGAGTGTGGGGGAAGCTAGTACTCTTTTCAGAGGAAAATTCTGATATGTTAGGGAAAAATCACATGCTTCAGTGAGAGCCCAGTACTTAGCACCGCTCTGGGAATGGAGCGGTGGGATGTAAACAGTCTATCCTTAGGAGTTTGCACTAATGTTGGAGAGAAAAGTCACACACAGGACACGTTAAAATACGATGCAGTTTATATATAATTACCAAAAAGAGAATGCGAAGTGCTTAGAAAGTGTGGAGCAACGACACGTGTAAACTGGCACTATGGGAAAGTATTCTGGAGGAAAGAAAACTTGAGTCTTGGCAAGCCCTTAGGATTTGAACAGGTTGAGAGAAATGGGAGTAATTTTACAGACGGGGAAAGCCACAGTATTTGAAAGCCTGAAGATGGGGTAGGGAATGCTTCTTGGGGAGTCAGAAGTCTAGCTTTTATAGTGGATTGCAGTGTGGAGAAGTGGGAAAGAAAGTTGGGAGTCAGGTAACGAGGACTTTTGAATGGTAGTCATTTACTTATTCATGCAAATAATGTGTATTGAATACATGCTATATGCAGGTACAGTGCTGATGGTAGGGTTTAGAAAATTGTCTTTATAGAGCTTACAGGCAAGCATAGGGGATGGATTTTAAAAATCAACCAAGCGTGAAATGTGCTTTGAAGGAGTAACAGTGGTATGAAAGAGTGTACTAGGGGCATGTGTATTATGGAAGATTTAAAAAAAGGCATTGCTAAGAATATGACTTTTTAAAAATTAAAACAATTTTATTTATTTTCTTCATACCCTCTCCCTGTGAGAGGGTATGACTTTTGACCTGAGATCTGAAAAGAGACTGAAAAAGGAATGTGAAGATGTGAATGAAAAGAATATTCTAGGCCTGGCAGGGTGGCTCATGACTGTAATCCCAACATTTTGGGAGGCTGAGGTGGGAGGATTGCTTGAGGCCAGGAGTTCAGGACCAGCCTCGGCAACAGAGTGAGACCCCCGTCTCTACAAAAAATAAAAAAATGACTAGCTGGGAGTGGCGTGTGCCTGTAGTGCTAGCTGCTCAGAAGGCTGAGGCAAGAGGATCATTTGAGCCCAGTAGTTGGAGGCTGCAGTGAGCTATGATCATGCCAATGCACTCCCTCCTGGGAAACAGAACTAGACCCTGTCTGTGAAAAACGAAAAAGGAACATTTCAGGCTGAAGCAACAGCGTATGTCAAGGCCCTGAAATGTGAAGAGGAAAAAAGCTTTTCAGCGTTTTTGAAAGGCTAGCGTGGCTGACACGGGGAGGGAGAGAGGCAGGTGGAGAAAGCTGGGGTCAGGCCAAGCAGAGCTTTTATTCTAAAAACAGAGGGAAGCCAGTGAAAATTACAGGCAGTGGATTGAGACAGGTTGTGGCTTTTTTTTGGAAATAATGGAGGGTGGCAAAAGTGAATGAGGGGAGACCCGCTCAGGGAAACATCGTTGTAATCCACTGAAGGATTTGAAGGCAGGATACCTTCTCTCTCCACTGAGGACTTCAGGAGAACGTTTAACTGTACTCACTTTTAGAGGGTTCAGGAGTTGGGGAAGGGAAAGAATGATTAGATTCTATCTGCACCCTTCACAGGGTAGTTGTAACTACCCTCGAGGCAGTCCTGAAGTATGTATCGGAGGCTGTTTTGCAAAAATTTGTTTTGGCTTTTCAAATTTATCCTTTTGTAAGGTAGTCTATTTCAGAATATCTTTTATTGAAATATAGTTAGTTACAGGGAGGGATCTCTTTCATGTCTATTTTGTTCTCACAGTTCTTTGAAAGACAGTGAATGAAAATGCTATTCTTTATATAGATGGGAACCTGGAACTAGAAACAGGTAAAGTGATTTGGCTGAGTCCGGAGTAACTGCCACAGTTTCTGACTGCTGATGTATTCCTGCTGATTACCTACACAGTACTAACCACAGTCACATCTAGAGAAAAGGGCGAGTTTTTTGAAGTGCACAGTAGTCTTTGATTCAGCAATTTTTTTTTTTTTTTTTTTTTTGGCGAACTTCTCCCTGAAGATTCAGCACTTTTGATGAACTTTTTCTAGTAGAACAGCTTCAAAGGAATTGGCAGTGGTGGGCTGTGTCTTATCTGTAATCTTGGGTAGAGCTGTTCAATTTACAGTTCATCTGGAGGAGACAATGAACAACAAGGTGAACTGAAAGTGCTCCGGTTGTCAATCACAGTTCTTTGGCAACAAGTGAGTCTCAAATTATGCTGAAGAGTGAGTCTCAGGGTTCTGTCTCAGAAGTCCTGGATCTTTTTCTCTTTTGGTATACCTTGCAGGGACTGGATAAAATCTAAAGAAACAGTACTCAGGATCTAACTAAATGTTGAGAGCTAGATAGTGTAATTCAGCTTTTAAAACTTGGCACAAAATACTCATTTTTATTTTTTTGGTATATTGGTCTTAGGAGCCTCATGTACATTAGTTTTTGCAACTTAAAAAGAAACTTTAGGGCTTCAAAAATCTGATTTTGTGATTATTTCCACAACTCCTGAGAGAATACCATTGGCCAACTGGAATGCCAAAGTAAACCTTTGCCAAAGTCTCCATGTAGTTTACCCATCCCTAAGCAGTAAGTCTTCTTTTGAACTTGATTCTGCTTAGGAGTACTGCAGTTTTGACTGAGTACCTCCTACTTACAATTTTGCTCTTGGACATACTTAAATCTCTCTACAGGTTACACCTTTTTCATTATTTGGATGTGCAATTATATATCATTTTATTTATAAATTAATTCATGTTAGATTTCCATTTTTCATCAATTTTTTAAGACAGAGTATAAACATTAGCATAGTGCCCTTGGGAAGCTTAGGCAATGAACCAGGGCAATCTAAAATTTCCTATTGACGTGAGTGATTCTTGGAACTAGAAATTTCAAACTATACTCTTGATGCTGAAACAGAATTTTTTTCCAGCGGTACATCTACTTCTAACATTATACCATGTGCAAATGTGCTATGTATTTATTGAGTTAAAAAAATGAGCCAGGTAGGCAGTGGAGGAGAGGTGCTTTGGTTACATCAGGGGATGAAAGTATTAACTGTCTATCTAAAATGTGGGGGATATGTGTGTGTCTGTGTGAGTATGTGTGTGTATTTGAAAATGCTAGGTAAGTGATGTTTTATAGAAAGGGATCAATGTATTTTCTAAGGTATTTTAAGCAGACTATCAATGAATAAGAAGTTATATATTAAGGCATGTTAACAGGTGGTTTAACTTTACCATGAAAGGTTTTCCTTTTGAATCAGCCCATTGTTTAGTGTTCCTGTGTGGGTGCTATTGGCAGTTTGGAGGTCTGTTTCGCCCCTCCCACTAAATGCTGATTAGCGATCTCCACATTGGGACAACCCAAAATGCTCCCATACATTTCCAAACTCCTCCTGGAGGAGAGAGGCACCATTTGGTTGCAAAACATGCATGTGGTGTCATTGTTTACTTGTTGGGCAACTATTAAGATGTTGAGGATACAGAGGTTAAAAGTAATATTTTAATAAACTGCATATAATGGAATTCAAGTAATTTAAAATCCAGTTTTTGATGTTTTAATGTAACTCCTTTAGTATAAAATTACTGAAACTGTATCCTAATATTTATTTGAGGCACTTGTGTTTCGTAAAACTGCATGAATAACTCAAATAGAGTCCCCTTAATCTCAATAAAATGTAGTCACTAACTGACTTTGGGCAACTAATTTCACCAGCTGTTCCCTCGTTTGCAAGTGGGAGTGGTGATAACATCTCTTTTGAACGAATTAAGTACAAAATTACTTCAGTAGATGGAAGTGCTTATCACTGGGCACGACACATGGTACATATTCAGTGATTGTTGTTACCTGTAAACAGAATCTCAACTTTACTTAGAGTCACGAATTGGGGAAAACTAACTTACCTTAAAGTCTTTAAGTTGGTGAATTTCATGCCAAAATACATTGTATTAGAGATATTAGCACCTTCTAGCAGAATGTGGTACCGTACTCCAGTCACTATTATAAATTACTGGCCCTGAAGAAAAGGGAAGTCATGTTTTGCGAGCCATGAGTGTAGATTCAGGGAATCCCCTGGCATGGAAGGAATTATTTGCCCTCTGGGTCACTGCTGAGTTGCCTGTGCAGAGGAGGAGTCTCTAGAAGCTGAGAAGGTTTTAGTGATTACTTGCAGTAATGGGTGTACGACAGGGCCCTCCTGGCCATGTCTACCAATTCAGCAGCTTTACCAGAAGTTACTAGAAATTTTTCCAGCATTGTATTGTGTATGTGTTACATCCCCAACCCCACTCCACGATGTCACAGTGTGTTTCCAGTTTTTATGATAGGCATCTGTGTGAAAGTAAGGCTTTGCTTTTACAGATTGCTTTCTAGGCAAATGTGGAATAAAAAAAATTGTAGTTGTTGATAAAATGTATCTAATAAAGATTAAATTGTCTTTCATATTTAAGTATACTTATGGCAATAAATTATGGTAGACTTAATAGGATTATGGAGCATTTATAAGTATTGTTTCCATTGAAAACAAAGCATGGAATATTTAAGATTTATTTAAGAACGGCGGGGCCGGGCGTGGTGGCTCACGCCTGTAATCCTAGTGCTTTGGGGGGCAAAGGCGGGCAGATCCCTTGAGGTCAGGAGTTCAAGAGCAGCCTGGCCAACATGGTGAAACTCCATCTCTACTGAAAATACAAAAAATAGCTGGGCATGGTGGCTCGTGCCTGTAATCCCAGCTACTCAGGAAGCTGAGGCAGGAGAATTGCTTAAACCCAGGAGGCAGAAGTTGCAGTGAGCCGAGATCGCGCCAATGGCACTCCAACCTGGGCAACAGAGTGAGACTCTGTCTCAAAAAAAAAAAAAAAAAAAAAAAAAAACCACATATATTCTGACAATTTAAACATCTCATTTCATATGAATCTTGGAAGTATTCCTTGAAAGGTAAAATCCCCCTTTTAGTTACTGAAAATGTTTAAACAAATTGTATTATGTGCAAGCCCCTTCCACAATCCCAATTAAGATGCTTCTGTTTTGAAGGATAGAATTTTTACATTCAAAGAGGAAATAGTTATTTTTACTTTTTATTTGTATGGTGTTAGTGATTTCTAGGGTAGGATGTGGCAGCTTTTTACCTGAGTGGATTGTGGTAAATGTTTCGCATAGACCAGTTCTGTTAAAAGTTGATGTGCACATTTAGAAGGTTAAATGATACTTCACTGATAGCTGAGGTATGCCTTCTTGTGCTTCTTAAAATAAGCTGCTTTAGTAAACTTGGTATTTTCAAGTATTGAAAAGGTAGTTGTTTTGCATGGAGACTACCTTCTAGGCTTAATTTATTGTGAAATTTAATTTACCATGAAAGGTGATTGCATTTAAGAGACCACGTTTGGTTTTCTTGAAAGCATTAAAATCAGTTAAGTGTTGGAGCGCTTAGTGGAGTGCAGTACTGTTTTCTGCGGTTGTCCCTATCTTGGGTCAATCCCATACCTTCCATTCACAGAAGCAGTGCCAGCAGCTGTCTTGTTCAGGCTTATAACCGCCCCCCCCCCCCACCTTTTGTGTTGTAATCGTTGTTGTTTTGTTGTCTTTGTATGCAAATCAATTGTGGTAGGAAAATAATCCATAGCCTTCAAACTCTCAGAAGTGGGAGATAAAGTAAATGAAATTAACAGTCCCAGAGCTTTGGATCCAGGTTTTTTTGTTTTTTGTTTTTTCCCTTTCCCCTTTCCTCATACTTTTTTCCCTTCCGTGTTGAAAAATAATTGTTACTTTTTTTTTTTTTTAAAGCAGGACGCTTATTGCAGTCAGACAAAATAGAAGTGCCTACAGAATTGACTAGTGTTTCCCTTTTACCTGCCTGTATCTTCAGTGTTTTTTTCTGTCTTGACATCTGTATGAAGTCTTCCTCCCACCCTCCCTGCACACACACCGACCTGCCTACTCATAAGATCTGCCACTCTCTCCCACCCCCAGTTGTAAGCTCCATGAGGACAGGTTCTACATTTTATTTGTTTTGTTTCTCAGAGCCTGCTACAGTTTTGGGAACTTAAGGACCCAAAATCTTTTGTGAGATGAATAAGAGCTTAAATTGAGAACAGTTACAGTCAGATGAGATGTGTGACAAAATATAAAATAGATGTCTACCTAATGCTGTTAATGACATGCGTGTAAGTAGACATGTGGGGGAAGTAGTGGAATTATAGTAACAGGTTTTGTGCATGGATGGACTTAGTTGGGAAAATCATTTTGTTAAGGGAGGCTTGAGTTGGCTTAAACTGGAAGAGAGAAGTTTTGTGCAAAACGAACAAAGGCAGAGTAGGAAAGAGAAAGGAGACCAGGGGTCAAGATGGATAAAGAGAGCTCAGGAGGAATGCGAGGATAAGGCAGAAAAACTCAGACAGGGACACTAGTAGTGATGACAGTGAAGACTGGCAGATTTGAGTTTTGTTTCCAAGAAAGAAGCCGGACTAGGGGTGTATGTTTTTGTGAGTTGTTCAGCCTTCTGTCCATAGCCTTCAAGAGTATTGCCATTTCTTGTAACATAAAATATACTGTATAATCATAGAAATGCCTGTTTTGTTACAATGGTTCTGAAATTTGGGTGAATTACCTGAGGGACTTAAAATAGAAAAAAAGAATCCTGGGCCTCACCTAGTATAGGTTCAGTTAATTAGTATAGGAGCAGAAGAGGATCCTGGATATTGTAATCCAGTCCTCTCATTTTACGAGTGAAGACATTTATGCAGACAATTATATGTAGAACTGGGATTAGATTTCCAGTCTTCATATCCTCAGCGCAGTGCTCTGGCGATTACATTGTGCTTCCTGAAATTGACGTTTGGGTTTCCTTTGGCTGTGATTCCCAGTGAGGTAAAAGGACTGTTTACCAACTTTGATCACCTCTTCAGACTTAGCTACAATTAACCACATTTGCCCTTCTCTTTTGTATGAACTCCAGGACTCTTTGTTATAATGCCATTTAATGGTCTCTAAACTTTTCAGTGTTTTCAATTATGAGGATACTGCCCTAATAAAGATGTGGTGGGGCATTTTTGTGTGTGTGTTTACATGTAATAATTTATTATTAAAGAATTAGGAAAAAGAAATATACAGAAAGGATGAAAACAGATGTTCATAATCACTCCCAAAAGGTAATTGTTAACAGGTTTTTTTTTTTATAATATAATGTTTATACCTATGCATATCTTTATTTCCTTTCTTAAGATTGGCATAGCTAGGTCAAAGGATATGCACATTTTGTGTGTTTTGATAAATATTTCCAAATTGTGTTCCAGAAATTGTCCATCTTTTGTTTCTTTTTTAGACAGAGTCTCTCTCTGTCACCCAGGCTGGAGTGCAGAGGTGTGATATTGGCTCACTGCAACCTCCGCCTCCTGGATTCAAGTGATTCTCCTGCCTCAGTCTCCCAAGTAGCTGAGATTACAGACGTGTGCCACCATGTCTGGCTAGTGTTTGTATTTAGTAGAGATGGAGGATTTCACCCTGTTGCCCAGGCTGGTCTTGAATTCCTGTCCTCAGGTGATCCACCCACCTCAGCCTCCCAAAGTGTTGGGATTACAGGCGTGAGCTACTGAGCCCAGCCCATCTGCAGAATTTTCTTGGGCTCTCGTGTAATATACAATTATTTTAGATTATTTTAGAAATAGATGATGCAGTGTATTTAAGATATATCTTACGTATTTTATTAATGATGACAAGTTGTTATAGTTATATTAATGCTTTATTTTATTTTATTTTTTAAAAAAATTTTTCGAGATGGAGTCTTGCTTTGTCAACCAGGCTGGAGTACAGTGGCACAATTTCGGCTCACTGCCACCTCTGCCTCCCGGGTTCAAGTGATTCTCCCACCTCAACCTCCTGAGTAACTGGGACTACAGGCGTGCACCACTATGCCCAGCTAATTTTTGTATTTTTAGTAGAGACAGGATTTTACTATGTTGGCCATAGTTGGTCTCGAACTCCTGAGCTTAAGTGATCTGCCTGTCTTGGCCTCCCAAAGTGCTGGGATTAAAGGTGTGAGCCACTGCACCTGGCCTATTAATGCTTTTAAATAAATTTATATTTTACCCATCAAGATAACACGCCTTACATTTGCAGATTACTGGCACATAAGTGAATGTTGGAGACATTTATTCAAGCTGCAGCTGTTTTTCTTTGTAAACAAAAATGAACATTTTCCTTGTTAGTACAAAAGCAATACATGTTCATTGTGTTCCATTTTTCTCTCTTTTTTTTTTTTTTTTTTTTTTGAGAAGGAGTCTCGCTCTGCCGCCCAGGCTGGAGTGCAGTGGCCGGATCTTAGCTCACTGCAAGCTCCGCCTCCCGGGTTCACGCCATTCTCCTGCCTCAGCCTCCCGAGTAGCTGGGACTACAGGCGCCCACCACCGCGCCCGGCTAATTTTTTGTATTTTTAGTAGAGACGGGGTTTCACCGTGATAGCCAGGATGGTCTCGATCTCCTGACCTTGTGATCCGCCCGTCTCGGCCTCCCAAAGTGCTGGGATTACAGGCTTGAGCCACCGCGCCCGGCCGTGTGTTCCATTTTTCACAAACACAGTAGTACACCAGTCTTTTAGCCTAGATTTGGTAAATTTTTGCCTTTTATTGTTGTCAGTCTTGTTTTCTGTTAAATGTTAAGACATGGGGCTGAGAGAGGTTGGGAGGTTGTGGCTGAATCCCTGCATAGAAACAAACAGAACAATTAGCAAAACCGAACACTTGTGACTAATACATACAACAAAACTAGATGAGACTTCAGTTTTTGTCTGTGATGGAGTAACTGGTACCATATTTGCTTTCCCACCATAAACAATTACCAATCTGGACAAGATATATTAAAAAACTGCTTCCAGACGTCGGACAATAGGCAGTATGGGAGCTGAGAAAAAAGGAAATGAGTAATTCCTCCTGCTTTTTCCTGTAGATACTCTCTGCACCATGTTTTAGGAAGCGGACACCCATGCAAAGTGTCTTGGTCTTGCTGAGTCGAGGAGACTGGACTTAGGGAGGGTTTATCTGGCTGAAATTCGCAGGTGGGATTGACAAAGAGAGGGAGCTAGGAAGAGAAATAAACACCAGAAACTTACAGGGGGATCTCTGCAGGAGCGCTAACAACGAATGACCAGAGAGCTTTAAAGAATTGACAGAGCTTATAGTGCTGGGAGGCATTTGAATTCTGACCACATATGGGGGAGAGACCTTATTGAATACCTGGGACATTCAATAGAATCCCCAAAAGGTCAGACCTCAGTATTAGAGACTAAGTTAGCCCTAGAGTAAGGCCTTAGATCTGTCCTAACAATGTTTGTAAACAAGCCTTGGGTGGATCAAGCTGATCCTCTGCTAACTTACCTGCCCACCAGAACAAAGTACAACACTCTTAAAAGGAAGACAGCAAAGTCCAGTGATAAACAGTGCAACATTTTTACAAATATGCTCAGTGTTTTAACAGAAAACATGAACATAATGAGGAAAGAAATGGAAGATATTTTAAAAATGGAACTTAAAGCAAAAAAATGCATAAGAAGTGAAATATTCACTGGTGAGAAGAATAACAGATTAGATACTCCAAAGAAAAGGTCAGCAAAGTAGAAGATACAGCAAGAGGCTGTTAGTCGTATTTGTTGCCATAAAGGAATCTGTGAGACTGGATAATTTATAAAGAGGTTTCTTTGGCTCACGGTTCTCTAGGCTGTGCAAGCATGGCATCCAGATCTCAGCCTCTGTTGAGGCTTCAGGAAGCTCTTGAGTCATGGCAGAGGGGAAGGGGAGCAGGAGTGTCACTTGGTGAGAGAAGGAGCAAGAGTTAGGGAGAAGGTAACAGTCACATCTCATGACAACTTCTTACTATGGGGAGGGCATCCTGTTTTTAACAATAAGATTTCAAGGTAGCTTATTACTCCAGGGAGAGCACCAAGCCATTTATGAGGGATCTGTCCCAGTGACCCAGACAGCCACCAGGCCCCAGCTCCAACAATGGGGTTTATTCAACATGAGATCTGGGGAGGACAGACATCCAAACTATATCACTATCCAAAATAAAACACAGTGAGAAAAACAACTGAGAAAAATGAATGAAAGCTCAGTGACCTGTGGAGCAGTATCAAGTAGTTTAACATACATGTGATCTTGTATGTTAAAAGAAGGAAGTGAAGGCAAAAACATTTGAGAAAAAATAATGGCTGAAAACATTTCAGATTTGATGAAAACTATGAATGGATCCAAGAAACTCAACAAACTCCAAGCAGAGTAAATACTTGTGACCTTGGGGTAGGCAGATTTTTCACATGCTACAGAAAGCATATATTATAAAACAAACAAACAAAAATAAACTGATAAATCGGACATTAGCAGAATTGCAAACTTCTATTCAAAAGCATCATTAAGAAAAGTCAAGCCACAGACTGAGAGAAAATATGTAAATATGTATATTTCACAAGGAAGTTGTGTCAAGATCATATAAAAATTTTGTGGAACTTAATAAGTGAATCTGGTATTCTAAAAACTGGGCAAAAGACTTGAATAGAAAATATACAAATGGCAAATAACATGAAGAGCCCCTGAACTTCATTAGTCCAATTAGAAATGCATCATGAAAATGCAACATAACCCTGCAACCCACTGGAATGGCTAAAAATGAAAAGACCAAGAACACTGAGTGTTGGTGGAGCGTCTGGAGCCTGAGTACCTTGCTGTTGGGAATATAAAATGTTATATATCTGCTTTGAAAAACAGTTTGGCAGTCTCCTCTCCCCTCCCCTCCGTTCACCTCCCCTTACTTTTTTTCTTTTTCTTTTTCTTTTCTTTTTTTCTTTCCTCACTCTGCCGCCCAGGCTGGAGTGCAGTGGCATGGCTCACTGCAACCTCCACCTTTTGGGTTCAAGCAATTCTGGTGCCTCAGCCTCCTATGTAACTGGGATTACAGGCCTGCACCACCACACCTGGCTAATTTTTGTAATTTTAGTAGAGACGGGGTTTCAGCATGTTGGCTAGACTGGTCTCGAACTCCTGGCCTCAAGTGATCCACCTGCCTCAGCTTCCCAAAGTGTTGGGATTATGGGTGTGAGCCACCACGCCTGGCCAATTTCCTATAAAATTAAATATACATTAATCATTCAACTTATAAATTCTACTTTTAGAACTTTTTATCCAAGATAAAAATATATCTTCACAGAAAGCTTTGTAGAGGAATGTTCATAGAATCTTTATTCTTAGTGGTCCCAAACCAGTAGTAACAATCCAAATGTTCATCAACTGGTGAATGTATGAACAGACTATAGTAGATGTATGCGATAGAATACTAAGTAATAAAACAGATTGAACTACTAATACACACAACATGGACAGATACCAAAGACTTGCTGAGCAAAAGCCAGATACAAAAGAGTATCTAATGCATGCTTCCATTTACAAGGAAATTCTAGATCAGGCAAAACTAATCAATAGTGACAGAAAGCAGACCAGCATTTGCCCAGGTTTGGCAGTGAGGTAGGGATTGACTGGACTGAGTGTGAGGGAAGGTTTGGGAATGATAGAAGTGTCCTTAGTCTTGGTTTTGACAGTGCTCACACAGATGTATACATTTGTCAAAAACTCATCAAACTCTTATTATGGGTGCATTTAATTCTATATACATTATATTTTAATGAAGTTGATTTTATAGAAAACAATGGGAGTGAGGGAAGCTAACCAACTATAATCCAGGTGCTTGATGTTATCTCATTTAATCCTCACAGTAGTTTTTATTGAAGAATATTCAGCAAATATTTTCTGAGATTCTACCATGCTGGTCTCTATGCCAGGTACTGAGGATAAAATGATGAGCAAAAACTATCATGATTTCCACTTACCCTCCTGGGCAGTTTATTTGAAAGACAGATATTAGTAAAAAGTGCCCCCCCTCAACCCTCAGGGAAATACTGCAAAGAAGGTGCTATGAGAGCATATAATACATTCATCCTTAGCATATATGTTCTTATATGATCTATGATGAGACACATACTACATAATATATCTTGTATAATATATAAGATGCTTTATGTGCCCCAGTTTGTAACTACTACCCCTCTACTGGGGTTTCTCTAACTACTAAATGAGTTCATACATGTGAAGTGTTTCAACTGGTGCTAGTAGGTAGGAAGTGCCCAGTAAGTGTTGGCTGCTATGAACATTTGACAGTTCTAATTGTCTAATATTGCAGGGGTACACCTGTGCTAACTCAGGGAACGCTGGAGTAGGACTGCATATTGGGGAAGAGATCATAAGTTTGACTAGAAGTGTTGGGTTTTAGCTGCTTTTGAGACATCCAAGTGGAAAATGTCTTGTAGTCAGATGTGGATACTGGTTGGGCACAACTCTAGATGCTGCAGAGGGCCCTGGGCTGGAGACATACATTTCAGAAAGTGTTCAGCATCTAGACTAGAATTGCCTCAAGTGTAGAAGAGATCATTAAGAAACGTGCTATACACACATTCACACATACACACATACACACACACACACACGTGCGGACATAGACCTGGATCCGAGCCTTGAGAAACTACCATTTAATCAGGGTGCCTTTTTGATCATCGCCTCTGTTTAGCATATGATTTGCTACATTTAGGCCAGACTTCCTTTGTATTCAAGATAAAATAAAGGGAAATAATTATGAATAAAACGAGCAGTGAAGGACGTGGTGTCAGGTTCTTGGTGAGTTGATGACAAATGGCCACCAATTTTTACAATTTGTTTCCTTGCAGCTGAGAGAAAAAGGGAAATATGTTTAGCAACATGGATCCCATTTTCCGATGAATAAAAACATACATACTCATCTGCAAAGATAATTTTTGTTTGAAACTAAACTTAAATTGTTCTTAAATTTCAAGGATAATTTTTTTTTTTTTTTTTTTTTGAAACGGAGTCTCAGTCTGTCACCCAGGCTGGAGTGCAGTGGCTCCATCTCAGCTCACTGCAACCTCTACCTCCCGGGTTCAAGTGATTCTCTTGCCTCAGCCTCCTGAGTACCTGGGATTACAGGCGCATGCCACCATGCCTGGCTAATTTTTTTGTATTTTTAGTGAAGACGTGGTTTTGCCATGTTGGGCAGACAGGTCTTGAACTCTTGATCTCAGGTGATCTGCCTACCTCAGCCTCCCAAGGTGCTGGAATTACAGGCGTGAGCCACTGTGCCTGGCCTCAAGGAGAAATTTTTTTACCTGACTTGTGTGACAAGTTGACAGTCGACATTGTTTAAAAATGGAAAAAACAGATTTTGCAAAATACTTATGATGTTACTGTCATAGGAAGTTCTTACATTCCTCCTTAGGTACTTAAGTAGCTTGTCTTTCCTATTAGGCTCTTTACTGAGAGTTAGTTTGCTTTGATGAGGGGTAGAAGAACTGAGGCCATGGCTTTGCCTGAAGTACAGATAGGTTCTTTATCAAAGCCTCTTTTTTGTATCTTTGACTTTATTCACCCTCGACATAAAAGACAAAAGCTTACTTAGGAACCTGCAGCTCTACCAATTTTTAATTTTTACTGTAAAATAAGGGTTTTCTGGAAGACTAAAAAACACATTTAAAAAACGTGAATATTTTTGCCTTTGTTTTATCTCTAATCAGACTTTTTGTTTGGTTCCATCATTGTTATATTTGAATTTGAATTTTATTTATTAATTCAACAGGCATTTATTAAGTCCCTGCTATTGCCAGGAATTTAGTGTATTCTGGCTCTCAGGGTTTCACAGAGAAGAAGATATGATTCTAGCTCTTCAGGATTTCTCAGTAAGGTGGAGAGGAAAATATGTTATAAAAATGAGGGAGAATATGATGAGTGTGTAGTAGGGGCATTTATAAAGTATGAGTAAGCAAAGGATATTTCCCATCTGGGATATGGGGGAGAGTCTTGGGAGGTAGGTTGAGGTGGGACAGCAGCAAATACAGTCACCCCCAGAAAGGGCGGCCGCATGGAAAGGGGAAGGTCTGGGTACATTATTTTATTCATACTTTCCGACAGCTGGGTGAAGAGAGGTGTCATATTTCCACTTTACAGATGAGGAAACTAGTAAGAGGGTAGAGTCAGAGTTTTAACTGTTGCAGTACTCCAAAGTTTGTGTTCCTTCCTCCATGATCTGGCAGGTCCATCGAATCTCTAGTATCTGATCTCTAGTCTCAAAGTATACTTTGAATCTTGAATTTTGTGTGTGTGTGTCCATTTGTTTGGAGGAATCATTGTTCCTTCTAGGAGGTAGGATAGTTTTGGATGCTGGGCAATGCTGCTTTAGAAATTGTGATGATCCAGGATGAAGGGAACAAGTAAAGGAAGCTTGGATCCCTTTATCAGAATTCACCGTACCAACAGGGTGCTCTGAGCCTGGAACCAAACATAGGGTGAAGGTGTTGTTGAAGCTTACATGTGGATCGCTCTTCAAAGAGGACAGCCCAGGCGCACGAGACCACAGAACATTCTTTTCTCCTAGTGTGACACAATAGAGAGAACATGGCCTGTAGAGTCAAACACAACTGAATTTGAACCCCATCTGCCAGTCTTGAAACCTTGGGTAAACTCCTGACCTCTCTGTGTATTACTGCCTATCTCATGGGTTGTAGTGATAATGGAATAAAGTTATGTATGAGAAGTGAAAAGCACGGCATCAGACTTAGAAGGCACCTTTTCCTTCCTTTCCTCCTCATCTTCTAACACCTAGGCTCTAGGGAGGTCTCACTTAAAAGCTAGAATTATGAGCACAGTGGCTCACACGTGTAATCTCAGCACTTTGGGAGGCTAAGGCAGGAGGATTGCTTGAGGCTGGAAGTTTGAGACCAACCTGAGCAACATATCAAGACTCCATCTCTACAAAAAATAGAATTTTTTAAAAGCTAAATTAGAGAACTTCTATAATATTTTTAGACTATAGTTTTGTTCAGAATTTATCATGACATTATTTCCTTTGATCCTAATAAAAGCTCAGTGAAGTAGATAGGGCAGGTATTATTTATAGATGAGAAATGAAGTCCTCTTTCCTATTCCTTGAAATCCTTTGAAAGCCTGTTAGAAGGAAAGATTTTCTGGAACTCTAAGTAGTATGATAGTGACATCTACTGTAATAGCTCATATTATTACAATCTTTGAGGAAGCGGCAGTTTAGATAATTTAGCACTATCATCAGGAAGAATTTAACGGTTGACTTTACTACCTGCCATTTTGGGAGGAGAGGAGATACAAAAATTTATCATTAAATATACTAACAGAAAACCACTTGCATAAAATTATTATAACAAAATCTCAATTTTCCAGAAACCACGATCACTTAGAAGATCTGGATTACTGAAAGAGGTTTAAAGCTGCTATTAGATTTTCTAGTAACTGAAAATGTTAAAATTCAAGATAGTTTGTGCTAAAAAAGCTAGATTCGGTAAGTGCAAGAGTATTAACTGGAAGAAACCAGAGATAGGTGGTGAGGTGATCCAGGTGTTGCGAAGAACAGAGACAGGATGACAAGAGGGCAGGAGATAGGTCCACGAGATTTCAGCAGGAATTTATTTTTAAAGCAACTTCTTGAGGTAGGTTCTGGAGTTAGTATAGGTATAGCCTGAGCCTTGCAACATTATGCAGTTAGATTGTCGAACATATTGACCCCCAAATACTTTTTTAAATTGATTTTTTAAAAATAAAAATAATTTCAAAAAAAATAGAGACAGGGCCTCGCTATGTTGACCAGGCTGATCTTGAACTCCTGAGGTCAAGTGATCCTCCTGTCTCAGGATCCAAAAATGCTTTTAAAACAAATCCTAAACTCTAAAAGCATTGTCTGCAATGTATTATACTTGGTCATAAGAAGATATAAACAGACTAGTAAGCATTTCTACTAGGTGTAAAACAAAAAGGTTGTACTTTGAGGATTAATTTGGTATCTAGATTATTCTCTGAATATCCCCTTTTAAAGTTCACTAAAATTTTATTTTTAATAAATTTGCTCTGCAGGTTATGTTTTAACTTGTAAATTAAATACATTCTTGTAACAATTTTACAAATATTTAGTTTTGAAGTATTTCAGATATACAGAAAAATTTTAATATTGCAATTAATGACATCCATGCAGATTTAGCAAGTATTAACATTTTGCTATATTTGCTCAATTTTTTTGATGAAATCTTACACACAAAACTAAAGCTCCTTTCTCCTATGCATATTTTAGTATTTTCAGTAAGTGTATATAACTCTGAACAATATATACTATTGTGTGTTTTTCAGTTGTGGAAATAGACTTACTCTGCTGGTAGGAACTTAAGTTGGTAGAGGCTTTGGAGAACAGTTTGGCAATACCCAAAAGAGTTGGCAGTGGTGTGTGTCAGTTGTCTCATGCTGCACAACAAACAACCCCAAAACTTATTGGCTTAAAACAGTGATTTCTTATTTCTCCTAATTCTGTGAGTTGCTGGGGTAGTCCTTCTGTTTGTTTTACCTGGACTCATTGATGCAGCTGCATTCAGCTGGGAGATTGGCTGGGCTGGAGGGCTCATAATGGCCTCAGTCACATGTCTGGTAGTTCATGCTGGTGGTTGGTTCTCTACATGTGGCCTTATCACTTGCAATAGGCTAAACTGGCTTCCTTATGTGGTAGTCTGAGGGTAGTGGTCCAAGACGCAAGACCTCTTGAGGTCTGAGCCCTGAACTTGCATAGTGTGGCTTCCATGTGTTTTGTTGGTCAAACCAAGTCACCAGCTCCACCTTTTGATGGAAGGAGTGGCAAAGTCACACTGCATAGAAGCATGGAAAGACATGTCGCCACTATCTTTGAAGACATATCCTGTAACTCAGCTATTTTACTTTTATCCCAGAGAAAATCTTTCATAGATAGAGACATGTACACATTGTTCACAGCAGAATTGTTTATAATAGCAATAAAGTAAAAACAATTTAACAGTCATTCCAGGAAGAAGCAGATAATAAATTTTAGTTTATTCATATAATAGAATATCATATATCAATTAAAATTAATGATCACTGGATAATTCTAAAAATAGGTTGAACGAAAAAATCAGGTTGGAAAAGAGTATGGTAGTATAATAGCCTTCAATTTCAGTATTTGAAGTTTCTCGGGTAGGCTAATGAAGATTTTGCTTTTGCTTCTGTTTTGAAATCAAAACTGATCTTTGGATGGTCTCATTAGAGCGTGGGGCTCACGAGTAGCTTCCATCCTTGGATGGCCAGTTCAGCTGTGCTGTTTTCTGACCAGACTGGCTGTCACTAAAAAGCTTGTGTTTAACGTCTTGGCCATTTGGGAAAGTGTAGCTCTTTAATTTGAGAAGGTGTAGGTAGAGCTGATAAAGGTTTAACTTCATCAGTGATGTCAGAAAAGTCCACGTACAGTACAGTTTCTTTTTAAATTTTTTATTTCTAGATTATGGTTTCTTAACATATTCATTTAATACCACTGTCTACATCTGTACTGGGTTTAACTTCCATTTCTTACCTGTAAATGGGAAGCATGATATTTACCTCGTAGAGGTGTTGGGAAGATGAATTGAGCTAATAATGCATTTAGAGCAGTACCTTTTATATGGTAGATCCTCTATAAACAGTAGTTAGAAAAATTAACAAGTATATAGGATGACATCTATGTTAAGTTCACTTTCAATGGTATTGTAATGAGTAGGTAGCATTGATTACCTAATCATAGGTACTTTAATTAAAATGGACTACTGTAATTATGAAAGTCCATTATGATTAACTATAATACTTTACATTTTAAAGAAAAGTTACATTTACAAACTTTTTTCACCTTAATTATCTGATTTTGTTCTCAGGACAACTTCGTAAGATAGTTATATTCAATTTAGAGACATTAAATATTAGTTTCAGGAGAGATTGAATAAACAGTGTTAACAGAAAGCTTATGTTGGTTTTCATGAGGGCACATTAAAATAGGAATAATGGTACCAAAATACTTTGATTTTTATCACTTGTGTTTATGTGCTTTACCTACCTAGATTCTGAATAGTTTTGTCTCTGTACTTTTTTCACCCTTCTGTGTGTGTGGGAAGGGGAAGGAGGAGGAGGAGGAGGAGGAAAAGAGATTGTAGAGGGTTAAGTGAATCTTAATGGGACTCTTTGGAAAGGGAGATCTGCAGCCTGCCTCTCAGATCCAAAAATGTTAATTAACGCTACCCTCCCAACTCCCTATATTTTAAAATAGCCAAGCAGATTGGCAAGTTTTATTTGTTTTTTTTGTTTGTTTGTTTGTTTTTTCAAATTTGTAAATGTTCAATGGCAACTAAGTGTATGCATCAAAGATTTGAGGAGATTTCTGTAGATTGACTATGGATTAGAATTAACCACCAAATTTACTAGCCTTGTAGGATTTGCTAAGCCAATGTGACAAATTTATTTGGTGACTGCTGTTTATAAATGCATTGATTCAATTAAATTCTTTCTTCAAGATAAAAGTTATGCTTTTTTTTTTTTTTTTTTTTAAATTTCCTTTTTTTGGTTGTAAGCTTTAAAAGTTTGAGATAGGTTGGGTGTGGTGGATCACTTGAGGCCAGGAGTTTCAGACCAGCCTGGCCAACATGGCAAAAACCTGTCTCTGCTAAAAATACAAAAATTAACTGAGCGTGGTGGTGCATGGCTGTAATCCCAGCTACTCAGGAGACTGAGGCACAAAAATCGCTTGAACCTGGGAGGCGGAGGTTGCAGTGAGCCGAGATTATGCCACTGCACTCCAGCCTGGACAACACAGTGAGACACTGTCTCAAAAAAAAAAAAAAAAGTTTAAGATAAACCTATAAATTTGTAACTCTCCACCTTTTTGGTTGAAGGAAACTATTGGTGGCTGGTATTTTGGGTAATCTCACTTCTTCACTAACTCCCATTAAGAATGTTTTATAATGAAAATAGGTAGGTACTTCACATACTAGGTTTTTATCACCTCACTTTCCTGATATCATAAATAAATCATTTTTTTCACCATTTATATAGATTTACTTTGAGATAGGTAAATTTCACTTTGCTTGAGATCATATGCCAATATCAGATTAGTTTTGAAACAGGTTATATGTTATAACATCTCCTATGACTCTGAAAGACTTTAGAAACAAATGATTTTAAATGTATTTCTTTTGTTTTGTTTTACATTTCAGAATCTCTCTTGATTTTTGAGGAAATACCCAGTAGCAAACATGACTGAGTTCTGGCTTATATCTGCTCCTGGGGAGAAAACCTGTCAGCAAACATGGGAGAAATTGCATGCGGCAACTTCAAAGAACAATAATCTTGCTGTGACTTCCAAGTTCAATATTCCTGACTTAAAGGTGAAGCTGCACTGTGCAGAATTGCATATGAGTTCATCATCCAGGGGAGGGCCAATTCTCTCTGTTAGTGGAAATGAGATACCCAGGTTCTTTCCAAAGAAAACCTCCTCTCCAGCCATTGGCATGATTTACAATGTATCTTCTTTGAAATACTGGAAGTAAACTACTAAATTGAAATAACATCTCTCTACTTAGGCTTTTTGTGATCTTCTAAATTGCAATGAAAAATCTTATGAAAATGTTTGATGTGTTACATTCACAAATACGATTTTCAGAAATTAAAACTCTTAGTAGTATATATTCTTAAATATCATAGTGAAGTTGTTAATAAATTTATATTACACTGATTCTTACATTGTAAATGTGTTACCATAGCACCTACTTAATCATACTTGACAAATCTAACCCAGTTATTTAATCTGGTTAATCTATTTAAGATTTACTGTATTAAAGATTAGTAATCTAGCAGCATCAAAGTGAAGCAGGTATCCACTAATCAGTTAATGGAACATTTGTAAAGAATGGAAAAGATCATGATAAATGACATTTTGCTAGTTAACTGAATGAGGGAGTCGTAGGCAACATTCATTTAAGAAATATTTAAAATGACTGATTCTTGGTGGGGTGCGGTGGGGCCTGTAAACCCAGCACTTTTGGGAGACTGAGGTAAGCGGATCTCCTGAGGTCAGGATTTTGAGACCAGCCTGGCCAACATGGCGAAACCCAGTCTCTACTGAAAATACAAAAATTAGCCAGGTGTGGTGGCAGGCGCCTATAATCCCAGCTACTTGGGAGGCTGAGGCAGAAGAATTGCTTGAATCCAGGAGGTGGAGGTTGCAGCGAGCCAAGATCACCACACTCCAGCCTGGGTGACAGAGCGAGACTCCATTTCAAAAATATAAATAAATAAATAAATACAATAAAATGACCAATTCTTAATATTTTTGGAGTTACGGATACCTTTGAGACAGGACGTTTCCTCCAAAACATACTCACTGTGCATGGTTTTGCATACCAATTTAATTACAGACCCTCTAGCACACATCTGTGGACCTCCTACTTGAGAGCCTGTGTTGTAAACTAAGATTTCAGATGATCCAGTGTCATTGAATAGTACAAGCACAAACCTGTCTTTGAGGAGTCTTCAAGTCTTAAGTGGTGCTTGTACCCATGAATTAAAGGATTATCTTGTACATATAAATAGCTTTGAAATGTCTGGCAAACATCTTTTAACATATTTACACGTTATGAAATCAAATAGGGAGAATTTAAGATTTGCAAGAACTTTAAGTCAAGATGTATCAGCTTGTATTTTTTAAAAAAGGATGCCAGCTAAATAACAGAATATATTTTCCTTTTAGGTTGGCACGCTGGATGTCTTGGTTGGCTTGTCAGATGAACTGGCTAAACTGGATGCATTTGTAGAAGGGTAATGTACTTACATTCATGGAGTAGAGCAAAATGGGAGACACTGTTATCAGGCTCCGTGGACACTGGGTTTATTATCACATGTGTACTCTGCTTACTGGAATGGTTTTAGAAAATGATGGCTTTTTTCCTTTTGCATATCAATTTTATGAAGGTACAATTTACATACTATAAAATGCACCTGTTTGAAATATGAAAATGCTGATTCTGTTTTTACTATCTTTATTAGGATATAGTTTACATGCTGTGCATTTCACCTTTACAGGTGTACAATTCAATGATTCTTAGTGTATTCAGACTTGTGTAACCATTGCCACAGTCAATTTTAAATATTTCATCATCCTCTATTCCTATTCCCATGAGCAGTCACTTCCTGTCCCCACCACCCACAAATTGTTCTGCCACTATAGATTTGCTTGGTCTGGACAATTCTTGTAAATGGAATACAATACACGGTCTTTTGTGACTGTCGTCTTTTGCTTAGCATAACGTTTTGAAGTTTATCCAAGCTGTTGCATGTATCAGTATTTCATTTCTTTTTATTGCTAAATAATATTCCACTATATATGTGTACACACACTTATCACATTAATCCATTCATCAGTTGATGGGCATTTCTTTTGCTTCCACTTTTTGGCTTATAAGAATAATGCCGCTGTGCACATTTGTGTACAAGTTTGTATTCTTAAATATCTTCATTTTTCTTGGGTTTGTACCCAGAGTGGAATTTCTGGGTCATATGGTAACTCTATGTTTCACTTTTTGAGGAACTGACAAACTGTTTCCCAGAGTGGCTGCACCATTTAATATTCCTGCCAGCAGTGTTTGAAGATTCTCATTTCTCTACATCCTTGCCAGCACTTGTTACTGTTTGTCTTTTTGATTATAGCCATCTCAGGGGGTATGAGATAATACCTTATTTTAAAAAATTTGCATTTCCCTGTTGGCTGATGTGATGTGATGTGTTGAGTATGTTTTCATGTGCTTTTTGGCCATTTGTTTTTCTTCCTTGGAGAAATGTCTATTCAGATCCTTTCCCCATTTTTAATTGGCTTGTCTTTTTGTTACTGAATTGTAAGAGTTCTTTATACAGAATATGCTAGATATAAATCCCCTATCAGATATAACTTGCAAATAGTGTCTCTTATTCTGTGAATTGTCTTCATTTTCTTTTTTTTTTTCTTGAGACAGAGTCTTGCTCTGTCAACCAGGTTGGAGTGCAGTGGCGAGATCTCGGCTCACTGCAGCCTCCGCCTCCTGGGTTCAAACGATTCTCCTGCTTCAGCCTCCCGAGTAGCTGAGATTACAGGTGCCTGCCACAACGCACAGCTTAGTTTTGTATTTTTAGTAGAGATGGGGGTTTCACCATGTTGGACAGGCTGGTCTCGAACTCCTGACATGATGCACCTGCCTCAGCCTCCCAAAGTGCTGGGATTACAGGCATAAGCCGCCGTGCCTGGCCATGTCTTCATTTTCTTGATTGTGTCCTGTGAAGCATGAAAGTTTTAAATTTTGATGAAGTCCAATTTGTTTTTTTATTTTGTTGCTTGTGTTTGTGGCATCGTGTCTAAGACACCATTGTCTAATCCACGGTCGTATCGTTTTATGTCTCTTTCCTTCTAAGAGATTTACAGTGTTAGCTTTCACATTGATTTGATTCATTTTGAGTTAAGTTTTATGTGTGTTGTGAGGTAAGGGTCCAACTTGATTCTTTTGAATGTGAATATCTAGTTGTCCCAGCACCATTTGTTGAAAAGACTGTTTTTTCCCACTGAATTGTCCTGGAACCCTTACCGAAAATCAATTGAACGTAATATGAGGGTTTATTTCTGGACTCTCAGTTCTGTTTCATTGATCTATGTTTCTCTCCTATGCCAGTACCACATTGTCTTGATTATTGTAGCTTTGTAGTTAAGTTTTAAAATCAGAAAGTATGAATTCTCCAACTTTTTTTTTTTTTTTCCAAGATTGGCTATTCTGGGTTCTTTGTCTTTTTGTATGAATTTTAGGATCACAGTGTCAAATTTCTGCATATAAGTCAGCTGGAATTTTGATGAGGATAGTGTTGAATCTCTGTATCAATTTGGGGAATGGTATCATCCTAACATTATTGTCTTTGATCCATGAACATGGGATATTACTCCATTTATTTGAAGATGGCTATGCTTTTGTCTTCAAAATTCAGTTGGAAGAATTTTTCTAAGCTGCAGTTTTTATTACTTTTGAAATTCAGGTACATGTGTATTTGAGCTGAAAATGGTTATAGGCTGTTTGATAGCTGCATTTTGATGAGTTGGCAGAATCAATCTACCGTTCCTTCAACTCTAGGGATACAAAGCTTTTATCTTAGAGTTTAGATACATAGGTGTGATTTGTAAAATACAGAATTTGGAGAATCTTAGAAATGTACATTCGATAGAAGCTTTAAGGGAATAATAGGCTTGGATAGGAGGAAATTTTTTTGTGAAGTCTATACGGAAGATTTTCTCATTTCTGCTGTTAAAATGCTTTTCTGAATTGGTAGAACCACCTCAAAGCGACGCTGTGGCAATAGAGACTGAGGTCAGGGTTGCAGAGAGAGAGATCTTTTAACATAACACCATGTAGTGAGGAAGTAAACAGATCTAAGGATGTATTGATGGTCTTTAATATTGGAATCAAGAAGGCCACTTAGCAGACAGTTTCACAGTAGATTAGTTAAGAGATAGTAAAAGCTCAATTGGGACCAGACACTTGGTCATTAGAATGGAAAAGAGAAGATGAAAGGAAAAGCAACTTTTAGGATTATAATTCCATATATTCATATAGAGCAAATGAGTATTATGAATTATTATACATATAGTGAAAATAATTATGATACACTCAAAGCACGAACTGATGGAAAGAATAGTCTCTTGGTTTCTTGCTTACACATTTTTAATTGAGAAAAAAATTTGAGGGAACTTTTTTTTTAGTTGTCATCACTGGAGTGAGTCTTTCCTGAAGTCTCATCTACCTCATTACAGTTACAAGTTATGACAACCAAAGAGACACTGAGAAAGGAGGCCCCGAGAATATAATTATTAACATTTATTTGTACCCATGTCAGTCACCTTGATGGCTTTATAGTTCTTTCTTTAAATTGTTAATGGGATGTCCTGAATATAATTTAAAGTTTGCCCAGATTTTAAATTTTATTTATTTTTTTAGAGACAGGTTCTTGGTGTCACCCAGGCTGGAGTGCAGTGGTGCATTCATAGCTCATTGCATCCTTGAACTCCTGGGCTCGAGCAATCCTTTTACCTCAGTTTCCTGAGTAGCTAAGACTATAGGCTTGCACCACCACACCCAGCTAATATTTTTATTTTTATTTTTGTGGAGACAAGGTCTCGCTATGTTGTCCAGGCTGGTCTCAAACTCTTGGCCTCGAGTGATCCTCCCACCTCAGCCTCCCAAAGTGCTGAGATTACAGGCATGAGTCACTGTGCCCAGCTGGCTCAGAGTTTTTAGGGAAGGAATCTGAAAAGTATTAAGGGCAAATGTAGTTAGTTTGGTGAGTAGAATTTAAAGTTACCTGTGCAGTGTTCTGAAGTCAGCTGTTCTTTTCTGCATTGTTCCACAAGCACATCTTCTTCAGTCCTCCTGAAAGATACGAAGAATTTAAAAATCATATTGTTGTTAGACTTGGGTAGTATTGACAGATGATAGCTTAATGACTTAAATGCTCCAAGTGTTAAAGTCCAAACATTGTAGAATATGGTATATGTGGTAAATCATAGTTTATACTTTCTTAAAAATGTAATCATTGGAGCAGATATTTTTGAGGTGACAATTTGTACATTGACACAGATCCTCTTGTAAATAGGCTTAGGGAGATCTCGAAGTTCTGGGTTATGCGACATTAAGTTTATAAATTTGACACCAGATGATTCTGCACTCTAAAGTACTTCTATGGGTGAACATGCAACATTTTAGAGTGTTCATAGCAAATGGTTCTGTTTACAAGATGCTTGTCAAATTTTATGAGAATGATTTGGCCCTTTTGAAGGAATGGGTGAATTTTGGAGACATAGGCAAATGTATCTACAAACCTCAAGTTAAGCATGTTGAAGACTTATGACTTACATGATTATTTCTGAAATTGTTCTAATTTTTAGGTTTGAGACCACTCAGCATAGGATTGTCATTTAAATTTAGCTCTTCTATCACCGTTCCTGGGCCGTTGTTTAAACTGTCGACAAGCCATGCTCTGTGGCTCATACCTGTAATCCCTCCTGCTCGAGGGGCCAAGGCAAGAGGATCATTTGAGCCCAGATGTTCAAAGCTGCAATGCACTATAATGGCACCACTGCACTCTGACATGGGCAACAGAGCGAGACTCTCTCTTAAAAATATATATTTTTGTACACACATATATATATGTACACACACACACACACACTTTTTTAAGGGGAAAAAAAACCGTTACAGGAATTTCTTAATTTGTCTTCCAGTTTCCCCTCCTAGCTGTTGAGCATATAGTCATCAAAATACTTGTCCTGAGCCCTGTTTCAGCTGTGTTATGTCCCTCTCTAGAGTGTGGCTTCAGAGGCTATATATCTGCAATCTGGCATCCCGCTTTCCTAGCCTAAGCTCCCCTCCCTACTTCTCAGGCTGCGGCTCCCATCAGTCTGGACTCCTCACCATTCTCTGGATGCCTACTGCTTTTCCAGCTCTTATCTTGACTCACATTATGCCCCATGGCAAGAATATGCTTTCTTCCCAGGTAATCATCCTTGTAAAACCATTTCTGTCCTTCATTGCCCTGCTCATGAGCCTTTGGGCTTTCTTGACTACGGTAGCTGCAAGTGATCCCTTTTCCCTTTATCTCTCTCTGTCTGCAACCTGGCAATCTCAGCTGGCACTGACCTCAGATTGTTTTATATTTAGTAATTTATATATTTTTGTATCTTTCCAATGAGATTTTAAGCAATGTGTGAAGGTAGTGATTTTGTCTTGTGTGATTCTGAATCCCACCCAGGGCCTAGAGGCAGACATGGAATGAGGAAGAGAACGCTGGACTCCAAAGTCAGGACAATGTGTTTCTAGTCACGTCTTTGATATTAACTGGTCTTGTGACTTTGGATAAGTCACTTATTGTTTTATACCTCAGTGTCTTATAAATGAAAGAATTGACAAGGTCATATGTAGGTGCCTTGGTTTAGGTTGGTGCAAAAGTAATGGAGTTTTTGCCATTTTTTTGTTTCTAAAGTAATGGGCAGAACCACAATTACTTTTGCACCAACCTAATAGTTTTGGCATTATGGCTTCCTCTATAGCATAGCTCCTTGTAGATAGTAGATGCTCAATAAACAATTAATTAATAATGTAGGACCTAATTTTTCATCATGACTATTGTTTACGTTCTCTTGCCTGTAAGATCCCTTTTTTCCTAAGGGAAACCACAGTGTCTTGCATGTCGCAGGAATATGGTGAGTGCTAGTTCTCGGCCACCTCCTTTGTTCTTGGTCCTTGCATTGTCCAGTTTTTGGCGTTTAAATATATGCCTCTTTACAGACTGCTTCTCACTAGCTTCCCACCACTTTCTTTCTAGACTAGTAGACACACTGCATGTAGTATCCTTAAAACTCTACAGTTACTCAGTTGACTTTTGCATGTAACAAAATCTTGGTCCATTTTATCCTTAAGACATTATAAGGTAAAATCCATTTATTGTATATTATGTGGATAGGTATAATGGGAACATACATAGTCAAACTCATGTCTTTATATAATATGTTCATCATATAGAATGCAATTTAGATCTTTTTCCTTAAAATGGTTAATTTTTTTTCCTCCTCAGAGTGGTTAAGAAAGTGGCTCAATACATGGCTGATGTATTGGAAGATAGTAAAGACAAAGTTCAAGAGAATCTGTTGGCTAATGGAGGTAAGCTAATGCTCATGATTGATCATTATTAACTCATATAAAGTGAATAACTAAGCTACAGAAACAAAAAGTAATGTAAAAAAGTCTATAGAAAAGGACACTAAATACAATAGAAAGCCATTAAAGTACGATTATCATTACTGAATTTGGTGATACTTCCAGGTACATCCTGTTCCCTGAAACATAATCTAGTAGAAGACAGTCTTACATAATATATAATATGGCTTATGATATGATGCCAAGTCCCCTGCAAGAGCAGTATTGTAAAGATTTGCCTTAGTTCTTTCCAGGACCTATTTGTTCACTCATTTACAAGTTTCCAAGTTGTATATCTCAGCATTGTTCCAGTTGAATACCTGCTGTCTTATGTAGGTTTTTGTATTTCATAGTATATAGCTATTAAAGCCTTAGAACAGAAATTATTAGTTTTATTGCAGAATAGTGCCTCCCCCCAATATGATTTTGGCATTTCTTTACTTAATACCCATAAAATAGCTTACTGACTTCTCTGTAGATAGAAGCCAGTATTTATATAGAGTTTGCTCTATGTAGTAATGACTTTATAAAGATGATTCTGACCCCATTGTTTTCACTTGTACTTGCATTTTTTATTTTCTTATGAAATGTCATTTTAGCATTTTACTTCATTTAAAATTAAACCCATCTTTAGTGATATGTCATTATAATAGGAAATAATGAGCTGGGCATGGTGGCTCACGCCTGTAATCCCAGCATATTGGGAGGCTGTGGCAGGAGGATTGCTTGAGTGCAGGAGTTCAAGACAAGCCTGGGCAACGTAGGGAGAGCCTGTCTCTAAAAAACCCAAACAAAAAGAAAGAAAGAAAAAGAAAAAAATTACCTGAATGTAGTGGCGTATGCCCATAGTCTCAGCTAGTCAGGAGGTTGAGGAGAGGGGATTGCTTGAGCTCAGGAGTTCAAGGCTGCAGTGAGCTATGATTGTACCTCTGTACTCTAGCCTGGGTGACAGAGCAAGACCCTGTCTCTTAAAAAAAAAAAAGAAGGAAATAACGCTTTCCTTTCATTCTCTACAGGATCGCCTACTCTGATAAGGTTACTATATTTTAAATCCAGTGTTCCTGAAATCTCATTTCTTCTTGCAAATAATAGCTGCTCAATAAATATTTAATCAGTTAAAAATGTAGTAACTTATTCTTGCTCTTTGTTATCAAAGTAATTCTGATCTCATTGTTTACTGTGTCTGTTAATTTGTGTTTTGAGAAAGAACAGAAGGTATGTTAGATATTAATAAGTTAATTTGTGTTGTCCTTACTGATCTTCTATGTATTTTATGAACTAGGGCAGTCAGTCTAGTAGGTGGAATGGTGTTGACCAAGAGGGGCAGTGCATCCAGATAGAGTTGCTTTCGGAAATACCATCTGTGTTGTTGACTCACTGGTATTATGTAAGGAGATACTGAGAAGAGAAAGATATTTTTATATGAATTACTTTTGTCAGTGAGTGCTGCCATAATTGCCATTTGGTTTCACTGTCCTTGATCCCGTTAGGGGTGAAGTCACTTTGATTACTAAACTTCCGAGGAATAAGTTGTTGAGTATTTTTTTAGCTCTGCATGTTTTATTCTTTCCATTTGAAAGTGAAAGGGTCCATGTTTTGAAAATTGTTAAAATGTGAACTCCTGGAAACAGTCATCACATGGTTTTAACAGACAAGTTTATTTTCAGTTTGCTTGGGTAAGTTATCAAAGAAAGAACATACTTTTGTGAAATTCTACTTGTCGAGGAGACAATTTGAAGTAGTTTCTTAATCTTTGTGTGTCTCTCCTACGTATGAAGCATATTAGGAATATGTACATATTTCATTTTTAAAGTAATCAAATTAGAAGGAGCATCTTAATTTGTATTACATTTTGAGTAAGAAGAGATTACAAGGTAGAAATTTTGATTAATCCATGTTACTTAATATAGTTCACATTTAATCAGGATTCTTTAGAAATGACATCTTTGCTGATTTCCTCAATGCCGATTTCAGCGTTAAAATATATTGCTGTGTAAAAAACTGAACAATTTTATTGCTTCTCTTCAGTAATTAGTTTATTCCCTTATTTCAGTGGACTTGGTTACTTATATAACAAGGTTCCAGTGGGATATGGCCAAATACCCAATCAAGCAATCCCTGAAAAATATTTCTGAAATAATTGCCAAGGTAAGATAATACTTGAGACAAGTAGGACACATTGATTTATAGTGGCTTTGCTTATTTTATAATTTCACTATGAAATACTTTTTAGGTTTTGATAAGGCAACTTATATGTCACAGATAGAGGGTATCCTTACTACAACTTTAGACATTAAAAGATGTTAAAAAGTATAACACTTTCATGTATAGATTATCTAAATTGTATACTTAGTTATGTAATTAACTTGAATATTACATCAACAGTGTTTAAGAAAGTGTGAAAATTCTGTATTATTTATACAAATTTTAAGGGTACCTGAGATTGTGTAGAATAGGAAATTGGAGTCTATTAAGATTTCTTAGTCGTTCAGGTAGGTGATAGTAGTCACTGAAGTATGTTTGTGTGCATAGTGTACTTGTTCAAACATTAAACCCTATGGGTTCTCTGACCCCTTCCGACTATTTAGTTTTGATCCTCTGCCTGGAAAAATTCCCCTATTCATGTGCCACATAATTATGTAGTTTCAGTGAGTACATGGATCTTGAAGCCAATGCATGAACTCACCAAGAACTCCTTTTATATTGAGAAATCCTTGAACTTGAGAAGAAATGTAAAAGTCTGTTTTTTCCCCCAAGATCTGTTTGTGGAATAAAAGTCTTAACAGTAACTATAATGAGACAAATAGACAAGGACCTGTTAATTGTTTGCCAGCATTCTTATTGACCTGGCTGGGGCAAGAAGTGTAAATTATTGGACAGACTTTCCTTTGCTCCCAGTAACTTTAGTTATGCAGTGTGTTACATAGTTAAATGTAAATAAATAGACTATCAAAGATTTCAACTAAAGTCATCATATAATTTGATGACTATAGTTTAAGAAACTATTATTTTACATTATTTGATAATATAAAGTGGTGTTCTTACTGTGACTGAGCCTTATTTTCTGGATCCTTAAGGAGTAGATCATTTGCTCCCTGATGCTGCTGTAGATAGGGAAGCAGGCTTAGAGACGTGAAGTGACTTACCCTCGTGCTACACAGCTAATAATGCTAGAACTATGTTAAAGTCAGTTCTTCAAATATTGTTTACTTCACATTTTCTCTCTATGTAGTTAGTTTAGTATTCGTTTGAAAAAGCAGCTTTTGTAACATTTATGAATAAATTCAACTATAATTTTAATTTCATAGAAAAATATTCTATGTAATAGTGATGTTTGCAATAATTAAAAGTCTTCATGTAATTTAGTTTATTTTGGAAAATATCCTTCAGTCTTGTGAATTGAAGCCTTGTAATTAGTAGTCTCCAAACCCAGTAGCCTAGATTCCATTTCCATGGTTTAAGAAGTAATATAATAATAATTAAAATACGTGTGGACTAAAACATTATTTTTAGTAGAAAAGATTTATGTGGAAATTATATTAAAAATGAAGTAGACTGTTTTTTAAATGATCTCCTAAAGTCGTGCTTTTAAAATAATAGAATATTCTTACACTAGAAACTAGTGGGTTTTTTTGTAGAAGTTAAAGTTTAGCTACTTTGTTAGTATTAGTAGAGGCAGATTTAGGAAAATTTTGTCTATTTTTCTTCTTTTTCGAAGGGAGTAACTCAGATTGATAATGACCTGAAATCTCGAGCATCTGCATACAATAACCTGAAAGGAAATCTTCAGAATTTGGAACGAAAGAATGCGTAAGCAGATCAAGTATATTTGAGTATTAAGAACTCGGGAAGCACACTAGCATACACCGAAGGAGATATTTTTGGGATTTAGTTAGTTTCAGTTTATGTTGTTTCTATAATCAAAATGGTATTTCTTTTACTTCATGGAGAAAAGCTCACTAAGGTAAGTTTATAGAATTCAGACTAGTCAAAACAGATGTGAGGCTGATTTATTATACTTGTTTTATAACTAATACTTGTGAACTGGGTCCTGGCGTATCCCTTTATCCATTTGATGTTTCATTGGAAAATAGTCTAAAATTAATTGTTTTAAATGAAATCATAGTTTAACTGCATAGTAATTACCTATCACTTAACTATAGAATAATCCTTTTATGATGTAACAATTATTCTCTTACTTGTTTTCAGAGTTTAGGTTTTTCACTCATTAGGTTTTTAAAAACAGGACTGAATTGTTTTGGTTGATCCCCTCGTACTATGACTACTACAAGTGCAGCTTTAAGCATGAAAGTATTCAAGTTGTGCCTTCATATCCTAGAGGGAAAGTTGGTTGGATACTATGAGTGATACAAACAGGGCAAGACATATTTATTATAGCAAAGTGATTACTGGAAGGCAAATGAAGACTGATTTGAAAGAGTTAATTATTGGGTTAGCTACCAAAATTACCTGGTATCAGGTGATACCCAAGGGAGGGAAGAACACCGAAGGTGGTGTGCTTAGATGACATAATTTCATAATTATATGATAGAATAAACTTTAATTGATATCTAATGAGTAGATAGCACTTTTCCAGTCAAGATATTACATATGTAGGCAAGAGAAGAGCTGAGTTATAATAATTAAAGCAAACACAAAACACTAGAGGCAAATTTTGATAGAAGATATTTCCTTGGTTGCCAGGGTAGGGTATATTCAGCTAAATGATGACTCCTTACAAAGTAAAACTCTTAACTAGGACTAATCTCTCTCAATGTATATATAGTATATGTGAAAGTGATTAGCCTACTGTTTCTTTACTTGTGTTACAGAAGCACATAATTATCAGCCTAATGATTTTTTTTTTTTTAATTCCTCAGAGGAAGTTTGCTAACTAGAAGTCTAGCAGAAATTGTGAAGAAGGATGACTTTGTTCTTGATTCAGAGTATCTCGTCACATTACTCGTAGTAGTTCCCAAGTAAGTCTTTCTATTACAAAAGGTTTTACTTGTTAAAATACAAGAAAAATGTTAGTATCTAGTATTGTAGTTTGAAGTTTTCCATAAAATCCAAGCGTAAAAGAAATATAACCTTGCCATTCATTCTGTCAATCAGCATTTGCTCATGTGGCACATAAAGTAGAAATTAGATCATAACCTGGCAATGGAGACTTCAATTATAAATTGAGTTTCCAAATAAAATTTAGCAACTTGGTAGAGTTGGCTCATTCAAACATTAAGTAATGCTAAATTATTGATTGTTTAACAAATACAGATTTTAAGATTTCTCAAAATAGGTCTTTGCATTTTTTCCCCAAAAAATCTTTATGACTGGTTAGGATGAATTAAGCACTGTAAGACACAAAGAATGGATTAGAGCAGAGATTAGTAATTTTTTTTCTATGAAGGGCTAGATAGTAAGTATTGTAGGCTTTGTAAACAATGTGATCTCTGTCACAACTACTCCACTGTGTCAACTTTGTGGTTATAGCTTAAGTAGCCATAGATGATATATAAATGAATGGATGTGGCTGTTTGAATAAAACTTTATTTACAAAACAGGCTTGGCTATGCGCATAGTTTGCTAACCACTGGACTAGACAACCTTTGAAATCTCCTTAGGATTAGGCCTTCTGTGTTATTTAATATTTGATCATAGTTAATCTTGAATGAAATGAAGTGAAACCTTTGGGTACTTGTAGGAAGACCTGGACTGTGTGCGTGTCTGTATAGCACTATTAATGGTTTCACTTTTGACTTACACTGAAATCTTGCTATCAGGGAATGTTTGGGGGATCCGAACTCAGGTGGGAGATTTGGGTCTTTTTCAGAGTATCATTGCATGAAGACTTCCTTGCCGTGCTCTGCATTTTTATCTGGTTCAGAGATTGGGAGTACTAGAAAATGATGCCTCCGTGGAATTTGCAGTGGCTACAATATTATCTCAGTTCTGCATTTTTCCCCCTTTATTGCCGTAAGCTACCTTTTGGATTTTTCTTTGCAGAGGGAGAAGGCCTTAAATCTAAGGATTTCACTCCAGAAGTTTTATTTTGTGTTCTAGTTACATAACTCCTCTCTGCTACACTGAAACACTGATTATTTATAACAAATTCTGTGTATCTGTGCTTTTTTATACTATGTAGGAAAATAACTTTTGCCCAGATAAAATATTTGACTGATTCAACCTTTATTTAAAACTCGGGGTCAAAACCAGAAATTTTTATGGTTTTCTGTACCTCGTAATTGAAACATAGGACCTAAGATATCTTACATGATGAATTATTCTCTATCCTGGCCCATCAACACTATAATTATTTGTTTTCAATCTCAAACATAGTTGTCTCTCCCCACACCCTGGGAAGCCAGTGGCCTCTAGAGAAGGTTGTTGCACAATGCTTTGTGGCAACATAGTTTACTGTCACTTCATTTACTTACTACCTCATGGTACTCTGTGCTTTCCATAAATACAGTTTTTTTCAGTCCTTCATAACTGCCACTGAGCAGGAATGATAGTGATTTTAGCATGACCATTTTTTAAAAATGAGGCACTGTACGTATGAACTATGCAGCTTGAAAATAATTTAGAATCTATACTGTGCTTTACTTCCTTTCCAAATGTAGTTCTAGGATGTGACTCTTCTGCAGTAGTTACTGGAGGTAGGGCGGTGATCTGTATTTCCTGCATTACTCAGTGTATTGGAAATTCATTCTCAGTAGGAAATCTGAGTTTTTTTTTGTTACATAGAGTTGGAGTTTACTTACTATAGCCAGATTTCCTATTTGTCACATAATTTTTTTCTCTTCCTTGATATGGCAGGAAATAGGACTTGTTTTTCTTTTCCAATGTGTCTTGTACCTTTCCTGCAGGTTAAACCACAACGACTGGATTAAGCAGTATGAAACACTAGCCGAAATGGTAGTTCCAAGGTCTAGCAAGTAAGTAGAAGTTTTTGTAAAACCATTTGGTTCCTAGAATTCCTTTTAGAGTTTGAATGTTGGCTGAGGAAATATGTTTGCTGTCTTGCCTTTGTGATAAGTTAACCTCATGAGTGAGTTCTGTGAACTCTAGTTGTAATAATTTTAGACCTAGAAGGGACTTGGCACAGTCTGACAACCTCCTGTTTATAGACTTAGAAGTTTGAGGCCGGTGCGGTATTAATAGTTTGCCCAGGGTCACACATCTCATTTGTGGCAGGGCTAGAACTAGAACCTAGGTGTCTGGTGTGGTACTTTTTCTGCCTCACTGTGCTGCCTTTTGAAAATTCTTTATTCACTATTGCATACCTACTATGTGTCTATAATTCCTCATTTTACTTGGCAAAGGAAGTGTACCAGAATGGCTACTGGACTGCCGTATTTATCTCCAGATGTTCACCATCACTTTGAGCTTAGATTTTACCCAATCTGTATGTTCCTTTTATTTAAAAAACAAACCTGTTTTTATTAAACACTTTTTAATTTTATAGATTTAACATGCATTGCCTAATTTGAAATTTACAAGTCTGTGAAGAAGCATGGACAGGTATCACTCTTATTCTCATGGAAGAAGAAGTTAAAATGCTTAAATAGTTCCCTGAGGCATATGGCTGTGTAAAGCGTCCAATGGCAGAGTTAGGGCTAGAACTCACATCTTTTAGCTCCAGGTCCTGTACCCTTTTAACACTATTCCATGTCACTTTTCCATGTTCTGCCATTGTCACACCAGATATTCTTTGAGAAAATATAAATACAGTGTATCTCCACCCATTCTTTGAGAAAATTTAAATACAGTGTATCTCCACCCCAAAGGATTCTTATAGATACATATATGCTTCAAGGGGAGGCAGCAGGGTGGAAGATATAGGAGGTAGTAAAGAAGTGGAATTAGTAAGGTCAGGCCCATGAAATATTTTCTTTTCCAGTTTCATTGTGTTATGTGGGAAGTAGCTTAATATAATGGAAAGAGTCCTGGACCCAGAGATCTGAGTTCTATTGCTGGTTCTATTACCGGTAGAATATGTCACTCATAGGGTCTGTCAACGGTAGGGTTGTGACTTCAGGTTGTCCAGGTTCTTGGTGTTTTAAACAAAGAATTGGACAAAATGGCCAGCAAAGCAAAATAAGAATGAAGCAACAAAAGAACAAAAGCAGGGATTTATTAAAAACGAAAGAAAGTACACTCCACAGTGTAGGAGCGAACCAAGCAGTGGCTCAAGGGTCCAGATACAGAATCTTCTTGGGTCCAGATAACTCCTACAAGTTTCCCATTGGCCACTTCATGCTCACCTCATGTAAATGAAGTGGTAGCCTGCAGTCAGTCTCATTGGTTGCAGAAAGCAGCCAACTAGAGGCTGAAGTGAAGTTACAAAGGTCACACTTCTGTGCAAACATCTGATTGGTTGCAGAAAGCAACCAATCAGAAGCTAGGGTGAAGTTACAAAGTTATACTTCTCTACAAATGAAGACTTGGCCTGGAATCAGTCTGATTTGTTGCAGACAGCGAATTTCCCATCTGCCATGCGGGAAAGATCAAAAGGAGTAGCCTCTGGTCCTTTTGTTACTTAGGCATGGAAAGTTAGGGTTTTCCTTTCAATTTAGTTCTAGGAAATCGGGGTGAAACAACCTTAGGTTCCCTGCCTCCAGACCCTATTCTCCTGCCTCAGTTCTGCTACCAACTTGCTGTGTGACCTGGGGTAAGTCTTTTAACTTCTCTGGCCTCATTTTCTTTGTCTGTAAATGAACATAGCCCCTTCCTTGTGTATATTATGAAGATATTTTAAGGCTTGATGAAGTATTCAAAATACAAGATAATGTTACTGTATTTTCACAAATGTTGATCTTTTAGGAATGAAACAACAAACTTGTGCTTATCATGAATTTTTTTTTTTTTTTTTTCATTTGAGGGAATACCTTCATTCATACCAGCTCTTCACATGGTAACCTGAAGACTACAGTTGTGTCTTCATACTAGTGTCTCACTTAGGCTGTTGATACTGACAGATCTGTAGGGCATTAGAGCCATAGAGGTTGACTCTGTGTCTAGGAGGCAGGTGGAGGAGGAGAATGAGGACCCGGTGCACACAGAATGTCCTCCAGTGGCGGACATACACCAACCCAGATGTCCAGATAGTATGTAGGCTCATTAAGTAAGCTCAGATTTACTCTGATAGAAGGACTTTAAAAATATTCCATCAGAGATTTAGATCTTTGGACAGTCACTCTAGTAGTTTAAAGGGCAAATTTCAGGCAGGGAACAGTTTAGTGCAGTCAAGACTTGTTTGCAAATGACTTGTAAGTGCACACTAATCTTCTGAGAGCTCCCAGCCTTTCCTTGCTCAGTGAAAACATCTGTTCTACCTATTTCTCAGTTCAAAGTACATTTAGAATCACTGACTCAAAAACTTACCTGTTTAAATTTAGTCAGAGACAACATAGCACTAGGTCAAATAGCACCATCAAGAGTACGTGCAGTTCATGTAGGGGCAAATAGGCTTTTTTGAGTGAGCCTGGAATTTTGTCTGCCATTTAGGAAAGATCTCTATGACCTGATGCTGAATTTTTGGTTTATCACACCCAGCATTTCTAAGTAATTACTATGAGCTGGTCATTGTTCTATGTGCTTTACACAAGTTAATTAATTATGGTAGTAACATCACTTTTTGGCATGATAACTTGAGTGATTATTGTTGGGAGTAGTGAAGATGAAAGTGGAATTCTGAGGTAGAATCGATTGAAAAATATTTATTCTAATATCCAATCTAATATTTTTCAATCTGTTATTCTAACTGTCCTCAAACCTGAAAGAATTTTAAAATTCACAAAATATAACTATTTGTAAAATGTTCTACAAAGTTTGGACAGTTTTGAAATACTACCGTTACTGTGAGGCTAAATGCAGCAATGTATATAAATGCCATGTCAAGGCTGTGGACAAAGAAGTGGAGGCTGGGCTGTTGTTCTGCTTTTTTTTGTAGAAACACTTCAGAAAGAGGTGCTTTTCACTTGTCCTTTCAGAATTACCACTTTCCTTTTTTTTTATTTTTTTATTTTTTGTCTGCTTTTGCTTATTAAAATAGTCTGATTGAACCAGATCACTGGTTAACGTTTGCCTTTTCTGTGTCATTGGAAGCAACATCACAAACTCATGGGTGCTTCACAGAAGTTCTTGTTTAGGGATCTGGAGTCCCCAGTGAAGCAGAACAGCCTAGCTAAGAAGTGCAGGAAAAATGATACTGGCCACTGTCCAGAAGTTTCTCTATGTTTCAGAGTTTCTGAGGGAGATGATCTGTTCTCCTCTCAGTATCACTTCAACCACACCCATGGCTCTAACTTCAACTGCAGTTTTCGGACCCCTAAATCTTTATCTGTGGCCAGCCTTCCCCCCATCTACAAACTCACATACCTGGGTCCTACTGGACCACTTCATGTGGTATTTCCTAGGTAACTGACGCCCCAATCTCAGATTCAAACTCTCTCGTTGCCTTGAAGTATATGGCAGCAACATCTGCCCAGTGATCCAAACCGCAAGTGTGATAGTCATTTTAGAATCTTCCTTCACCCTTGCACCCCACCACCCCAACAGGCCCCCCGCCTGCATTAGTCTAATGAGTTGTGGCATTTCCACCTTCCATAGTATTTGGTTGAACCATTAAAAATTGCTGTTTTGTAGGTCAAAAAATGGTCAAATATCTACAATTTCATATGGTTAAATCTACTCTCCCCACTCCCCCAAGACCCACTGCCACTGCTCCAGCTCTGACTCCCTCATCCCTTGCCTGGACCATGGTAGTTGACCCTAGCTGGTCTCCTTTTCTCTGATATTTTCTCTTCTCATCAGTCCTCCACATTGCTGCTGTTTTCACCTTTGTGACATACAAATGTGTTACTTCCCTGTCTAAAACCCTGCTTGTCCCTCCCCATTTTGACTGCCTGCACTCAGCGCGCGCGCGCGCGCACACACACACACACACACACACACACACCCTTCTTGTACCCTGTATTCCAGCCATATATGTGTATATATATATTTTTTCTTTTTTTTTTTGAGACACAGTCTCTCTCTGTCACCCAGGCTGGAGTGCAGAGGCGTGATCTCGGCTCACCACGACCTCTGCCTCCCAGATTCAAGTGAGTCTCCTTCCTCAGCTTCCCAAGTAGCTGGGATGTGCTACCACACTCAGCTAATTTTTGTATTTTTAGTAGCGATGAGGTTTCACTATGTCGGCCAGGCTGGTCTCGAACTCCTGACCTCAAGTGATCTGCTTGCCTTGGCCTCCCAAAGTGCTGGGATTACAGGCATGAGCTACCATGCTGAGCCCCAGTTATGCATACTTCTTGCAATTCCTCAAATGCACCATGCTATTCCACATCTGTATTCATTTGCATATGGGGTTCTGTCTGGAACGTTCTTCTCTTTTTTGCCTTTCTTTCAAACTTCCGGAAACCTGGTATATCACCTGTTTGGTAAAACTCCTTTGAATCCCCTCAGATAAAGTAACTAATTCGCCAGTGTATCATGTATATTTTCTGTTGCAGCACTTACAACTCTGTATTGCAGTTACTTGTTTATGCCTATTTCCTTTACTAAACCCATACCTGGAGATCAGGAAATGCTGTCTTAGTTTTATAGTAATGTCTAGCAAGCACTTGCATTACAGAGTCTTAGTACATGTTAAATGACTACAAATCCATTATAGTAAAGACTCATAGTTTATTTTTTTATACAGTTTTTAAGAAATACCTTTCCTTAGGGGAAAGAGGAAAAGCAAGTGGCTTTTATTTATTTTTCATAATAAGATGGCAGAGTAGAAATTTTAGTTATAAGGTGAGATGGAAGTTTTATCTTGACTTTTATCACCATCAGGATTTTGAGTAAACCATAGGAATTTGCTGTGTCCCAGATCTCTGCACAATAGCTAGGAACTTGTTTAATAGGTAACCTGTTCATTGACACAGGGCCGTGTCAAGCACCAAATGCTTTTGGAAGGGTCTTCAAAACAGCAAAGTGTTGGATACTAAAAGATTAGTATGCTAATGGTGAAGCGTTATTTGTGGCTCTGAAATAGCCTGCAAGTTAGATTTGGATTTGTTTTGATCTCAGGCAGTTCACACATCACTGAGTAAATCTTGGCAAAGCAGAAGATCCTTAAACGGCTTTTTTAATCGAGCTCTGTCCACTTGGTAGCTGCCCTTCATTGGGTTTGATTCATACCAGGAGCAGGAACCTAAGGGTAATCATTTTGAGAAGATACAGTCTAACAGGAGGTTTCAGTGTTCTAAATCCAGAGTACTTGCGTTTTCTCTGCGTGTCAGCAATGACAGTGATCAGTACTCCCAGAGCTGTCTGCTGGTCATTCGCTAGGGAGGTGCCCCTGCTGGCTGGCTGACCAGAAGTGGGGTAGATTCAGTACTTAGAGCCATCCTGTGATTAAACACTGTAGTTGCCTCCTGAATTTACTTGGCTAACCAGGTGGTTCTTAGGCTTCAGGAAAAACTACACTTGCTTTAAAATTTTTTTAATATAGTATCTTTAAATTCCCCAGCATTCCTCCATTTTGTAAAATTTACTTTTTCTGATTTCAGAAGTACCACATTGTAAGTAAAAACGAAACGTTAAAAAACAAAGAAAACAGTCAACAAAAGGGCACACAGGACCCTTTTGGTAGTGAGGGGTATATTTATTGTCTAGATTGTAGTAATGGTTTCATGGGTATATGCGTATGTCCACACTTCAGATTATAGACATGAAATGCATACAGTTTTCTGTATAATGATTATATCTCAGTAAAGCTGTTTAAAAAATACTAAACATTAGAAGACCTCCAATATGTGAAAGATAGAAAGGAGAAGAGACTCCCCTCAGTAACATTCCCTGCCCCAAGGTTATCCCTGTGAAACAGCTGCCCGTGCAGCCTCGTGGACCTCACGTAAGGACTTCTATACAGGAGGCACTGTAGGTAAATTCTGAAAGCCAAATTTGGGCCATACTATCACAAGCAATACCATTCCCCTTTCAAACAGTGGACTTTCACCCAAGGTATTACAGATTTAAATGACCATTAAAATTTCCTGGCAGTTGTATCTAGAAAGGTCTTTCCAGTGATGTCCATGGAGCTGTGACTGAATGGAAGTTCTGACCTCACTGGGACCTTCTGAAGCCTAAAATGGAGCCATGGGATGCATACAAGCGCATTTATTCAGAGATTATTTAGACAGTTGTGTTCATCAGGTTTTTTTTTTTTTTTTTTTTGACAGGATCTCACTCTGTCACCCAGGCTGGAGTGCAGTGGCACAATCTTGGCTCACTTAGCCTCAACCTCCCCAGCTTCAGTGATCCTCCCACTTCAGCCTCCTGAGTAGCTAGGACTACAGGCGTGCACCATCAAACCTGGCTAGGTTTTGTATTTTTTGTACAGACACAGTCTTGCCATGTTGCCCAGGCTGGTCTCAAAGTCCTGGACTCAAGCAATCACCCACCTCAGCCTCCCAAAGTGTTGGGATTATAGACATGAGCCACTGCACCTGGCCTGTCAGTTTTTGATTGAGAGATGTCATGGGAGCAAAGGAAAGATCCAAGGTTTGATGTACTGGCAATACAGAGAGGCTAGGCTGGGCCTCAGTGGGGCTGAGTTGGCCTGGAGAAAGGAAGAAAGAATTAGGTTTCCAGAAAAGTGTGCTTATATCAAGGAGACGCTGGAAACAAAGCAGCCTGGTGCTAATGTTGTTTGAAAAGTGTGGTTCTTAGCGTTTGGATGCTTTACTGGAGTTAATGTCTAATTTTGTTGGTTAATAAGAAAAAAAGTATCATTAGCAAAATAAATCATAAACATTCAGTGTCTTCAGTGTTTGAGGCACATTGAAAAGCTTTGAGGTAATTTGGGAAGGGCTATTATACCCTACTTTTCTCTTCCACCTGTTTCTGAATTTTGCCCTTAATATGAAAGACAGCAATACGTATAAATCTTTAAATGGACTTCTTTTTTTTTTTTTCCATAGTGTTCTTTCAGAGGACCAAGACAGTTACCTGTGTAATGTCACCTTGTTTAGGAAGGCAGTTGATGACTTCAGACACAAAGCCAGGGAAAACAAGTAAGATGATTATTTTTGTGTGTATTTACTTTGTTAGATCAGCTGTATACAACATGAACAATTTTGTTTTTTTCCCCCAAATTTAGATTCATTGTTCGTGACTTCCAGTATAACGAAGAGGAAATGAAAGCAGATAAAGAAGAAATGAACAGGCTTTCTACTGATAAGAAAAAACAATTTGTATGTGTTTTAAATATTTAGTATTATCAATATTAAGCAGAAGAAAAAGTGGTATTACTTTCCTTTGATTTAAAAGAAAGTAAAAATCTGCTTTGGTTTTAAGACATTCGATTTTAGTTTGTTTTTTTTTTAATTGGATAATTAGAATGAATTTCCTCTAGAGCTTAACTATTCTAGAGATAACTATTCTATTTCTAAGAAAGCTTTCTTCTAAAGCTTACATGTGTCTTAGATCGAATAGAATAGTTACCTTAAAATACATACTTAAATTACTCCACCTAAATCCATATCAGATATTACTTTTAAATGCAGTTTTCTGGTTAACGTCCTTGTAGGTGAAGGGAGATTTTAGTTAAGTAACAAAGTTCTTTTCAGTAAGACTTTTCACTTTCTTGAGGCAGATTTGTTCAATGCCTCAATCTTTTATTGAAGCAATTTGTATTGAAACTGTTGGAGAATTGGTGTGTTCTAGGTGTAATGGGAAACAGGTGGAATTGTGAAAATGAAAGATGGTGTTAACTTTCTTGCCATCTTCAAGTGTGGGATTACTGTGAAGACTAAAAGCTTGTTTGGAAAGGGAAACATGAGTGAAAATGTGTTTCTCTTAATAATGTGAAGGGAAATGAAGGGATATACTGAAAATTATTTCCAGGTACTTTGTAAGCCATATCATCTCAACTAGGAGGAAACTAATTCCTCCAAGTAATGTCCAAAATAACCAGCTTTTTAGGGAAAACCCAAAATCCTTTTACAGAATAGGTATTTTGACCGAAGATTTCCACTTTGTTTTGCTATTCCTTTTTGCTTAAATTAATTGGTTTGTACATCCAAATGAGCCTAATAATGTTATCCAAGTAAGTGTTAGCTGAATTGTTAATGTATGTCTTTTAAGTATCGAGAGAGAAGGTATTTAAAATCCGCTTAATCGTACTAAATATATGAAGTTTAAAAAGAACTTACACTATATAATTTAGAATGTAAAGAGATTTTAGATGTCTAGACCAACTCCCTTTTTTACAGATGGGAAAACTAAGAGCTAGGGCTGTTAAATGACTTGCCTACATAACTGTTTATCTTTGTTATGAAGTTGTTTGTAAGTTGAATTTTATTTTACATGTATTAAATGTTTTAGAGTATTGTGTAGTAAATTCAGATCTTTGTATTTTGATTTTCAAACCTAAGGCATTTCTATATTTTGTACCGGTTTAACTACTTTTATTAAAATATGTACCTTTTTCTGTGTTAGTGAATTGTTTCAATGCATTTTAGCATCTGTTGAGATCACTCAGTAGTGGCTAACCTTTTAATCTAATTTAAGGTAAAATATCTGAGATAATGAGAATAATAGTGAAACATGTAGAAAGTGAATTATATGACTTAATTCTTCTATAGATTCCTAATATGTAGTCACTTAAAAAAATTTGGTCTATCTAATTGCTATTTCTAAGACCAAATTTGTGGTAATTTTTTTTTTCTTTTTATAGGGACCACTTGTACGGTGGCTGAAAGTGAATTTTAGTGAAGCATTTATTGCATGGATTCATGTGAAAGCATTACGGGTTTTTGTTGAGTCTGTTTTAAGGTAAAGAAAGTTAATTGTCAAACTTGGAACTGAAGAGTTCATAGATTCCTTACATTGGACCTCTTTATTATAACAGAGTCCAGCAATAGGAAATTGGTTTGGAGAAACCAAAGGGCCAATCATGAGACAGAGGTTGTCAGTATCATCATACAGCTTATACAATGCATATTAGTCTTGTTCTTTAGCCCCAAGTTTAGAAAAAGAGATTTATGCTGCCGTACCCTCAGGTTCTTTTTCTTGTGTAGGTACTTAAAAGTAGATTAAATATTAACCAATATTTGTTTAAAAGGAAGATCTTTCAGATGTTTTATATGTCATTGGATACATACTATGCTGATGACTTATTGGAATCATTTCATATTAACCTAAAGTATTTTTATATTTTGAGATACTTAAAACATCACATTCTGATCCTATGTATGGGTTGCTCATATTAGAAATAGTTTTTAAAAACCCAAAACTTGGCCGGGCACAGTGGCTCACACCTGTAATCCCAGCACTTTGGGAGGCTGAGGAGGGCAGATCATGAGGTCAGGAGATTGAGACCATCCTGGCTAACATGGTGAAACCCCGTCTCTACTAAAAATATAAAAAAATTAGCCAGGTGTGGTGTCAGGCACCTGTAGTGCCAGCTACTTGGGAGGCTGAGGCAGATGAGGTGGAGGTTGCAGTGAGCCGAGATTGCACCACTGCATTATTGCACCACCGCACTCCAGCCTGGGCAACAGAGTGAGACTCCATCTGAAAAAACAAAAAAAACAAAGAAAAACACCCCAAAACTTATGTGTAACTATGCTCACTATTTTAAAATTTTTTCAAATTTTCAAAGTAGATGTGGGTAACCTCATGCTATTACCATAAAAGTATCTGCTGACCTTACTTCTTATTATTTCCTGAGGATATTCATATATTACCTTAAAAATTGAATGGTAAGCCAGGTGCAGTGGCTCACGCCTGTAATCCCAGCACTTGGGGAGGCCAAGGTGGGCAGATCACGAGGTCAAGAGATTGAGACCATGCTGGCCAACATGGTGAAACCTCGTCTCTACTAAAAATACAAAAATTAGCTGGGCATGGTGGTGTGTGCCTGTAATCCCAGCTACTCGGGAGGCTGAGGCAGGAGAATGGCTTGAACCCAGGAGGTGGAGATTGCAGTGAGCCAAGATTGCAACGCTGCACTCCAGCCTGGCGACAGTAAGAATCCGTCTCAAAAGAAGAAAAAAATGGAATGGTAATTGAAGTAATTCCTAGCAATTGGCTTAGAGATTTCTAGTGGACAGTGAGTACCAAAGGTTTACGTTTCTGTTTATATTAAAGTTTTTTGTGTATATTAGTTTCAGTTTCTATATATATTAGTTGAACTTGTAAAAGTAAAGTGAGATACTGTCTCCCTGTTAACCATGATTAAAGAGTAAGAGAATATTTGCTTTGAAAAGAAAATCTCTTTACATGTTTGCTTGTATTGCATACTGTATTTCTGCTTTTTTGTAAGGTATGGCTTGCCAGTGAACTTCCAAGCAATGCTACTTCAGCCTAATAAGAAAACTTTGAAGAAACTGAGAGAAGTATTACATGAATTGTATAAACATCTAGACAGCAGTGCAGCAGCTATTATTGATGTAAGTACATGTTAGCCCAGTAGAGTAAGAATTGAAGTGAATTTCAGAAAAAAATGATTGAAAGAAGATAGAAAAGGGAGAGTAAGTATGATACTTAATCATTTTTTATTACTTTGAGGTTCTCAATTTGTTATATAAACATAGTAATTTACATCGTTTACCCTGTTTTATACTAATTATAGCTGTGTTTTGCTTCTTGGCATTTCTACAAGCTGGTAGTTATCTTGCTGTGTATCAGATGTTTATAGCTGCAGAAATACAGAAACCAGTGATACTAGTTATTTATAAAAACTATAAATTCCAGAGAAGAAGAAAATAAGCAGTTATTTTAATTTTATTTGGTAGAAGCGAGAGTCAATAGATGAGTATTTTCAAGGTAGGTTCATTTTTCTAAAATGGAATATCTGGGCATGGTGACACATGCTGGTAGTCCCAGCGACTCAGGAGGTGGAGGCGGGAGGATCACTTGAGCCCAGGCCTTTGATACCAACCTGGGTAATGTAGCAAGACCCTATCTGAAAAAAGAAAAAAAACAGACCAAAAAATAAATATATGTGTTTATATCTTCTTTTAAACGAAAGTGTTATTTTTTAAACAAAAGAAGATATAAACAGAGTTACTCGTATTTCTTTGTTATTGCTATTTAAAATTGTAGTGGGCCACCGGGCATGGTAGCTCATGCCTGTAAACCCAGCACTTTGGGAGGCTGAGGCGGGTGGATGACCTGAAGTCAGGAGTTCGAGACCAACCTGGCCAACATGGTGAAACCCCATCTCTACTAAAAATACAATAATTAGCTGGGTGTGGTGGCGGGTGCCTGTAGTCCCAGCTACTCAGGAGGCTGAGGCAGGAGAATCACTTGAACCGGGTGGGGGTGGTTGCAGTGAGCCAAGATTGCGCCACTGCACTCCAGCCTGGGTGACAGAGGGACACTCTGTCTCAAAAAAAAAAAAAAAAAAATTGTAGTAGGCTTTTATTTTATATTTTTGGTTTTAAATATCTTGCTGATGTTTTTTTTTTTTTCTTTTTAAAAGTTTAGGGTGGATGGTAGTATCTCACATAGGCATTAATTAGAGCTATGAAAAATCAGTTTTTCTTGATAGAAGGAAATGACTTGCTAAACTTTTTCTATTTTTCTTTCTTTCTTTTTTTTTTTTTTTTGAGATGGAGTTTCACTCTTTTGCCCAGGCTGGAGTGAAGTGGCATGATCTTGGCTCACTGTAACCTCCGCCCCCTGGGTTCAAGCGATTCCCCTGCCTCAGCCTCCCAAGTAGCTGGGATTATAGGCGCCCGCCACCACGCCTGGCCAATTTTTGTATTTTTAGTAGAGATGCGGTTTTGCCGTGTTGGCCAGGCTGGTCTTGAACTTCTGACCTCAAGTAATCCACCCACCTCGGCTTCCCAAAGTGCTAGGATTACAGGCATGAGCAACTGCACCTGGCTGACTTGCTACGCTTTCATGAAATTGTGGATAAAGTAAGAGGTCTAATTATTTGATACATAAATGTTCTAGCAGTAAATTCTGACAACATGCATATATAATAAGTGTTATCCTTGCTCGTTTTTTGTTTTGCCATCAGATCTTGCTCTGTTGCTCAGTCTAGAATGCAGTGGCATGATTCTGGCTCACTGGAGCCTCAACCACTATGCTCAAGTGATCCTCCCACCTCAGCCTCCCATGTAGCTGGGACTATGGGCATGCACCACTACTCCTGGTTAATGTTTTTATTTTTATTTTTTGTAGCTATAGAGTCTCATTATGTTGCCCAGACTGGTCTTGAACTCCTGGGCTCAAGGCGTTGGCCTCTCAAAGTGCTGAGATTACAGAATAGGCATTACTTTTAAATCATACTTGCGTTATTTTTATTCCACATTTTGTAAGTCTTGTATCGCATCAACTCAGTATTCTAAGTCCAAGATTTACAAAGTTAATTTTTACAGTATACATAAAAAAGGTTGGTGGGATCATGCTAAATACATATGCAGGCTTTGCAGTCAGAATGCTTGAACCTGGCTTTACCACTTACTGTCTGTGTTTCCTAGGAGAAGTCAGTCTTTCAGAGGTTGTTTTCTCATTTGCAAAATGGGAATAATGTCTAACTTAGATAAATTAACCTTAACTGCATACATTTAGCCCAGAGTAGATGTTCAATAAAAAGGTAAATGTTAATACTTGCTTTCTTTTTTTCTGAGTTCTGTAAATACAAAATTGAATAATTGTCTGTTTTTTCCATAGGCTCCAATGGATATTCCAGGTTTAAACCTGAGTCAACAAGAATACTACCCCTATGTGTACTACAAGATTGATTGCAACTTGCTGGAATTCAAGTGAAAATGGGCTCCTCCCCCGACAATCCTGTCCTTGTGTTGGTGTGTGCTAACAGAAATAAGTTGCAGTATGGTCGTACTTTCACCTCTAGTATCCTTTGCTTGCTTCTGACCCCCTTTCCTAGGTGAATTCTCCCACAGTGGTCTGTATCTCAACATTTTCTTTTTAAAGGAAAAAATATATATATATAGTTTCTTTTTATTGATCAGGTCTGTAAATGTGTACTAAAAAAATCAGAATTTATTTATAAACAGAATAGTTTATTTAAAGAGAAGGTCTTTTCCTTATTGATATCATGGTATGCATTAATTCCATTTGTTACCATTGTGCACAAAAGCCCTGTTCACAAGGGAATGGTGTAAACATTTATACTGTTTTGTTCACTGTATTTAGTAGACATAACTGTTGAATAGTTACTGAATCGTGATGTAAAGAATATGTGACCATCTTCAGGTATGGGATTTCTGAATGTTTCACATTTCAATCAATGAGCACTGTCAACACCCACAGGAGGAATAAAATTACCATGCAAAGGCGTATTGTGGTGTCTGTAACTTAAGATTACAGTTCGATTTGAGAGTTAAATGATGTCATAGCTCGCTTGCTATGACACTTCCAGGATTTTGTTATATGCTGAGGTGTAACCATTTGTGTTATCTGATGTATGATTTAATTGAGCCAAATTTGGGTCAGAACTAAATTTGAAGATTACTTCTCAGTATATGATGGGTATTTACATTTGAACACTAGAATTTTAGGTCTCTCAAATAAGTATAGGGCCAGTTTTGAATAAAGTCTAGCAGAACTATGCAGCTTTAGTCATTTGTTTTGTCTAAATCTGTTTTTTACGTATTTTCTTCTTAAGATCTATAATTTTGGCATTTATGTCATTTGTGACATAGTCTGAAAATAGAGACATTGTTGGCCTTTAAAATCTCAGAAATGAATGACTTAGTGTAGTGTCCTGAAAGAGCTTTTAAAAGAGGATTTTGTGGCAATGCTTCTCTTACTATGTACTTACAGGTTTGCAAATGGGAAAAAGAAGTTTACATTTCAGTTTAGGGGCATGTCTAAGCTGTGCTATTCCCTTTAGAAAATTAGCCTCCAAAATCTTTTGTTTCAAAATTTTATATTATTTCATAAATAACTTTAAGCAAATACAAGCGTCCACAATGTAGAACATGAGAGACCCCCTCCATCAATTTCCACCTCCCAAGGAAGTTTATGTATTTTTCTAGACCCTTTTCTATGTCTTTACTTCTCTCTCTCTCACACACACATACACACACACAGAGTTTATTTTTAATAAAATAGGATTATACTATGCACATTCTGTCACTTGCTTTTTTGCTTAATAGTATATCTAAGATAATCCTTTATGTCAGTGAAGCTAGAGCTACCTCATTCTTTTAACCAGCTACATGGTGTTCCATCGAGTGTCTGCCATCATGTGTTTAGCCGAGTGAATGGTTAGTCTGCTTGTTTTTGGTTTTTGCTGTTAACAAACACTGCTGCAGTCAGCATCCTTGCATAGATTTCTTTGTATACTTGTATTAGTTTTTCTGAAAGATCCCAGAAGTAGAATTTGCAGGGTGATAGGTTAGTACATTTAAGTTTTTGACACTCACTGCCAATTCATCTGTCAGAATTCTAAACTAAAGACATGTTTGGAGTGTGGATTTATCTTCAGTTTTTCCTTGGACAAGAGAAAGCTGTGAAAAATTTTGATACCAGAAAATTCTGTTTTTTGGTCTTCTTTTGCACATGTTCTTTCAGTCTTAGTATCTTTAACATGGGGCCACTCTCTCTATCATAGGGGGGCATGTTTTGACAATAAATTGACTTTTAAGAAAAACATGTCACTAACCTGGAGCTCAGCCACACAGTGACTTTTAAGGTTTTATTTAGACTTTACTGTTGTTCTCATGAGAATAGGTACAGACTGCGCAAAGTTTAAAATCCCAGCATATGTCGAAACTACGGGACTTTCACTGTGGTTTCCGCCAGGGGACTTATAGCAGAGTGGCTGAGCGCATGCTCTGAGGCCAGGCCCCAGCTCTGCTGCCGACGAGCTGTGTTGTCCTGGGCAGAATGGTCTCCGAGTTCCAGTCCCTCCTCTGGAAAATGGGCATGGTTAGAGTGGCCACCTCATTAGGGACGTTGGGGTGAGTCGGTGTGACCCCATGTGCACAGAGAGTGCTGCGAGTGGCGCACTGAGAGGCTGATGCAGGTACTTAGCCCTTGGGGAACACATGTAGTTCCTTTTCACTGTGTTTAATTTGGGAAAATCCAGGTCCACATCATTGTAGAGTCCGAGGGTTAGAAGGAAGTCATTGTGTCTAACATAACATCGGAGCAGTTTGTGTCACTGAGCTCCAGTCTGTGCTGGATTATTGATATTGTTGGTGGCGGTCACCATTCCTGGGAAGGGACTGTCCCAGGCCACTTGCCTCCCCGAGGAGTCTACTGGTTCTCCTTGAGGATAGTGCTTAGATAACAAAGACTCATTAAACATTTACTGAGCGTCTGTCAGGGATCATTCACATCCACACCATCCTCCCGGCCCCTCCCTGTGGTGTTCATGGAGGGAGCACTGGCGGTCCCCATTTTCATGTATGGAGACTTCAGGTCAAAGAAGTGAATTCTTTGTTGAGTTACAAATTTTGAGCCAGTCAGAATTTGAACCTAAGATTTCTGACTGCGGGGTGTCACACTTCCCGCCCCACACTCAACTGTTGTATGAATGAGCCAGACACATTCCTTGACCTGAGTCCGAGATGGACAATGGTATAGGAAAGATATTAGGTATGGAGAATCAGATGTTAACTTGTATTGCTATTTGTTTTGTTTTGTTTTGTTTTGTTTTGAGACAAGGTCTTGCTCTGTCACCCAGGCTGGAGTGCAGTGGCATGATCAGGGCTTACTGCAGCCTCAACCTTGACTGCCTGGGCTCAAGCAATCCTCCCACCTCAGCCCCCCAAGTAGCTAGGCCTACATGTTTGCGCTACCATGCCTGGCCAATTTTTTAAATTTTAGCACAGATGAGGTCTCACTATGTTGCCCGGGCTGGTCTCGAACTCCTGAGCTCAAGGGTTCCTCCTGCCTCCAGCCTCCCAAAGTGTTGGAGTTACAGGTGTGAGCCACTGTGCCTGGCCTGTGTTGCTATTATTTTTGGCAGGAACCCAGGAGTCCAGAACATTTCATCTGTGATGGGTTAGATAATGTGTCTAGTTGTTTGCATGCCAATTTTAGTAGCCTCAGTTATTCAACCTAGGAGATTTTTCTACCTCTCTACTACCCAGCTGAAGTTGCTCTTCAGCAGAAAATCTTTGTGGAACATATTCCACACTTTGAAATCTTCGTGGGACAAAAGATCTTTGTGGAACCAATCTTTGTGTAACATATTCCAGCTTTTTGAATGAGTGCATATCCAGTAGTACCTTTAAAGTTATACTTTGTACATAACAAATACTCAGCAAATGTGAACCTTTATTTGCTCTTACTTCAAAATTAGTCCCAAATGTTGGAAATAAAATATAGGACATTGATCTAGATATGGGGTTTTTCTCCTTCCTTCTCAGATGTTGAAGAAATCAAAGTAGCATATGCACAAGGTTAAAAACCACATATACAAATATTATAGAACAGCTTATAATGAAAACTTTGCCTGCCTTTATAAAAAATGTGATTATCTTCTTCTGTTAATGTCAATAAAAGATGGTTTGTCCTAGAAGGTCTATAAATGGTATTATGTTCTGGAGGAAACCTAGCAAAAACTTTCCTAGTTTAGTACTTGTCTCTAAATTGATGTTCACCCATTTCAATATTGCAGACTTGTTCATGGTCTTTATTTTTCTAGCATAGATAACAGTTGATTCTTTAGATTCATATATGCAGGCAATTCTTGCTTTCTAAAAAAAGGGATATGGGACATTGGAACCATTTTATTCACCAGTGGATTTACCCTTAGAGTATTTTTAGATCTGAGCTGATGACTTGTTAGAGAAAAAGGGAACAGAGTAAAGCCATGAAGCCATGAACAGTAGGAGACTGCCGCCTGGCATGGTTTCTTCTTCTGGAGAAGATGAAACTGAGGAGAAACAAGACAACATCCTTCATACCAAGAATGGTCAAGATGATGCAAGAAGAAAAAGGCTTTCAAACAAATCAGAAGGCAGTCAACAAACACAAGGGGGACATTCCTTCTCTGGCAGTTGCTCAAAACTGAAATTGCTTATTGTGTACACTGGGGCTTGTACTTGGGGAATTGAATAAAAATGCTCATTACCAAACTCCATAGAGATGTGGTTTAAAGTCTTAAGTAGATCCGAGGAATAACCTACATTTTAAACAAATACTCAGGAGAATCAGAGGTTGGGGGTTAGTCAGTTATTATCGGATACTATCTTTTAAAGATTCTTCCTCTGAACCCTCAGATTTGGGTGTTGATTTAGAATTTATAAGCATCTTGAGGTCTCATTCAAATAGTGATTCCTCTCTATTCACAGAGACCACACTTCCTAGAATCTTCATGGGTAAATCAGCTTTTACTACTGTCACTTGAAGAAATATTCCACATCGTTAAATCAGTAGAACTGGAGAGTTCTGTCTCAGCAGAAATTGATCAATAAAGATGTCTTTTGCCCTTGGAAGGCCATAGAATATCAAGTTGAAATTTGCAAAAACTCTAAGATGATCAAGGTCACATTTTCATCTTTTAATTGAGAACTCATTCTGGACATGATTTATCACTGCTTGTAAAGTGTAAAAAGGAACAACCAAAACAGACTTTGAAAGAATGGTTTATATGAGGAAGGCTTCCTCCCCCCCAGAAAAGGGCTATTAAGATGAAAGTGAAAAAAGGAGTTGGAGGCAGCAAAGGTTATGGTTGATGTTGGACAAAGGAAGGAATAAACTGTATGATGCCACCTTGAACTTGAAAGTCATTTGTTTTTAACTAGAAGATGAACAGGAACTATTTAGAATATCAAATCCCAAGAGCAGCTTTCATGTATTTTGCTAGTTCCTAGATATGTGGATGACCTCACCACGAAGTCCTGTGACAAATCTTATTTTTTTCACCAGCACAACTTGCCATATTTTACATAAACTATTTAGATACATATTTAGACTGTTTCTCAAGAGTGCTTTATAGTCCAGTACAGGTTTTATGCATTGTTAGACACTTGTTTTTTAAATAGAAATTGTGACTATGCAGATACCATATTTTACCACAAGAGGGCACTCTGGTGCCATTGAAAAGCAAACAGTTTCTCCTCCCTGCATTTTTGGTTCTGACATGTACAGTCAGTTTAGAGAAACCTATATTCCACTGCAGTCTGGTCTGGTATATTTTGTTACAAGCGTTTATTAATATAAAGTTCTCAAAAAATTTTAGATGACTTATTTTGTGACACTCTAGCCTCTGTGTGTGTGTGCATAAAACCCACACACCTTTCAGCAGACGGGTGCCAGCCAGTGGCAGTTTTCACTGAAGATCAAATGAAAAAGGTAAGGATATATGTATGTGTGTGCATGTGCGTCATCACTTACTCAGATAGTTACTGAGCATGCGCTATGAACCAGGCATTGCATTAGCTGTTGGGGATTTAATGCAAGCCGTCAGATGGGCACAGTGCCTACCTGCCCTGATGGGGTGTGCAGCCTGGTGATCTGGTGGCAGTCTTACTGGACAAAACACAAACCTGGCAACCCTAAGGTAGGAAAAGGATTTTACTGATCTGTGAAACCTACAGTCTGAAAACATACTGATTTAAGGGTATCTGTCCAGGAAAGTCAACCTATGTTGTCAGTCAGTGGGTAAAGAATAGACACATCATTTTGTCACGTTTGACCACCTAGTCGGCCTGGCTTAGCACTGTCCAAAAGAATTTCCTATGATGGACATTCTATAGCTGTGCTACCCAATGTGGTAGCCCCTAGTCACATGTGACTGAAGATCACTTGAAATGTGGCTAGTGTGACTGGAACTGAATTTTTTTTAATCTATTTTTTTTTTTTTTTTTTTTTTTTGAGACAGGGTCTGGCATTGTCACCCAGGCCGCCTTCTGGGCTCAAGCCATCCTCCCTCCTCAGCCTCCCAAGTAACTGGGACCACAGGCACACACCACCACATCCGGCTATTTTTTTTTTTTTTTTTTTTTTTTTTTTAAGGAAGAGACTCCTCACTATGTTTCCTAGGCTGGTCTCAAGTTCCTGAGCTCAAGCAATTGGCCTGCCTTGGCCTCCCAAAGTGCTGGGATTACAGGTGAAAGCCACTGCACCTGACTAACCTTATTTAACTAAATAGCTACATGTGGCTGGTGGCTAGTGTGCTGGACATACAGGTCTAGTTGGTCACACCTGGCTAATGAGCCTTTTTGACCTTGAGTTTCCAGTATAGCCCATATCCTTCGGCTTTTTCATTTGTTTTTATGACTGTACGAGCCAGCCTTGCTTCTGCTTACTTTAATTGCCACATTTAACATCTACGCAAGCCTGAGAAAGAGAGGAAAGGATTGCTCTTGGTATCATTGTTGATGTGCCTCAGATTGCTACGCAGGTCAGCATTCTCTTTGATCACAAAAGACAACTACATATACTTTGTGCATTGATGTGCGCAAGAGTAAACTGGTTGTTGTATTGAAAGACCAGAAGCTGTTTCTGACGGGAAATATTGAATCAGCAGAATTGAAAACACAGCTGTGTGGTTCTAATGGGAATATAATTTCTCCTGTCAATCACTGCTCGCTTAGTATCCATTGTGTGCAGGGCATTCACTATTCCAGCCTCTACGGGGAGACATCTCACCACGTGCTTTTGAAGGACATTATTTGTCTTTATTGACTGAGAAATGTAAGAGGTTCATAAAACATTGAAACCATTAAGGCCTTATTTGAGAAGTCTAGCAACTCACCGTTGCCCTTGGAAAGAGGCAAATAGGAAGGGGAGAGCCCTCTGTCAGAGACTTGTTTTCCGTCAGTGACACGTGGCATGGATTTTACCTCCTGCTGTCAGCTGGCCACCCTCTGCGTTCAGGCTTGTGAAGCATTCTGGAGGCCTCCCGCCCCATCCTCCACTCCCAGGTCTTCTTTTGGCATCTCCACTGGCCATATTTCTTTCCAGGTCTATTCTGACAGCCTCCTAACTGGCCACTTGTCCCCGGTCTCTGGTCACCTTCACTGGCAAGTCACTGCTCAGAAATCCCGAATTGCTGCTCACTTGCCCTCAGGATAAAGTCTCTGTTCAAACTGGACTTCTTTCCGTTTTAGAATTGGCTTCTCTATGTGTTCTCTGAAAGGAGAATATCGTTTACTGTTTGTTGATTCGATGGGGGCCGCTTTGGAGGAGGAATTGAGACCATAGATGATTCCTAGGGATGCTCCAGCAGTCTCCTTTCCTACCTCCTCCAAGCGGGACACATGGGCCAGCTTCACATCTGTGCTCTCTCAGGATGTAAAATTGTGGGCAGCCTAGCATCCCAGGGTCTGAATCATTCCTTCCTCTGTAGAAGAAGGATAATGAGGATCACACTCTAGGACTATTGTGAGAATGAGGATTAAACTGCAGGTCCAAATCTTCTAGCAAGATACATGGCACAGATGAGGGGCTCAACATATTAACTGCTGTTGTTATTGTTAGTACTACCCTTTTCCATGCTGCATGATTTGTGTTTCTTTTTTGCCTATTGCCTCATATCTTATGTGAGTTGAAATTAGTTCCTCTTTAACTGCATCTGTTTAGAAGGCAGATTTCCCATTAAAAACCTGCTGGCATCACATGACCAGCAAGTTCAAATCCAAGACAACTGAAACCATATATTCACACAAAAACTTGTACACAAAACTTCTTAACAGCATTATTCATAATGGCTAAAACTGGAAGCAACCCAAGTGAACATCAACTGATGAATGAGTGGATAAACAAAATCTGGTGTATCCACACAATGGAATATTACTCAGCCATAAAAATAAATGAAGTACTGACCCATGCCACAACATGGATGAACCTAGAAAACATCGGGCCAAGTGCAAGAAGCCAGACACACAAGATCACATATGACTTTATTTATAGGAAATGTCATGTGTAGTGAAATAAATCGGTATAGAAAGAAGATTTGTGGTTGCCAGGAACCAGGATGGGAAGGGATTTGGTGGTGACTGCTAATGGGTACAGGGTTTCTTTAGGGGCAATCACGTTCCAGAGTTAAAATAGTGCTAATGATCACACAACTTTATGAATATATTAAAAACCACTGAATTGTATACTTTAGAAGGTGAATGTTGTGGTATATGAATTGTTTCTCAATTTAAAAAACCTACCAGGAATTAGCTCAGATTTTCTACAAATTCTCTTAATTCTTTGCTTATCTGTTTATATCAATAGAGTTTTAAAAAATTAATTTGAATTCCCTTTTATGAACGGTAAGGAGATTTGCCCTTTGGGGTTTCACTCCGTCCAGTGCTGTTGCTGTCGATTCTGTCTGTTTGCCTTTTTTGGTGTTTTCGTTTGTCTACTCAGCATCTCAGTTGGCCTTGGCTGCAGCCATCTGCAGCCACCTCCTCCACTTGGGGGTTAGGTCGCAAATCTGTCCCAGAGTAGCTCATCTCACTGGTTATCACATTAGCAGTCACTCATGTCAGCAGTCCCTGAAGAAAAGATAGCTGGCTGGCTGGGGATAAAGCGTCTGAAACTTTGCTGGTCTGATGATATCTTTCTGTTGTTTCAGTACATGTGTCACTGACAACTTGCTTAGGTAAAAGTGCCCATAGTTCCGTCATTTGTTTAGCAACCATTTGCTGAGGGCAGAATCCTCATTCACTTAGTGAATACTTAGTGATTGTTCAATACCTGGGTGCTAGGGCAGGAGGAGCCAAATGAGAAAAAGGACCCTGTCCGCATGGAGCCTACCTGCTGGTGGACGATACACAATAAACATAGTGAACAAGGTTAAGACGTTTCGCCCTCTGCACCTGTAAGGCCACTGAGGACTGACCTGGGCTGGGAATGGGTAGGAAGAGCTGCTTCCGAGGGGTGTCTAGATATACCCCAGAAGATGCCAGCCACGTGAAGACGTAGGGGAAGGAAGTGGCTCAGAGAGGTTGGGTAACAGAGGGTCAGCATGGCAAGAGCCGAGTGAGTGAGGGGTGTGGAATGTGCAGCAGATGCACCAGGCAGGGTCTTCAGAACATGAAGAACTCAGATTTTTTACTTCTGACAAAGGGAACCCATTTTAGGGTCTCATGTGCATGTTTCGAGGATCACCCCAGCAGTAGTCATACTTGTGTGTGTGTAACCCCAATTTCTTACGTCGTGCTTGACACATGTCATAGTAGGCACTGGGTTCTGGTTCACAACTGAAGTGGATGAATTCATGGAGAATGTGCTAAACCCAGAAGTGTGCCAGACTGCACCCGAAAGTTCTCTGCAGCTTCTCAGACTTTAAGAGTGTTTTGCAAACATACTGAATGCTTTGCCTGGATCTTTCCGTGAAGATCCAGACAGAACTTAGTAGTAGTAATTTGTGAAATTTATTATTAAATTCTTTTGCGACTGCCTTGATTTCTTCACATAGTCATCATCTGTTTATCAAATTGGAATTTTAAATAATATTTGACACATCACTAGCTAACTCCACAGCTCCAAATTAGTCACACGGTAGTCTTTTGATGATAGCCAACATGTGACAACAGAGATATTTTGCACGAGGCAGGGAGCATTCTGGTTTCCTTTTCATTTTTCCAATATGTCATATTTCTCGCTTCCACTCTTCTTAGAGGGGAGGGTTGTCTTTTTGCTTCAAACTATTATAGGCTTTTGCTGAGAGACAAGAGGCTATGATCCCCACTTAGTAGAAGAAGTGTTTAAGTCTATCATATAAATTGTTGCTGCTCCAACTTCACTCTGTCCCTGCCTCTTAAGTCATTTAAGGTATTTGTTTGGGTAGCTATATCGGATTTCTTCTGGTTTTCCAGGGGAAATACAGCAACCAAGACGTTAACATGGGAATATATGAATTGATTGCTTGAGAAGTGTTAGTGTTAGTTCTGGAATGGGGTCCTGTGTCATTAGGTACTTACGTTGAAAGGAAATGTAAAATTTTCCATAGTCACAGCTTTCCAGATTTTAATTGGCTGCTTGCCCTTGTGTCAGACTTTCTTTTCTAAAATAAATGTTTTGGATGGCTCTTATCTTTACAACCAGGCACACAGCTTCAGTTCCTCCTGACTAGGAAAGTTAACTCTTCAGCTACATGGTGGTACACAATGTTGTCCCTGCTCAGCAGCCCTTGAACACTCATTAAATCCCACATTAGAGTTGCAAAGAGACAGTAATATTTATTTGGTGCCTCATTTTTTTTTTTCCTGAGATCAGATCTCGCTCTGTCCCCCAGGCTATATGGTGCAGTGGTGCCATCAGGGCTCACTACAGCCTCAACTCCCAGGCCCAAGTGGTTCTCCTGCCTCAGCCTCCTGAGTAGGTGGGACCACAGGCACACTCAGGTATTTTAAAAAATATTTTGTAGACTATGTTGCCTGGGTTGCCATTGTTTATCCATTTATTTATTTATTTATTTACCTTTTTTTGTTGCCTAGTTTCCCCCCTGTTCTTTGCTTCTTAATTTTGGTTGTTCAAAATCTTTCTTTTAACTTTTTGGTTCCTCTTCAACCTTGGGAATTCTTCTGTTTCTATTCTTTCTTGGCTTTTCCTTGCTTCATTTCAGGACTCCTTTCCAATGAACTTGCCATTTTTTTCCCTGCAAGGATTGTAGTTTAAATGAAAGCCCACTTGCTTGAAACTTTATGTAGCTAAGCAACTATTTCAAATTCTTTCTCAGGTTGACGGTAATAAATGATAAAATCATGCAGTGAGGTAGTGTGTTAGTTCTCCAAAGACAAGAGTTCAGAGTTCTGAGTTCTCTAAAGACAAGAACCAGTATATGAAGAGGTTTATTATAAGAAACTGGCTCACATAATTACAGAGGCTGGCAAGTCCAAAATCTGCTGAGTAGATGTCCTGGTTTGAGTCGGAAGGCTGGAAGCTGCTGTAGAACCCAGAAGAGCTGAGGTCCCAGTGCAAAGGCATCAGGCAGGAGAGTTCAGTCTTACCAGGGTCAGCCTTTTGTTCTATTCAGCCTTCAACTGATTGGGTGAGGCCCACCCACATTATGTCTGCTTTACACAAGACAACTAATTTAAATGTTAATTTCATGTAAAACACTGATATGGTTGGGCTGTGACCCCACCCAAATCTCATCTTGAATTGTAGCTCCCATAATTCCTTTGTGCTGTGGGAGGGACTTGGTGGGAGATAATTGAATCATGGAGGTGGTTTCCACCATCCTGTTATCATGGTAGTGAACAAGTCTCACGAGGTCCGATGGCTTTATAAGGGGAAACCCCTTTCACTTGGCTCTCATTCGTCTTGTCTGCTGCCATATGAGATGTACCTTTCGCCTTCCACCATGATTGTGAGGCCTCTCCAGCCACGTGGAACTGTGAGTTCATTAAACCTCTTTCTTTTGTAAATTGCTTAGTCTTGGGTATGTCTTTATCAGCAGCCTGAAAATGGACTAATGCATCCTCACAAAAACACCCAGAATAATGTTTGACTGACCATCTGAGCACCCTGAGGCCCTGTCAACTTGATGCATAAAATGAACATCTCAGGCAGCTCTTGCTTTCTCAGTTACAACAGGCCCCGATCCTGGCCTTGGGGTTATTTGTTGTTTGACATATACAGAAATTAAACCCAAATTTTTTTTTAGAAAGACTGAAATCTCAATTCCTAACCATGGCATTATTTTTACATTTATACTGCTCCGATGCCTGTTTACCACATTTTGTACGCATTCTTTGTACTGGTCTCTGGTCATCTGTCTCCCATTCTTCACAAGAATTGTTCCAAATATTCTCCCCTTTTTACAGAGTCCCTTCCCAAAACTCCAACTCCTTTGTGCTTTGCTTAAGATCTGGCCTCTTCCCGGATAGGAGAGGTTATTTACCTTGCTGAGGTCACACAGCTACTGTGTGATAAGACTGGGATTTAATTTGAAGCCGTTGGTCTTGGTAGTCGTGGGAGCCTGCTGGGTGTTGGCACTGTGCCACGTGCTAAACGCCCCAGACTTCCCCATGCTGGGTCCTCCTCGTGTTGGGAGGGTGTGTCCTCTTCTAGCCAGCGTGCCCTGCCCCTTCTGCATGCCACACTCTGCTCTGATCTTCCACCCAGCACCTGTCCCTCTGCACACAGGCCTTTGCCGCTTTGTTTGCTCCTATTTTCTTCTCTTTTCTGTCTAATTCTCTCCTTTTTATTTGCATTATATAAACACAGTTCTGTTTCTTTCATTAAGAAAACACCTCTCCCACCAGGCACGATGGCTCACACCCATTATCTTAGCAGTCTGGGAAGCTGAGGTGGGAGGGTTGCTTGAGCCCAGGAGTTCAAGACCAGTCTGAGCAACATAGTGAGACGCCCATCTCTATTTAAAAAAAAATTAGCCAGGCGTAGTGGTGCACACCTGTAGTCTCAGCTACTCAAGAGGCTGAGACAGGAGGATGGCTTGAGCCCAGAAGGTTGAGACTGCAGTGAGCCAGGATCACACCACTGCACTCCAGCCTGGGTGACAGAACCAGATCCTGTCTCAAAAAATAAAAATAAGACAACCCTTTTCTTTGACCCCTATGTCCCTCTCATTTGAGGAACTATCTATCTTTTCATTTTCCTCCACATTCTTTATTCTTTTTAACCTCCAAAGAGACCCTCCACCCGCATTATGTGCCTTGCCCTGTTAATAAGGTACGAGTGCTATGTATGCTTCATTGTACATAAATGTTTTACTGTGCATTAAGGTCCATTCCCCATGCATATGCGCAAGTACATTGCACTAATTACAATGCACAGCATGTTATAGTGCAAGATTACATAAGATAGATTCAACACTTGGATATTGTCCAGTACATTAATTCCTTTATTTTACATAGGACATAATATCATTGATTGTACATGGCACATTGCATCAAATCAATCCTCAACAACATGCTTATCACCTCCAATAGGATTGCTTTGCCGCAAAGCTTTGATAAGCCAGCAACCTACTCGGGAAATGTCCTTCTTGCTTTGGGCCCATAAAACCTGGGGGCTTCTAGACTTGAAACTCTACCTGACATCTGGTTCTCACTTCAGGGCCATAGATTTGAAACCACTCATTTGTTCCCCCTAAATAAGACATCTCAGTGACTGATGACTAACTAGCACATGATCACATGTAACTGTGGTGTCATGTATTTGGTATTTTTTAATTTTGGGGGGTGCTGGGATCCAACGTGGCTGCCAATGCCTTGGCACAGTCAACTAGATTGTAGCTGTGCTTAAATGGAATATTCTTTACTCACATAAAATCATTTGGTGCTAACTGATTCATGCTCAATGGTCATAATAAAAACAAGATACAGACGGACACATACAAGCAGTTCTTCCTGCCATGTATGGTTAACTTTGCAAACCCCTCTACCCTCCTTAAGCTCTTGTAGTATCTGAATAAGTCTTTTATTCTTGCCAACCCTGCCCAAATAAGAAATCTTGTATCTACTGACTGCTAGCTAAAGCTCCTATATATACTCACATGCTATTAAATTTAATTATAAGTTCATCTAGTGTTAGCCCAACTCCTAATTAAAGCATTTTTCAAAAATCCAAACAGCAATTAAAAATTAGGCTTTCTAGGCTAAAAGTTTTTTCTTACTAAGATTATCAAAAGAGCCTCCAATGCCACATAATTTAGCAGTTTTTCCCCAAGAGACAATTTTCTAGATATAAGTCGATGTAGCTCAGTCCACTAAAGTAAGGCACTGAAAATGCCTAGATGAGTTCATGTAACTCCATAAACACACAGGTTTGGTTCTGGCCCTTCTGTTAATTCTTAGTAAGATTACATGTGCAAGTATCTGCATTGCATGTGTAATCAGTAAAAGGAGCAGGCATCAAGCACACTAATTGGTAGCACCTAACATCATGCTCAACCACACCCCTACAGAAAATAGCAATAATCAAAAGCAATAAATGAAAAGTTTGACTAAACTATGCTAATTTTCCTTAGGGTTAGTAAATTTTATGTCAGTCACTACAGTCGTAAACCTAAATTAATAAAATCTGAAAAGCACGTTTGTGTTTAGGATAGTGCAAATAAACTACAAAAATGACTTTAATATGATCTGAATACACAATAGCTAAGACCTAAATTGGGATTAGATACCCCACTATGTTTAGCCATAAACTTAAAGTTATTCACTAGAGTACTATCAGCAACAGCTTAAAACTCAAAGGACTTGATGGTATGGTATTTCCATCCCCTCTAGAGGAGCCTGGTTCATCATTAATAAGCAGTGATAAACCTCACTATTTCTTGTCTATTCAGCCTGTATACTACCATCTTCAGCAAACCCTAAAAAGGTCATAAAGTAAGCACAAGTACTTACATGGAAACATTGGGTCAACGTGTGGCTTATGAGATGAAAAGAAATGGCTTACATTGTCTGATTAAAGTACACCCAACCCATGATAAGCCTTATGAAACTACAGGCCAAAGGAGGATTTAGTAGTAAATTAAGAATAGAGAGCTTAATTGAATACGGTTGTGAAGCATGAATAGACCACCCATTACCTTCCTCAAATGCTTCAATAAACCCAAGTTTATAATTAACACAGACCCATCTATAAGAGGATATGTCAGAACAAAGAATACTGGAAAGTGTGCTTGGACAAACCACGATGTAGTTTAACTCAAGGCACCTGGCTTGTGCCTGGAAGGTTGAACTAAAACTAACAAAATTTAACAACTACATACACATTTTAACCAAAACATTATTTACAACAGGGAGGATAGGAGATAGAAATTTATTTAGATGCTATAGAAAAAGTACTGTAAGGGAAAGATGAAATAATAAACTGAAAACAGAATAAAACAAAACAAAGCTTACCCCTTATGCCTTTTGCATAATGAATTAACTGGAACAATTTTACAAAGAAAACTTTAGCTAAAAACCCCAAAACCAGGTGAGTTACTCATGGACAGTTACAAGAACAAACTTGTCCATATGCTGAAATTGTGAGAATATCCTTCAGTAGAGGTAAATGCCAATTGAACTGGGTGAGCGCTGAATTTCAATTCAACCTTAAATTTACCTAAAGAAATATTTAACCTTAATGTAAATTTAAGTGTTAATTTAAAGAGGGACAACACTTTAGAAACAGGAAACCACCTTTTGTAGCATGTAAACTATTAAATTCTCAGAGTTGGCTTAAAAGCAGCCACCAATTAAGAAAGGGTTCAAGCTCGACAATCAATATCTTAATTCCAACTATTTATATAAACTCCTAATATTTTACTGGACTAACTTATGTATAAATAGAGGCAATTCTGTTAATATAAGTAACAAGAAAAAATTTATCCTTGCAATAAGCTTATATTAGATACAATAGCATTCCTAATGTTAGCTGATAGTTGCCAACTCAATAAATTAAACCAGTCAATTGACTGTTTATCTAAACAAATATTGCAGGGTTCAGTGGCTCACACCTATACTCCAATGTTTTAGGAGTCCAAGGTGGGAGGATTGCTTGAGGCCAGGAGTTCCAGATCCCATCTTTACAAAAAATAAACCAATTAGCCGGGTGTGGTGGCATGTGTCTATAGTCCTCACTACTTGGGAAACTGAGGTAGGAGGATCCCTTGGTCCCAGGAGTTGGAGGTTGCAGTGAGCCATGATCACGCCACTTGCCCTCCATTCTGGGTGACAGAGTGAGACCTTGTCTCTAAAAAACAAAAAAGACCAGTTGTTAACCCTACACAGGCATCCACTACTGTACTACTTAAGGAAAGATTAAAGAAACTGAAAGGAGCTCAGCAAATACAAACCTTGCCTATTTACCAAAAACATTACCTCTCATATAACTGGTATCAGACTAGTATGTCACCTGCCTGGTGACATATGTCTAACAGCTGCAGTATTGTGACCATGCAAAGTTGGCATAATCATTTGTTTCCTAAATAGGGACTTGTATGAATGACCACAAGAGGGTTCAAGTGTCTCTTACTTCCAATTAGTGAAACTGACCTTCCTGGCCCTGCAGAAAGGCAGGGATATTAAAATAAAACAAGAAGACCCTATGGAATGTAAATGAATTAGTCTACATAACACAACTTTAACCTAACTACTTAAAGGAATAACACCTAATCTACCAGACTAAAAAGTTTGGTTGAGGTGACTTCAGAGCACAATACAACATCCAAATGATTAAAATCTAGACTAGACCAGTCAAAGTAACGTAATTACTTATTAACCTAAGCAATTTAATCAATGGAACAAATTACCCTAGGGATAACAGCACAACCCTATTTTAGAGTTCATTATCAACAACAGGGTTTGCAACCTCGATGTTGAATCAGGACATTCCAACCGTGTAACTACTATTAACGGTTCGTTTGTTCAATAATTAAAGTCTTATGTGGTCTGAGTTCAGACCGGAGCAATCCAGATCCATTTCTACCTATTCAGTATTTCTCCTAGTACAAAAGAATAAGAGAAATAGAGCCCATTTCAAAAAACGTCCTCAATTTTAATAGATTATATATAATCTCAACCTAATATACTATTAAATGTCCTGCCGAGGACAAGGGCTTATTGAGATGGCAGAGCCCAGTTATTGCATAAAACTTAAAACTTTACAATCAGCTCAACTCCTCTTCTTAACAGCATGTTTATGGTTAATCTTCTACTTATTAGTCCCCCTCTCCTTGCAATAGCATTGCTAACAGCTGAATAAAAAGTATTAGATTATATACAGTTTCATAAAGGACCTATAATATTGTAGGCCCCTATGGCCCATTTCACTTCTTCACTAATGCCATAAAACTATTCATTAAAGAACCATTACGACCACTAACATCTTCTTTACTATCATATGCCATTGCACCCACCCTGGCCCTGACCATTGCACTTACTATGTGAATTCTACTAACCTTACTGTACCCACTAATTAACATGACTCTAGGAACACTATTCATTTTAACCACATGAAGCCTACCCATGTATTCCATCCTTCAATCAGGATGAGCGTCAGTTTGACAATGTGCATTAATTGGTGCACTATGCGCAGCAGCACAAATGAATTTATATGAAGTTATCTCAGCCATCATTATTTGTTCTCTCAATAAGCAAATCATTTACATTACCAACTTTAATTGATACCTGAGAATACATATGATGATGTTTTTCATCATGATCCTTAGCCATAGTATGATTTACTTCAACAGTAGCAAAAACTAATGGAGCCGCATTCAGTTTGACACAGGTGTTGGAACGTGTGTCAGGCTTTAACATTCAATATGCTGCAGGCCAATTTGTCCTTTTTTTTTTTTTAGATAGCATAGTACACCAACGTCATTATCATAAATGCCCTAACCACTATCCATCACCTAGAAGAACTCCATGATATTCACATACCAGAAATTTATACACTCAACTTCATCCTGAACACCCTTTTCCTATCTTATAGTTCTTGACTTTGAGCATTATACCCATGATTCCACTATGATGAACTCATGTACCTTCCATGAAAAAATTTCTAACCACACAAACTAGCCTTATGCATATGACACATCTCAGTACCTATTTTACTACTGCATATTCCCCCACACACGTAAGAAATTTGTCTGATAAAATAGTTACTTTAAGAGAGTAAATGATAGATTTAAGTCCTCTTATTTCCCGAATGATTGGAATTGAACCTACTCTAAAGAATTCAAAAATCAGCCAGGTGTGGTGGCTCACACCTGCAATCCCAGCACTTTGGGAGACTGAGGCAGATGGATCACCTGAAGTCAGGAGTTCGAGACCAGCCTGGCCAATATCGTGAAACCCAGTCTCTACCAACAAAACAAAAATTAGCTGGGTGTGGTGGCACACGCCAATAATCCCAGCTACTCTGGAGGCTGAGATAGGAGAATTGTTTGGACCCGGGAGGTGGAGGTTGCAGTAAGCCGAGATCTGACCACTGCACTGCAGCCTGGGAGACAGAGTGAGACTCCGTCTCAAAAAAAAAAAAAAAAAAAAAAAAAAATCAAAAATCTCTGTGCTGCCTAATATACCATATTCTATAGTAAGGTCAGCTAAATAAGCTACCAGGCACATATCCCCAAAAACATTGGTTTATATTCTTTCCATACTAATTAATCCCCTATTTTTCTTACCATTCTATTTACTCTCTTCATAGGAAAACAACCATAATATTTAGCTCACATTGATTAATAATCTAAATGGGATTAGAAATAAACATATTAGCCATGATTCCCATTTTAATGAAAAAAGCAAATCCATGATCCACAGAAGCAGCTACCAAATATTTCTTAACACAAGCAACCGTATCTATACCCGTAATGATAGACAGCATCATTAACATATTGTATTCTGGGCAATTAACAGTCATAAGAATTCCCAACCAAACAACATCCCTAGTAGTTACCATAGCACTAATGATAAAACTTGGACTCTTCCCTATTCCATTTCTGAGTCCCAGAAGTAACATAAAGAATTTCACTAATACCAAGCATAATCCTATTAACATGACAAAAACTGGGACCAAGTTCAATTATATTTTCAATATCATTATCATCAATTAATCTAAATATAATACAAATAATCACCATATTATCTATTCTAATAAGAGGATGAGGAGAATTTAATCAAACACAACTATGAAAACTCTTAGCCTATTTATTCATCAACTGTGCATATAGTCTGAATAATAACTATCCTTATTTATAATCCCCCACAATAATCATAAACCTTCTAAGTTTTATCATTCCACTGGTTACCATATTCACAATATTTAGTTTAAACATAAATACCACAACACTATCACTATTGCACACATGAAATAAACTACCAATAATAACTTCTATAATCCTTATGACTCCATTATTCTTAGGAGGCCTACCCCTATCTACAGGATTTCTACCCAAGTAAATTAACATTCAAGAATGTTATTATGCCAACATTCATAATTATTTTCTTTTTTCTTGCCCCATTCATAACTGTTATAGTGTTACTCAACTTATATTTTTATGTATGACTATTCTTTATCATTAACTATATTTCCAACAACCAACAACACAAAAACAATATGACAATTGAAAAATATAAAACAGCTTGGGTAACAGTGAGACCTTATCTCTATTAAATATTTAAAAAAAAAAAAAAAAAACTAGCTGGGCGTAGTGGCATGCACCTGTAATCCCAGCTACAAAGGAGGCTGAGGCAAGAGGATCACTTGATCCTGGGAGATCAAGGCTGCAGTGAGCTGTGATCATGCCACTGCACTCCAGCCTGGGTGACAGAGTGAGACACCATCTCAATAAAAAAATTAAAATATGTATGTATAAAACAAACATTCTTTGTCCCATCACTTGTTATACTATCAACTCTTCGCCTCCCACTTTCACCAATATTCTCGACATCAAACTAGCAATTTAGGTCAGATTGACTAAGAGCCTTCAAAGCTCTAAGCAAGTGCCCTATACTTAATTCTTGAAACATAAGGATTTCAAGACTCTTACATCAATTGAATGCATAAAAAACCAAAAACAAAAACAAAAAACCCCAAAAAACTGTAATTAAGTGAAATCCTCACTAGATTGGTGAGATCCAAAGTCACAAAAACTTAGTTAACAGCTAAAACATTCTTTTTTTTTTTTTTTTTTTTTGAGACAGAGTTTCCCTCTGTCGCCAAGGCTGGAGTGCAGTGGCGCGATCTCGGCTCACTGCAAGCTCCGCCTCCCGGGTTCACGCCATTCTCCTGCCTCAGCCTCCTGAGTAGCTGGGACTACAGTCGCCCGCCACCTCGCCCGGCTAATTTTTTTTTTTTTTTTTTTTTTTTTTTTTTGTATTTTTAGTAGAGACAGGGTTTCACCGTGTTAGTCAGGTCTGGATTTCCTGACCCCGTGATCCGCCTACCTCGGCCTCCCAAAGTGCTGGGATTACAGGCGTGAGCTCCTGCGCCGGCCAACAGGTAAAACATTCTAATCAACTGGCTTCCATCTACTTCTCCCACTGTCGAGGGAAAAAAGGCGAAAGAAGACTGGGCAGAATTGAAGCTGCTCCTTTGAATTGGCAATTCAGAGTGAACATTCACCTCAAGACTGGGTGAAAAGAGGGTTCAACCTCTGTCTTTAGATTTACAATCCAATGCTTACTCGGCTACTTTATCCTCATTAACCCTTGATCATTCTCAACAAACAACAAAGATAGCGACACTATAATTTTCTACGTGGTGCTTGAGCCAGAATAGTAGGGACTGCCCTAAATCTTGTAATCTGAGTAGAATTAGGTCAACCAGGAGTCCTATTAAGTGACAATCAAATTTATTTATTTATTTATTTATTTTGAGACCGAGTCTCGTTCTGTTGCCCAGGCTGGAGTGCAGGGGTGTGATCTCAGCTCACTGCAACCTCCGCCCCCCCTGGGCTCAAACTATTCTCCTGCCTCAGCCTCTCGAGTAGGTGGGACTACAGGTGTGCGCCACCACCACACCTTGCTAATTTTTATAGTTTTGAGACAGAGTTTTGTCACATTGGTTAGGCTGGTCTTGAACTCTTGACCTCAGATGATCCACCCGCCTCAGCCTCACAAAGAGCTGGAATTACAGGTGTGAACCACCGCGCCGGGCCAAGTGACAATCAAATTTATAATGTCATTGGCACCATATCTTTATGGCATACCTATTCCAATTAGGCTTTCAAGATGCAATATCACCTATATGATAGAAGAACTTCTACACTTCCATGATTACAATTTAATCAGCTTTGTATCTATAATAATCATTTTACTATTTATGCTATTTTAATGAGAGAACGTGGCAACTGATCAGTCCCCTTATTAATCAGAGACCCTGATATAGCATCTCCCTGAAGAAATAACATGATTCTGACTTCTCCCACCATCACTTCTACTACTGCTTGCTTCCTCAATAGTGGAAATCAGCGCTGGCACAGGAGTAGCCACCTGTTCTTCTTAGGCAGAAGTCTTGAGCACACAGGAGCCTCTGTAGATTTTGCCATTTTCTCACTATACCTAGCAGGTGTCTCATCAACCTTAGAAACTATTAATTTATTACAATTATTAACATGAAACCACCAGCTGTGTGCCAAACTCAGACACTACTATTTGTCTGATCAGTGCTAATCACAGCTGTATTATCATTTCTCTCCCATTCTGCACTAGCAATCATATTCTTAAAAGACTGAAACCCTAATATCACTCTTTAAAAAATCTAGGTGCAAGAGGAGATCTAATTTTATACCAACATTTATTCTTTTTTTTTTTTTTGCCACCTGGAAGTATATATTCTTATCTTCCCTGGCTTTGAAATAATCTCACATATTATAACCTATAATTCTGGGGAAAAAGAATCATTTGGTTATATAGGAATGGTGTGAGTCATGATATTAATTGGTTTTCTAGGCTTTATCATATGGGCTTATCGTATGTTTACAATAAGGATAGACATTGACACTCAAGCTTATTTTACGCCAGCCACTATGATCACTGCTATTCCCACAGGAGTTAGGCTTCAGCCAACTGGCAACCCTGTGCAGAGGTAACATTACAAGATCTCCAGCTGTATGATGAGCTTTAGGCTTTATCCTTTTATTTACAGTTGCTGGCCTCATAGAAATGGAATCAGCTGACTCATTGCTAGACATTGTTCTTCACAAAACATGTTATGTGGCAGCACATTTCCACTATGTCCTATCAATAGGAGCAGTCTTTGCCATTATAGGAGGATTTCTTCACTGATTCCCACTATTTTCAGGTTACACACTCAATTCAACTCAAGCCAAAATTTATTTTACAATTTTATTTGTAGGTATTAATTTAGCTTGCTTTCCATGATACTTCCTTAATTTATCAAGAATTCTCTGAGTTACTCCAATTACCCTGATGCCTATAAAACATGCAATTCCATCTCATTGGTAGGCTTATATATTTAATCAATGGCAGTAATATTAATAATCTTCACAATCTGAGAGACTTTCACGGTAGTGGAAAGAAGCCAAGAAGTGCCAAGAAAGTAGCGAGAATTCTCAGTAGTGGAACTTTCAACTACAACTTGAATGGCCTCCTGGCTGCCCACTAGCATATCAGATATTTGAAGAGCCTGCTTACACAAGAGCTTAGAATAAGAAACAAAGGGGCTTGGCATGAAGGCTCACACCTGTAATCTCAGTACTTTGGGAGGCAGATGTGGGTGGGTCACCTGAGGTCAGGACTTCGAGACCAGCTTGGCTAACATGGTGAAACCCCGTTTCTACTAAAAACACAAAAAATTAGCTGGGAATGGTGGCGTGCGCCTGTAATCCCAGTTACTCGGGAGGGTGAGGCAGGAGAATCACTTGAATCTGGGAGACGGAGGTTGCAGTGAGCAAAGATGGCACCATTGCACTCCAGCTTGGGCAACAAGAGTAAAACTCTATTAAAAAAAAAAAAAAAGAGAAAGGAAAGAAGGAAAGAAGGAAGGAAGGAAGGAAGGGAAAGGAACGAAGGAAGGAAACATACCGCCTTAACTGGTTTCAAGCTGATTTCATCACAATTATGACTTTTTCTTTTCTTTTCTTTTCTTTTTTTATAGGGAGGCAAAATTTTACCTCTACCCTTTCAGGGTGCTTTTTATTTTTTATTTTTTACAATGTGCAGGTTTGTTACACATGTATACATGTGCCATGTTGGTGTGCTGCACCCGTTAACTCGTCATTTACACTAGGTGTATATCCTAATGCTATCCCTCCCCCCTACCCCCACCCCACGACAGGCCCCGGTGTGTGATGTTCCCCACCCTGTGTCCAAGTGTTCTCATTGTTCAGTTCCCACCTATGAGTAAGAAGATGCGGTGTTTGGTTTTCTGTCCCTGCGATAGTTTGCTCAGAATGATGGTTTCCAGTTTCATCCATGTCCCTACAAAGGACATGAACTCATCCTTTTTTATGGCTGCATAGTATTGATGGTGTATATGTGCCACATTTTCTTAATCCAGTCTATCATTGATAGATAGTTGGGTTGGTTCCAAGTCTTTGCTATTGTGAGTAGTGCCACAATAAACATATGTATGCATGTGTCTTTGTAGCAGCATGATTTATAATCCTTTGGGTATATACCCAGTAATGGGATGGCTGGGTCAAATGGTATTTCTAGTTCTAGATCCTTGAGGAATCGCCACACTGTCTTCTACAATGGTTGAAATAGTTTACAGTCCCACCAACAGTGTAAAAGCATTCCTATTTCTCCACATCCTCTCCAGCACCTGTTGTTTCCTGACTTTTTAATGATCGCCATTCTAACTGGTGTGAGATGGTATCTCATTGTGGTTTTGATTTGCATTTCTCTGACAGCCAGTGATGATGAGCATTTTTTCATGTGCCTGTTGGCTGCATAAATGTCCTTCTTTTGAGAAGTGTCTATTCATATCCTTCACCCACTTTTTGATGGGGTTGATTTTTTCTTGTAAATTTGTTTAAGTTCTTTGTAGGTTCTGGGTATTAGCCCTTTGTTAGATGGGTAGATTGTAAAAAATTTCTCCCACTCTGTAGGTTGCCGGCTCACTCTGATGGTAGTTTTTTTTGCTGTGCAGAAGCTCTTTAGTTTAATTAGACCCCATTTGTCAATTTTGGCTTTTGTTGAAATTGCTTTTGGTGTTTTAGTCATGAAGTCCTTGCCCATGCCTATGGCCTGAATGGTATTGCCTAGGTTTTCTTCTAGGGTTTTTATGGTTTTAGATCTAACATTTAAGTCTTTAATCCATCTTGAATTAATTTTTGTAAAACATGTAAGGAAGGGATCTTCAGCTTTCTACATATGGCTAGCCAGTTTTCCCAGCACCATTTATTAAATAGGGACTCCTTTCCCCATTTCTTGTTTTTGTCAGGTTTGTCAAAGATCAGATGGTTGTAGATGTGTGGTATTATTTCCGAGGGCTCTCTTCTGTTCCATTGCTCTATATCACTGTTTTGGTTACTGTAGCCTTGTAGTATAGTTTGAAGTCAGGTAATGTGATGACTCCAGCTTTATTCTTTTGGCTTAGGATTGTCTTGGCAACGCAGGCTCTTTTTTGGTTCCATATGAACTTTAAAGTAGTTTTTTCCAATTCTGTGAAGAAAGTCGTTGGTATCTTGATGGAGATGGCATTGGATCTATAAATTACCTTGGGCAGTATGACCATTTTCACAACATTGATTCTTCCTATCCATGAGCATGGAATGTTCTTCCATTTGTTTTTTGTCCTCTTTTGTTTCATTGAGCAGTGGTTTGTAGTTCTCCCTGAAGAGGTCCTTCACATCCCTTGTAAGATGGATTCCTAGTTATTTTATTCTTTTGAAGCAATTGTGAATGGGAGTTCACTCATGATTTGGCTCTCTATTTGTCTGTTATTTGTGTATAGAAATGCTTGTGATTTTTGCACACTGATTTTGTATCCTGAGACTTTGCTGAAGTTGCTTATCAGCTTAAGGAGATTTTGGGCTGAGACGATGGAGTTTTCTAAATATACAATCATGTCATCTGCAAGCAGGGACAATTTGACTTCCTGTTTTCCTAATTGAATACCCTTTATTTCTTTCTCCTGCCTGACTGCCCTGGCCAGAACTTCCAACACTATGTTGAATAGGAGTGGTGAGAGGGCATCCCTGTTTTGTGCCAGTTTTCAAAGGGAATGCTTCCAGTTTTTGCTTATTCAGTATGATATTGGCTGTGGGTTTGTCATAAATAGCTCTTATTATTTTGAGATACATTCCATCAATACCTAGTTTATTGAGAGTTTTTTAGCATGAAGGGCTGTTTAATTTTTTCAAAGGACTTCTCTGCATCTGTTTAGATAATCATGTGGTTTTTGTCCTTGGTTCTGTTTATATGATGGATTACATTTATTGATTTGCATATGTTGAACCAGCCTTGCATCCCAGGGATGAAGCCAACTTGATCATGGTGGATAAGCTTTTTGATATGCTACTGGATTTGATTTGCCAGTATTTTATTGAGGATTTTTGCATCGATGTTCATCAGGAGTATTGGTCTAAAATTCTCTTTTCTTGTTGTTGTGTCTCTGCCATGCTTTGGTATCAGGATGATGCTGGCCTCATAAAATGAATTAGGGAGGATTCCTCCTTTTTCTATTGATTAGAATAGTTTCAGAAAGAATGGTGCCAGCTCCTCTTTGTACCTCTGGTAGAATTCAACTGTGAATCCATATGATTTTTTCAACAAGCAAGACCTTAGGAAAAATAATTACATAACTTCGTCAAATTTAATTTATAGGTTAAAATTCTTTATATCTTTATGGCATACTCGTTCCAATTAGGCTTTCAAGATGCAACATCACCTGTGACAGAACTTCTACACTTCCATGATTACACTTTAATCATCATTTTCTTAATTAGCTCTTCAGTCCTTTGTATCATTTCATTAACAGTAACAACTAAACTAGTCCACATGAGTACTATAGATACTCAAGAAGTAAAAATTACATGAACTACCCTACTGATATTATTTTAATCCTAACTGCTTTACCACCTTTACAAATCCTATATAGGCATACCTCAGAAATATTATGGGTTTAGTTCCAGACCACTGCAATAAAGTGAGTCATATGAATTTTTTGGTTCCCTAGTGCATATAAAAGTTATGTTTACATGGCTCTGCAGTCTTCTAAGCGTGCAATAGCATTATGTCTTTAAAAAGTACACACCTTAATTTAAAAATACTTTATTGCTAAAAAATACTAACAATCATCTCAGCCTTCAGTGAGTCATAATCTTTTTGCTGCTGGAGGGTCTTGGCTCAGTGTTGAAGTGTGGGTGGCTACTGACCAATCAGGATGGTAGTTGCTGAAGGCTTTGGTGGCTGTGGCAATTTATTAAAATAAGAGAACAATGAAGTTGGCCACCTTAACTCTTTCCTTCACAAAAGATTTCCGTAGCTTGTGATGCTATTTGATAGCATTGTATCCATAATAGACATTCTTTCAAAATTGGAGTCAAACCCTGCCGCTGCTTTATCAACTAAGTTATGTGATATTCTAAATCCTTTGTTGTAATTTCAACATTGTTCACAGCATCTTCACCAGGAGTAGATTCCATCATAAGAAACAGTTTTTTAAAATTATACTTTAAGTTTTAGGGTACATATGCACAACGTGCAGGTTTGTTACATATGTACACATGTGCCATGTTGGTGTGCTGCACCCATTAACTTGTCATTTACACTAGGTATATCTCCTAATGCTATCCCTCCCCCCTCCCCCCACCACACGACGGGCCCCGGTGTGTGATGTTCCCCCTCCTGTATCCAAGTGTTCTCACTGTTTAACTCCCACCCATGAGGGAGAACATGCGGTGTTTGGTTTTCTGTTCCTGCAATAGTTTGCTGAAAATGATGGAAGAAACACTTTCTTTACTCAAGCATAAGAAGCAACTCCTCATCCGTTCAAGTTTGGTTATGAGATTGCAACAATTCAGTCACATCTTCAGGTTCTACTTCTATCTAATGAAAGTTCTCTTGCAATTTCTACTACCTCTATTGTTACTTCCTCCACTGAAGTCTTGAACCCCTCAAAGTCATCCATGAGGGTTAGAATCAATTTATTTCAAATTCCTGTTAATGTTAATATTCTTTTTTCTTTTTTGAGATGGGGTCTCACTCTGTCACCCAGGCTGGAGTGCAGTGGTGTGATTTCAGCTCACTGCAACCTCCACCTCCCTGAAACCTCCACCTCCCAGGCTCAAGCAATCCTCCCACCTCAGCCCCACAAAAAGCTGGGTCTACAGGCTCATGCCATCGTGCCCAGCTAATTTTTGCATTTTTTGTAAAGATGGAGTTTCACCATGTTGGCCAGGCTAGTCTTGAGCTCCTGAGCTCAAGTGATCCCCCGACCTTGGCCTCCCAATGTGCTGGGATTACAGTCATGAGCCACCATGCCCCAGACCTGGTATTTTGAACTCCTTCCATGAGTCACAAATGTTCTTAATGGTAAATCCTTTCTGGAAGGTTTTCATTTTACTTGGCCCAGATCCATCAGATGCATCACTCTCTACAGCAACTGTAGTCTTACAAAATGTATTTCTTAAATAATAAGACTAGAAAGTTGAAATTACTCCTTGATCTATGGGCTGCAGAATGGATATTGTATTAGTAGGCACAAAAACAACATTTAATCTCCTTGTACATGCCCATCAGAGCTCTTGGGTGACCAGATGCATTGCCAATGAACAGTAGTATTTTGAAAGGAATCTTTTTTTTTCTGAGCAGTAGGTCTCAATCGTGGGCTTAAAATATTCAATAAACAACACTGTAAACAGATGTGCTGTCATCCAATTTTTGTTGTTCCATTTGTGGAGCACAGGCAGAAATAATTTAGCATAATTCTTTTAATTATTAATTTATTTTTGAGACAAGGTCTCACTATGTCACCCAGGCTGGGGTGCAGTGGTATGATCAAAGCTCACTGTAACCTCAAACTCCTAGTCTCAAGGAATCCTCCCTCCTCAGCCTCCTGAGTAGCTAGGACTACAGGTGTGTGCCACCATGCCAAGCTAATTGTTTTCTTAAAAAAATTTTTGCAGCAATAGGGTCTTGTTATGTTGCCCAGGCTGGTCTTAAATACCTGGCATCAAGTGATCCTCCTGCCTCGGCCTCCCAAAGTGCCAAGATTACAGGTATAAGCCACTGTGCCCAGCCTATATAATACATATGTATGTGTGTATATATATGTGTGTGTCTGTGTGTGTGTATTTTTTTTTTTTTTTTTTGACATGTAGTCTTGCTCTGTTGCCTAGGTTGGTTAACTCTTGGTTAAATCCTCCCACCTCAGCCTCTCAAGTAGTTGCAATTACAGTAGCTAGAATTATAGGCATGCACCACTGTGTCTGGCTCTTTGATTTAGCATAGTTCTTAAGGACCCTACGATTTTTGGAATAATAAATGAGCATTGACTTCATCTTAGAGTTACTAGCTGCATTAGCCCCTAACAAGTAGGTCAGCCTGTCCTTTGAAGCTTTGAAGTCAGGCATTGACTTCTTCTATCTAGCTATGAAAGTTCTTGATGGCACCCTCTTCCAATAGAAGGCCATGTTGTCTACACTGAAAAATCTGTTGTTTAGTGTAGCCACCCTCATCAATGATCTTAGCTAGATTTTCTGGATAACTTGCTGCAGTTTCTCTATCAGCACTTGCTACTTCACCTTGCATTTTTATATTACGAAGATGGCTTCTTTCCTTATACCCTATGAACCAACCTTTGTTGGATTCCAACTTTTCTTCTACAGTTTACTTACCTCTCTCAACTTCATAGAATTGAAGAGAGTTAGGACCTTGCCCTGGGTCAGTCTTTGACTTAAGGGAATGCTGTGGCTGGTTTGATCTTTATTCAGACCCCTCAAATTTTCTCCATATGAGCAATAAGTCTCCCTCCCTCCCTCCCTCCCTCCCTCCCTCCCTTCCTTCCTTCCTTTCTTCCTTCCTTCCTTCCTTCCTTCCCTCCCTCTCTCCCTTCCCTCCTTCCCTCCTTCCCTCCCTCCCTTCCTTCCTTCCTTCCTTCCTTCCTTCCTTCCTTCCTTCCTTCCTTCCTTCCTTCCTTCCTTCTTCCTTCCTTCCCTCCTTCCTTCTTTTCTCCCTCCCGCCCTCCCCCACCCCCATATTTCTCTTATGTCAAGTGAGGCAGTGGGAGTGGAGAAGGAACAAAGAATAACTGGTTTTGATTGATTAGTTATAAGCATGACCGTACTTAGATCAGCCTGGTTTCCTTTCTTATTATTCATGTATTCACTGGAGTAGCACTTTAAATTTTTTCAAAAACTTTTCTTTTGCATTCCCAACTTGACTAACTGATGCAAGAGGCCTTGCTTTCAGCTTCAACATGCCTTCGTCACTAAGCTTAATCATTTCTAGCTTTTGATTTAAAGTGAGAGATGTGCAACTTTTCCTTTCACTTGAACACTTATAGGCCATTGTAGGATTACTAACTGACATAATTTTAATATTGTGTCTCGGAGAATAGGGAGGTGGGAGCAGGGGAAGAGGGTGGGGGGAACAGCCGGTTGGCGGAGCAGTCAGAACACACAACATTGATAATTAAGTTTGCTATCTTATAGGGTGCAGTTTGTGGCACCCCAAAACAGTTACAACAGTAACATCAGAAATCACTGATCACAGATCACCATGATAGATATAATTATATGAAAAATTTGAAATATTGTGAGAATGACCAAAATGTGACACAGAGACATGAAGTAAGCACGTGCTGTTGGAAAAATGGCACCAACAGACTTGATCGATGCAGGGTTTTCACAAGCCCCCAATTTATTAAAATCACAATATTTGCACAGCACAATAAAATGAAGTACAATAAAATGGGACATGTTTATACATAAGAGATCAAATTAACAACCTCCAACTGCAACAGCCATAGGCCACCAATGATGTTGAAGTTATTAACATATAGAGTGTAAAGAACTGAACTTTGATTCTTACGTAATTCCTACAACAGACCTAATGGTAATGAACTGGGGGAAATTCAGCAAGGCCTGTTCAGATTCATTTCTGTGTCCCCTCGTCTTCAGGGATGAGAACGTTCCTTTCCTCCGGGTATACAGAGGGCATCTCTCATGTGTCCCTACTTCAGGGGGAGGTCAGAATTATCTGTCCTAGGTTTTTATGGCCTGCTTCATGGGAGAAGGGTGGAAGAAGGTGAGAGTGACCTTCCTGCTTCTGCTGTTTTCTCAAGTGCCAAGATGCCATCATTTAGGGTAGCGTATCCTGATCCTCATCAGCTATTTATGAAAACAAGAGCAAAACTTCGTCTTTCTAAATAGACCGACGTGTGTGTAAATGCCTAGGAAAGGCCTGGAAAGCACGCTCTGCTGGGAAGGTACCAGGTGGGAGTGAGGAGTAGGCCACAAGGACTTCTACTTGGCCTGTATGGTGGGCATTTTTTATAGTGAGACTGTATTTGAGTCTAGTATTATTTTCTTAATCAAAACTTTTTTCCTAAGTAAAGAAAGAAGGAATAAAATATCACAAAGCCTGCTATTATGATATACTTTATAACATGGGAATTTGTTTTATTCTCCTTAGCACAGTTCAATTATTATAACTGACTTAAAAATATCCTTTGTATTAATCCTCATTAATTTATAATTACCATTTAATCCAGTGTTTTTCAAGCTGTAGACTAAGATTTATCAAGGGTTTGTGAAACCAGCGTATGGAGTTTCCATCAGTACTTTCTTAACGAAAAAGAAAAGAAAAGAAAGAGACCAGGCATGGTGGCTCACCACCTCAAGGAGGCCGAGGTGGGAGGATCACTTGAGGCCAGGAGTCTGAGACCAGTCTGGGAACCATAGGGAGACTCTGTTTCTGCGAAAGTAAAAATGAAAAGAATCGGCTGGCATGGTGGTGTGTCCCTGTGGTCTGAGTTACTCAGGGGGTGAGATGGGAGGATTGCTTGAACCCAGGAGTTCGAGGCTGCAGTGAGCTGGGATCAAGTCACCGCATTCCATGTCTCAAAAGAAGAAGGGGAAGAAAAAAGGAAGTAAAGGAGGGAAGGAGGGAGAAGGAGGGAGTAAGTAAGACCTCAGAGTAGAACAGAATAGAGTAAAACAAAAAGCATTAGTGTGCTATGCAAGCCATAAGGGCAAATACTGTTTTGCAAAACCTTGCGATGTAAAATGTATTTCTTGCGGTGGGCTGTGGCCCCCAAATTTTGAAACTCACAGACAAACCATTTTCTGCTTGACTTTGTGAAGTGGCTAAACAAGACTGAATTTGTTCTTTCGTGTAGTTGTAGTATACATTATCTTGAATAATCAAACACTGAAGAAAAAAAAAACAAGCACTGCAGGTTTCTTCTTGTTCATTCTTGCCATTTTCTCATTAAGTTCCCCTTTGAAAAGCAGAACTAGGAAAGACTGCAAATGTTGATGGATAAACTTTTCTGCTCCTCCTTACCTGGGCTCATTAGCACAGTCAAAGAATCTCTCAGAGTGAGGCATTTAAGAGGCTTCTCCTGGTTTCCAAAGTGCACCATTCTTTTTAACTTAATGAAGAAACCAGCCGGCAACTAGATGATCCATCGAAAATTTCTTTTAGCCTAGATTTCCTATTGCAAAATATCAAAGAGATACATTTAGAATCATGAGTATTTCAGATTTGTCAACAGAGAACCCAAAAGTCATATTATCATTTTTTTTAAAAGAACGGATGCCTTCTTTTAGCCTCCATTTGCCTTTTTAAAATTTACTTTTAGGCTGGGCATGGTGGCTCATGCCTGTAATCCCAGCACTTTGGAAGGTCCAGGTGGGTGGGTCACTTAAGGCCAGGAGTTCGAGGCCAGCCTGGCCAACACAGTGAAACACCGTCTCTACTAAAAATAGAAAAAATTAGCCAGGCATAGTGGTGTGCGCTTGTAATCCCAGCTACTGGGGAGGCTGAGGCATGAGAATCGCTTGAACCCAGGAGGTGGAGGTTGCAGTGAGCCAAGATCATGTTACTGTACTCCAGCCTGGGCAACACAGTGAGACTCTGTCTCAAATAAAAAATAAAATAAATAAAATTTATTTTTATTTTTTATTTATTTATTTTTTTTGGAAACAGAGTCTCGCTGTATCGCCCAGGCTGGAGTGCAGTGGTGTGATCTCTGCTCACTGCAAGCTCCGCCTCCCGAGTTCAATGGAGTCTCCTGCCTCAGCCTCCTGAGTAGCTGGGACTACAGGCGTGTGCCACCATGCCCAGCTAATTTTTGCATTTTTTTAGTAGAGATGGGGTTTCACCATGTTGGCCAGGATGGTCTCGATCTCTTGACCTCATGATCCACCCACCTAGGCCTCCCAAAGTGCTGGGATTACAGGCGTGAGCCACTGCGCCCAGCCTGAAATGCACTTTTATATTCAAACAGTTCCAAATAGATCCTTTATTTTTATTTATGCATGATTCCCCCATTTTATTATTTGTATAAATGTATGGGTTACAAATGCAATTTTGTTACATGCATAAATTGTGTAGTGGTGACGTAAGGGCTTTTAGGGTATCCATTACCCAAATAATGCACATCGTACCCATTAAGTACCTTCTCATCATCCATGCCCCTCCCAACCCCTCACCCTTAGAAGTCATATTATCTAGATGGAGAAATTTAGAAGGTGGATTTTCTGAAGTCATGTTTTCTAGGATAAGGCATATATTGTCTTTGCTGTGCAGTGGTGCAGTTAAATTTATCCATGTAAACCTAGTGAATTGTATTAATCTCATGGAATTTGTTTAATAAGAGAAGTTTCTGAGCTGAACACCACATACGTTTAAACATGGAAACGTAACTGTCTCTTCTCTTCTTTCCCTGATCCCAAGCGCCTCACCTTACCCGTCCGCCCTTGAAGCTGGACCACATTAGCCGCTGAAGCATGTGCTACAGTGCAGGGCTCTTCATCAGGGCCTGGGAAGCCTCAGTGTGAGGCAGTGAATAAGGCACTGAGACAATCTGGCTTCAATATGGCTAATGCCTAATTAATTTAGTTCTCCGTCATTCCTATTTCCCGCAAAAGAGAACAATTCAAATAATCCATAATCCCACATAATTATGTTATTGTTTTAATATATCACATTATGTATGTCTGTATGTATGTAGTATGTGTGTGTATATACATATATATATAGTGTGTGTGTGTATATATACCATAGTTGTGATTTTTTAAATGTCCTATTTGGTAATCTGTTTTCACTTATCTAGCACATTCTTATTTAGTGTGCCTGATTACCCACTCTTAATTTTAATGCAAGTGTTCAGGCTATTTCCTTTTAATAGAAAAGGAAATGGAACCAGATATAGATGATCCTGTTATTTAAATCTATATTTATCTATAGAAGCAGCGTGCCTGCTGACTTAGCTCTAAGAAACAGCAAGTCTTAAATAGAAAAGCAACAATCAGCTTTGCTTTATTTACTACTGAACTAAATTCCACCTACCAGCATTCTCAGAATCAAGTTCTATTTCCAGTCTACATTATTCCTTGGGCTATTCTATGTAGACTTGCGATGGGGAAATCAGTTCTGAATTCACACTTCACATGGTATTTTGCTAGTGATCATTCTGGTGGCAGGGCCTGAAATGGCCATGAGCCTTTGATATTCTAGTATGATGTTTGGTTGTACGATGGGGTCTGCAGAGTGCCCCACTGTCCTGGCTTGAGGGGTAGCAAAGAGTTGAGTCCAGAGCAAATCCTCCAGCTAACCCTGTCCAAGGGCAAGGGTGAGATGTTTCCCTTCCCCGTGCCATCGCCCTGATGGGTTCTAGGGACCTCTTCTCCTCAAAGAGGCTTTATGCATGTCCTGCAACATTAAAAGTAAGTCAGAAAGGGACCAAGTCTTGGGCACAGGCAGGTGCCACTCTTGGAGGACGGTTAGTGGATGACAGACAACCTGTCAAAGAGGTCATGGCATATACTGATGGTTTTCTCCTTGGCAGAGTAGCTCCATATTCCTTTTCCATTCATCCCTGGGGGTAGCACTCACTTTTCCCTATAGAGACAGAATATACCAGATATTCATAGGCTCTATTGCAGCTAGGAGAGGGCACATGTGACCCAGTTCTAACCAATAAGATGTAAGGGGAAGTCAGTTGAGAGTTTCTAGGAAAGATTTTCCTCCTTGCTAAAAGGAAAGATGCACAAGAATAGCACTCCTTCTCTGCCTTCTGGGGTTCTGTCTGTGGATGCAGTTACATGAGGGTGTGATGCTTGGAGCTATGGCAGCCACTTGCATCCGTGAGGTAACAGCCTAAGAGAAAGCCCATCCCTCTGAGATAGCAGGAGATAGAGCCTGGGTCCTCTTTTTTTTTTTTTTTTTTTTTTTTTTTTTTAGACAGAGTCTCGCTCTGTCGCCCAGGCTGGAGTGCAGTGGCGTGATCTCGGCTCACTGCAAGCTCCACCTCCTGGGTTCACGCCATTCTCCTGCCTCAGCCTCCCGAGTAGCTGGGACTACAGGCGCCCACCACTGCGTCTGGCTAATTTTTTGTATTTTTAGTAGAGACAGGGTTTCACAGTGTTAGCCCGGATGGTCTCGATCTCCTGACCTCGTGATCCACCCGCCTCGGTCTCCCAAAGTGCTGGGATTACAGGCGTGAGCCACAGCGCCCGGCCGAGCCTGGGTTCTTGATGACAGTAAGCTGCTGAACCAACCTTAAGACCTCTTTTTTAGGACTTCTTATGAGATAATTGTCTCTGTTAAGCTGTCTTTAGACAGAGGTGTTACTTGCAGCCAAAAGCATTGTAACAAGAAGTCAGTGGGAACGACCTTCAGAAAGCTCCCCCGCTCTGGTGGCATTTATGCCCACCAGGATGGAGGGTGAGGCTGCTGAGTCAGCTCCTGAACCCATGGCTCTTTCAGGAATGAGGTCCCCTTGTCTTGGGCTCTGTTAACCTCTCCCTTTCTCCCTTCATCCCTGTTGCCCTCCCAGTCCTTACCTCCAACGGCCTGGGAAATCTCTTTGTTGTCTGAGGATATAGAAATCTGACCCATACTCATCATAATTTTTCTGTGCTCTGAATTTTCTCAGGGTCTAAGCTTTTGAAACTAAAAATAGACTCCTCTTTTTGTGGGCTTTGTTTTTGTTTTGAGGCAGAGTCTCACTCTGTTGCCCAGGATGGAGTGTAGTGGCACGATCTTGGCTCATTGAAATGTCTGCCTCCGGTTTCAAGCAGTTCTCCTGCCTCAGACTCCCAAGTAACTGGGATTACAGGCGCTTGCCACCATGCCCGGCTAATTTTTGTATTTTTGGTAGATACGGGGTTTCACCATGTTGGCTAAGCTGATCTCAAACTCTTGACCTCAGGTGATCTGCCCACCTCGGCCTCCCAAAGTGCTGGGATTACAGGTGTGAGCCACCATGCCCAGCCAATAGACATCTCTTTTTTTTTTTTTTTTTTCCCCTACCATAGCGTCTTTCAATTTGCAAAATATTCTAGATGCTTAAATGGGAAGAAAGCCAAGAGGATGTGTGTGTATACGTTGTAGTAGAGGACAGGGGTGGGGTGGGGGAAGGCTATGGTGGTGGTGACAGAGGATGTGGCAGATAGAGGAAGAAAAACACAGATCTCAGCTCACTGCAACCTCTACCTCCCAGGTTCAAGAGATTCTCCTGCCTCAGCTTCCCAAGTAGCTGGGATTATAGGCACCCACCACCATGCCCAGCTAATTTTTGTATTTTTGGTAGAGACGGGGTTTCGCAGTGTTGGACAAGGCTGGTCTTGAACTCCCGACCTCAAGTGATCTGCCAGCCTTGGCCTCCCATAGTGAAACTCTAGCCTTTTTAGAGATGCTTGTCATGAACATTCACAGTCTTAATATTCAGAGGAGGACATGAGTGAAATCACAAATAACATTTTAAAACTCTTAAATGTTGCCCCTTTGTGATCTGTCAAAAAGGCAAAGTCATTTTCAAATCCAATAAATAGCTTTCATTTGCTTCAGTCATTAAAAAAATAATTTTCAGTGCTTCTGTGTGCTAGGGTCTAGGTGCTAGGGATATAGCAGTATATGAGACAGAAAGAAATCCCTGCCATCAAGGAGTTTACAGTCTAGAGGGGCAAGGCAACTAACGAACAAATAAAGCAAAAGAGAGAAAGAGAGAGAGAGAGAGAGCCGGGAAGCACTAGAAGACGCTGGGGGAGGGACTGTCATTTTGAATAGGATGTCAGGTTTCCTGAGAAAGTGAGAGATCTGAGCAAAGGAGATAAGGAGGAAGCCATGAAGATACCTGGAATAGGAGCTCTGGGGCAGAGGGAACAGCAAGTGCAAATACTGAAGGCAGGAGACCTCCCGGCACGGATGAAAACAGTTTACATTGGTGTGGCTGGAATGGAGTGGGCAAGAGGAAATTAGGAGAGACCAGGTTTCCAGAGCTGACGGGCAGCCAGACTGAGGAGGGCCCTGCTTTGGGCAAGGGAAGCTTAGAAAAATGCCTCTTGGTTGACTTCCCTCTGAATGGCTGGCTAACTGGTGCCACATCCTATACTCTTGGTTGTCAGAGGTCCCAACTTGCCTCTGGGTTTATTCTATGCTATAGCAGACAATTTTAAAGTCACCTGCACATCATGCAGCTGATGTGTAGGAATTTCTGAAGAAGTCTGAAAATTCAGACGGCATTCCCTCAGGCACTAGGCAACTGAATTTTGTTTTACTTCTTTTGTACTCCGTATCTGGCACATTTCTCTCTCTCTCTGTCTCTGTCCCTATCTCTCTCTGTGTCTCTCTCTCTTTTGAGACGGAGCCACTCTCTGTCACCAAGGCTGTAGTGTAGTGGCCCGATCTTGGCTTACTACAGCCTGGACCTCCAGGGCTCAAGCGATCCTCCTACCTCAGCCTCCCGAGTAGCTGGAACCACAAGCACACACCACCACATCAGGTTAGTTTTTAATAGAGACAGGGTCTCACTATGTTCCCCGGTCTGGTCTTGAACTCCTGGGCTCAAGCAATCCTCCTACCACAGCCTCCCAAAATGCTGAAGTTGCAGCCACCACTCCCCGTCCTTCTGGCATATTTCTGTTCGTGATATTTCTCCTCCCAGAGGCAACGGTGACACTGAATATCTGATATATATATATTTATAAATACATGCTGTTGAAGATAAGAGGAAACCAAAGTTTGCATTTTAAAATCTTGGTGAAAAAATATGTCATCAAAAGTATATATTTATCATCAATCCTTTAAAAAGTACCACTTCGGTTGGCTTCTGTAGCCCCTTCTCCTTGCTGTGTGTTGATATGGAATCTCTGCTATCTGTGCGGAGGTCGCTGTGGGTAATTTTTGTTCTTCTCTTGTGGAGGAACAGATTTAGCAGGAAACCCTGCTGCTCGCTACGTTGGTTCATCTCTCCCTTTGCATGTTGTTACGTTGGGTCTTTCCCCTGGTTGGGATGGTGGTGCAGCAGGGGGCTCTGGCTGCAGAAGGTAGGTTGAGGGCTGGGAGGAGGCCACACTGGGGAATTCTGCAGGTTTGATGGGAACAAAGGATAGAACTGAATTTCTTCTCCCATTGTCTAGTACTGACCCTGCCTGTAGTGCCTCTGAAATTTTGACCTGGTATAAAGTCTTTGAGTGAACAGGGATTCTGAAGGCCAGCCCGTTTCTGCCTTTATCATCCATACATGTGCCTCAGACTGTTCTTGGCAGATGGGCAAAGGATTGAATAGCTCCACCATGTCAATGTATTTGTTTTTCACAATCTCTCTGCTCAGTTAACATTTACTTAATTATTTGTACCATGTTCTAGTTAGAAATGCCCACCCGCTGCTCATCAACTACATTCCAAACCTTGGTGTTCTCGAAGGGAGATGTGAGTGTGCTGAGTGGGATGATCAAGTCAGTCATTCTTCAATAGACATCTACTGAGTGCCTGCTGTGTGGGGGTCATTGTTAGCTGTAGGAGTTACAGAGAAAAGAAAATATTTTAACTCTGGAGAAGCTCATGGGTTTTTTTCTAGCACTATTGAAAGGACTCAAAAGATGGTTCATCCTTCAGCCCCAAGGTCCCTTTTGATACTTTCCTTGTGGATTGGGTCTTTTTTTTTTTTTTTTTTTTTAATGGAGTTTTGCTCTTGTTGCCCAGCCTGGAGTGCAATGGTGTGATCTCAGCTCACTGCAAACTCGCCTCCCAGGTTCAAACGATTCTCCTGCCTCAGTTTCCTGAGTAGCTGAGATTACAGGCATGCACCACCACACCCGGCTAATTTTGTATTTTTATAGAGTTGGGGTTTCTCCATGTTGGTCAGGCTGGTCTCAAACTCCCAACCTCAGGTGATCCGCCTGCCTCGGCCTCCCAAAGTGCTGGGATACAGGCTTGGGCCACCGTGCCTGGCCGGATTGAGGATCTTTATGTCCTACTGGGGCCAGAGGTTGGGCAGGCAGCTCCGGCTAGAGATGCTGATGATGATCTAGAAAGCAGTGAGGCTCAGAGAAGGCAAGTGCCACCCCAGAGTCACCTGGTGGTCTGGTGAAGATGTTGGGGAGGGATCCCAGTCATTTCAGAAAAAAATATTTTGGAGACGCCTGAGTTTGGAAGTAGGAGAAAGCTTAATTGATGTGATGCAGGAACATCTCTGAGGAGATGGGGAGGGCTTGAAGCCTGCAGATGTTCCAGAACAGAGAAAGCTCTCTCCTTTCCTTCCTCCTCTTACCTGGCATGCGTCCTCACCCCAGGATCTGGAAGGAGTTCAGATGCTCTCCATTCTGGGGCCTGAGGACAGAACTCAAGAGTTAATCAATGTAATGTGCTTAGAACCATGCCTGGCACACAGTAAATGCTATGTAAATGTCTGTTTATTGTTGTTATGCTATGATGATAACTGGTCCAAATTATCTAACCAGGCTTTTCATCTGAGTGTCTCATCAGCAGTGGGGTTGCTGGGCTGAATCCTATGCAGGCCACCTTTTGGCAGATGGCACATCTCTGCTGCAACCCTTGCCAGTACCATGTGACTAGATCCCTCTGCAGCCGCGATTAGTACTTACCTGGGAAGGGTAGGAGCTGGGGGAGGCTTGCAGGTCCCACCCTCCTTAGAGCAGGACAGGGGGTCACAATGAGATGCCTGCCATGGTCATTCTGGTTCTTTCCACATAGCAAAGAACCCCAGGACATTTTGTACAGAGGGCAGCAAGAGGATTCCAATCTCTTTGTGAGGAAGATGGAGGCTCTTATTTGGGAAAGGGGACTCTGGAATACTCAAGAAGTGTCAAGAAATCCCAACTTACCCCGCTGTTGGAGAGGATGCCCAGTAAATATGGAGTGGGCAGGTTTTCTCATGTCCCTGGTGGTGCGAGACCTGTTGGGTTATGACCTGATGGGTTAACCAATCCTCCCGAACCTCACCAGGATTCTTCCTAGAAGGTGCTCAAGAATTTATCTGGAAATTGGATTTAAAAAACAAAATAACAAAACAAAACCTCCCCAAAACAGGTAACTAGGGCTTCCCTGACAGCAGGGGGCTCCAGTCACCCACATGATAAATGTAAAGCAAACGTTTCCATTACAGATTTGTTTTGGTAGTGTGATCAGACGTTGAGTTTAAGATACATGCTTAAAATTCTTTTGCAGAGGAAATCTTAAGACTGCCATTATAGAAGCTGCCTAAAAAGTGAGACAAGAGTAATTACTTACAGTATCCAGTATCCACCAGGCATGTGGCATAATTATTAAAAATTCATAATATCGCTATCACCCACATTTCTAGAGGGTTTGCTAAGTGGCAGGCTCCATGCTAAGAAGCGCTTTACGGTCACCATCTCATTTAACTGTCGTAACAACACTGTGATGGCACAACTCTAAGAAACTAGATGCAGCATCACTGTGGCCTGCCCAAAGTCACCTTCCTCAGCCCTGTCTGGCCCCAAAGCTGTGTTCTTAGAACTGCTAGGCCAGGCCTTACTGCCTAATGCCTGGAAAGTCACTCTTTTCCTTACGAACGGTTATTCGTGTTCTGGAAAAGGGCTGGAAATCAAGCCCTTATAGGAAGACTCTTGTTTTGGATTTTGAAGAGCAGGGAGAGAATATGTATCATGATCTGAAATACAAGAGGGAAAAAAAGAAAATGGTCTGGCTTGTTCTGAAATTTGAAATTGAATGGAAGGTAGAATCTTTTCAGCTAAAGTGGGTTTTTGTCTCCTGCTGGGGCATTTTCCCAGAGGTCCATGTTTTTAGACCCAAAGTCCTTTTTCCTCTCCTGTCACTTTAGGATTAGACCAGGAGGCAGGAAACTGGATTCTAGCCCAGGCTTCTCTCCTTAGCTTGGGTCAAATCCTTAGCCTCCTACAATGTTCAGGAGTTTTATTTGCATGTAACGTGGGGATACTCACACTGCCCCTTTCAGAGCTCAGGTTGGCCATGCCGAGTGTTGCACAAATGTGCTGTATCACTGTGGTCAGGACGACGCAGGCAAAGAATCTAGGCCCTCTATATAGAAGATGCACGCAGACTCCCTTTTAGGGAGGGCCTGAGTGAGGGAATAGGCACGCTAGAGAGAGCAGAAAGCTTCGCAGAGGTATATTTTTGGGACTGATGCAAAATTCCATGCCGTGACGTTCCAGTGACTCAGCCCAGTGGGTGGAAGTGATTTTAAATAATGACAGTATCATCTCCCTCCTCCTACAGTATCACACATCACCAAACACACACTCACCGGCCCCAGCTCTCCACAGGGCTGAAATGAATGGAGCCGATACATGTGGTTCTCTGAGCAACAGGGTAAGATAACATATTTATTGTGCAAATGCTTTCTCTTCCCCAGACACCAAATCCAGGTAAACAAAGGGTGATTTTTAAAAAGTCACCTTGCACATCCTCAAATTTTCAACAGTCCTCTGGGAGTTGAGTGATTATAATTATAGCCACCACCATCAGGGAAGAGGCCACTTGAATTAATTAGAAAGGGAAGCCACCCAATTTCAGTTAAAAATATTTAAAAATTGGTAACATTTTAGGAAAAAACCGCAGTAATTGGACTGGGCAGCTTACAGATGCCTCTTTTCAGACAGAACAATAGGGGAATCAGCCCAGGACAGAGGGTGCAGGTCATGACCGGGTTTGGATCTAATAAGTGGGGTGCAGGGGGTGGCTCCTGGAACCAAAACAACGCCCGGCACAGTGGGGAGTCTTGTGTCCTCCCAGAACCTGGGGGCCTCCAGAGGGAAAGGGTCAGTTAAGGACGTTGCTGGGGCTTCTGAAGGAGTGCAGTGACCCCAACAGAAATCAAAGCCCCGGAGCCAGCAGTGGGGGAAACAGAAGAGTGGTTTCCTAGGAGGCGCCTCCTTGTGAATAAAAATGAGTCGGAGATAGAAAAGGTTGGATCGGAAAGGAAAAGAAATGCTGGGTGGCATCCACTGTGGGAGCCAGAGGTTGCGGGGAGGGGGGCAGGGTTGGAGCCTTCAATTTTATCCTCACCTTTGCTCATCCCAGAGCCTAAGGCTCCAGATTGAGAGCTGGAACCATACATGAGTTATTTTGTATGCGTCATCTTAAGAATCAATCATCATGTACTGTAAGGACAAACACGAATTAAAAAATAAAAGGCTTAAGTCTCCCTGTTAAAGATAAGAGATTTCTCTCCGCTCCTTTTTCTTGGAACTTTTATTTTAGAAACCTTATCATTGTAAATTCTTTCTTCTCTCTTTGAAATGTATATAAACCCTTTTGAAGACTAGATTGGCATTTTTCAGCTTTATGACCTAGGCATGTCTTTCTCAAGGATCAGGAGGCCATCTCTTTGCAATGTAAGCATTAAGGGAGGTAGTATCCCTAAGTCCCAGTTTCTGAGGGAAGTGAGGGGCCTAACCTCAGTGGGCACCTCGCTCCAAGTTGCAAAACCACCTTCTCTCATAAAGATAGGGGACATTGGCAGGGCACAGTGTCTCACGCCTGTAATCCCAGCACGTTGGGAGGCCGAGGTAGGTGGATCACGAGGTCAGGAGTTCAAGACTAGTCTGGCCAACATGGTGAAACCCTGCCTATACTAAAAAAATACAAAAATTAGCTGGGTATGGTGGCACGTGCCTATAATCCCAGCTACTCAGAAGGCTGAGGCGGAAGAATTGCTTGAACCAGGACCCGGGAGGCAGAGATAGCAATGAGCCAAGATTGCGCCACTGCACTCCAGCCTGGGCTACAGAGCAACACTCTCTCTCTCAAAAAAAAAAAAAAAAAAAAAAAGCGGTGGGGGGACGTTTGTTCATCCTCTGAGTAAAGTCAGCTAACACAGGCAAATAGTTCTGTCAAGTCCTCTGATTTGACAACTAGTTATTGATGATCTTGAAAACATGTATGTATGGGTTATACTTACTTGACTATATAAAGGGATGAGATTTCTTTCTGTCTTTGCAATCTCTCAGCAGACTGCCTGCAATGGGCACTACATTCTGGTTTAATGCTTATTCAATACTCAAAGTGTTTTTGTTTTCTATTACTTTTGTGGAGAGGATTTCTGGGTTGGGAGAAGATTTTGGTTGTGGTTATATTTCCCCAACAGATCTTACCATATGTCTGTTCTGTGCCTGGCCTCCTGGACTCAATCCATATTTGTAAGTACAATGTATGTCACCTTGGCTTTTTATAGCTAAAGTTCTCTTAAAGGACCCAAACATTTCCCAAGAGATGATCTTAAAGCTTGGTGAATAAGAATCAGATATTATTATTTTCATTTTGTGGTGGTCCCAGAAGGTAAGGGGCTTGTCTAAGCTCATGTAATCTGGAGAAAAGCAAGAAATTGTTAAATCTCTGTACTGCAAGACACTCCATGCCTGCTGCCATATCACCCATCCTGCAGCAACCCATGCCACGTGGATTTCCACTCTATTAGAATATTATAGTTTTCTTTTCTATCACCTGGAATATTCACCTTTCCCCCAAATCCCTGCTCCTGCTCTGTATCATCATATTTGATCCACTCCTAAGTATAATATGTGTGCAAGACAAAGGGGGGCACATGTCCCCAGAAAGACTTGTTCATTAATGTTCACAGCAGTTCTATTCATGATCGCCCCAACCTGGAAGCAACCCAAATGCCTATCATCAGGCCAACGGCTACACCAGCTGTGGCGTATTTATACAATGGACTACTACTCAGCCACTCAGATAAACTACCTATACACACATGCAATAATATCAGTGACTTTCAAAAGTATCATGCTGAGCTTAAAAAAAGCCAGATACAAAAGACTGCACATGAATCCATTTATGTAAATGTATGTAAAAGATTACCAGAGTCCATGTATGTAAAAGACTGTACATGTGCCCATTTATTAAAATTCTGTAACAGGCAAACTAAGCTATAGTGATGGGAAGCAGCTCAGTGGTTGACCAGGGTGGGAGTGAGAGAGACTGACTGCAAATGGACACAAGAACACTTTATGGGATGGCAGAAATGTTCTCTCTCTTGGTTAGGGTGGAGGATGCACTTATGTATCATTTATCAAAACTCAAAATGTGCACATAAATTGGGTATCTTAGTCTGTTCAGGCTGCTCTCCCCAAATATCATAAATTGGGTAGCTTATTGACAACAGAAATTGACTTCTCACAGTTCTGGAGGCTGGAAGTACAAAATCAGGGTGCTAGCATGATCAGGTTCTGGTGAGGGCCCTCTTGACATCTTCTCACTAAGTCCTCTCATGGTGGACTAGATGGGGGAGCTCTCTGGGGTCTTTTTAACAAGGGCATTAATCCCTTGAAAGCTCCACCTTCATGACTGAATCGCCTCCCAAAGGCCCCACCTCCTAACACCATCACACGGGGGCTTAGGTTTCAACATACGAATTTTGGGGGGAACACAAATATTTAGTCCACAGCAATGGGCATAGTTGATTGTATATAAGTTATACGTCTATAAAGCTTATTCAACAAACAATTATACAGTTTTGTCTATGCACAAAATTTTAAATAAAAAAAATGCAGTTTACTTTCTCAGCCAAGGTGACCTGGTTCGCAGATGACAGGAGAGCGACCTTTCTGCAGAGTGCTCTGCATGCATCACAAGGGTTGCCCCTAGCCCCTCCCCAGTCTCTGAAAAGATGCAGACAGAGGGCAGGTCATCATAACCTGCAGCTGGGAGTGGTGTGTTCCCAGAGTTCTTCTCCCAGGAAAGCCTGCACTGTCAGGAGAATCACATGCAGCCCACAGCTGGCGGGCTTTGTGATGAATCATGATGCTTTTATAGGAAAGAAAGGGCTGTGATTCATACGTGTCATCGTTGATGGGAATATTAAGGGCTCCCTTCTCCTAGGGGAAAAATAGAAAACTCTCTCTTTAAATATTTCATTTCTTTCAAAACAAAAAGTCACTTCAGCTCCTCCCCACTGATTCATTTGAGAGAAAAGCTGTCAGGCCCTGTATTTGGTTGAGGCAAATCCTTTCTCAGAACAAGATAGTGCCATGTGTAGGAAAATCACCTAACTCTTGTCAGTGTTTATCAGATATGGAGAGAATACCTGCTTCTCTCTTTGTCCTGTGACCCATCGCTCCTGCTGGTCTCGTGCCATCAGCTGATGAGGGGTGACTGGCTTTCCCACCCACAACAAGGGTTCAGGCAGGGGCCATGGGCCTGAATTGTAATTCAGTGTTTTGAAACAGCACAGTTACTAGAGGCTGGGAAGGAAGTGGGATGAAGAAGCATTGGTGAATAGGTGCAAATATGCAGTTAGGAGGAATATGTCTAATGTTTGATAGCACAGTAGGTGACTGTAGTTAACAACAATGTATTATGCATGTCAAAATAGCTAGTAGAGAAGATTTGAAATGCTCCCAACACAAAGAAATGATAAATACTCAAGGTGATGGATATCCCAAATGTCCTGATTTGATCATTACACATTGTGTATATGTTTCCAAATACCTATGTACCCTGTAAATATGTACAAATACCATGTATCATTTAAAAAATGAAAACAATAAAATAGACATCATGAAGTCAGCAGATATCAGAATGGGATCTGAGAGAGATTTTAAAAGAGGCCTTTGTACACAAATCAGATTTCTATTTACCTTAGTGTGGGATTCCTTGAAGTCTCAAGGAAAGAAAGTGAACCAGACTAGCATTTCTCAGTCCAGAAATCACGGGCTGGCAAATGATCGAATTTCTTTCTAGTAACTCCAGAAGCAAGGGAGCTGAGAAGAGCATTGGAGGGCCTGAGGCAGAGGGGACCGTGTGGTTGCTAACATGGGTCTCATGAGCCTGAGGAGCTGCTACTGGGGACAACTTGAGGCCCACCAATGTCACCCTCTACCCTGCCATCAACAAGTCCCTCTCGTTGATGGCTTTGGAAACCTCGAATCTATGAAGCCAGTGAAGCCTCCTGAACCACTTCAGAGTGGTTGGGTCTACATTAACAACCAAACCCATCACCCCATCCCCGGGAGTTTAAGACAGAGGCCAAGGGGATTGAAGAAAGAAAGAAAGGAAATAGAATAAAGACAAGGGTCAGCTCAAAAGCTTCCCCTTTCCTGGAATTAATGGCAGCCCCAAATTATTCTCATCTTTATTAAAAATTGTTAGGTAATTAATGTGTGCATCTCTTCTGAAGCAGATGTCATGTAAGACACTAGGAAAACTGAGACCTAGTCCTTACTCTCAAAGAGCTCCCGGCTCAGTAGGGGAAGCTGATACAGAAACCCGATCTCATCATTCAATGTTTTAGAAACAGTAACAGTGATAACAGGCTGGTGGGGTAGAGATGTGTAGAGAAAACAGAGACAGCATCCATGGTTCCAGACATCCTGATGACCGAAATAATAATAGTTTACATTTATTAAATGCTTACTCTGTACCAGACATTGTGGTAGGTTTTTACAGCATATCTTCCCTTTGCCTTCCAACAACTCTGTAGAGGAAGCAGTATCATCATCTTCAGGGTCACCCTGATGGCAGAACCCACCCTACTCTGGTGGCCCTGGGAATAACAGGCATCCATTCAGGAAGGACTGTCCTTTCACCAACACCACCCATGGCTGACAGCCAGCATGGTTCGTTTCTAGGTGTGCTTGGCCCTGAAGTTCAGCTGATCCTGCTCTAGCTATTTGGGCTGGCGTTGAGCTTTGAGGTGGCCCAGGGAGAGGGAAAGCTGACGCAGAGGCTGAGACCTCAGTAATGAAAGGAGCGGTCAGGGAAGTGGGGGTGGATTTACGAACAAAGGCAGTGGTTTTAGGGTTGAATTGTGTCTTCCCCAAAAGATAAGCTGACATTCTAACCACCTGACTCTCTGCAGGATCAGACCTTATTTAAAAATAAGATTGTTGCAGGTGACTTTAGGTCATATTGGAGTAAGGAAGGCTTTTAATCCAATATAGCGGGTATCCTCCTAAAAAGAGGAGAAAGACACACAGAGAGAAGATGACCACGTGAGAATGAAAGCAGACGGGAGTGATGCCGCGACAAGCCAAGGGACGCCCAGCATTGCCTGTTGTCGCCAGATGCTAGGAGAGAGGCATGGAACAGACTCTCCCTCAGAAGGAACCACCCCAGCTGACACTTTGATTTCCGATACCTCCAGAACCAGGAGAGATTGATTTCTGTTTTAAGTGCCCAATTTGTGGCCCTAGGATGCTAATCGTAAACACTAGCATGAGAAAGGGCTTGATGTGTCTGAAGAAAGATCAGAAGGCAGGTGTGGCTGGCAGTGTGAGTGAGATGGGAGGGCCTCCATGACCCCTCTGGCTGGGTTGTGGGCCGCTGTGGTCAGCTGCACACTGGCCTTTGGCCGCAGAAAGAACATTCAGATTGAGTCAAGAGAGCTGGGTTCAGCCTACCCCTCTATTTCTAGTTAGGTAACTCGCATTGCCACTTTGCTCCTCTGTCACGTGGGAGGAGGATTATGACATCTGGCCCATCCATCTCTCAGGGTGTGAGTGGGGAGCAGGGGAAACTGTGTTTGGATGCTTACCGTGAATCATTTCTACCAGGATGTTAGGTGCAACTTCTCCTGTTATCCCACAGTTTCAGCAGAGACCCCAGAGGGAAAGAAAAATAACTGCTTATCTATGCAGGACTCACTAAAAGATTACAAAATCCATTTTCAGACTTTTGGGTCCTTATATGCCTGGCGACTACACAAGAAGAGGCTGGGGGGACAGAGCAAGGGACAGGCAGAGGGGAGTTCTTTAGAATGAGAGCTGTTGGAGGGATGAGGCAGGAGCGTCTCACTGTGCCCCCTTCCTGTCCCCACCACCACCCCATAACAAGCCTCGTGAGATTTTGAGGCTTCAAAACAACCCGCAGGGAGCTTGACAGGTGCACTGGGGAGTTGGAGGGACAAAAGGACTCATACTTGAGCCACATTTCAAACCCTAAAGGCCAAACCCTGTTAGAGTGGCCTATGGTGGCAGGATGAGGAGAGGGGGCGTGCAGTGAGCTGCACTCACAGCCACAGGGCGCAGGAGGGTGCTTCCCATGGCTGGATGAGGACCCCACAGAAGACAGCAGGCGCTGAGTTACCTTGAATGGGACTCTGCCCCAAAGAACCACCTACAAGGCAGGGTGATCCCAGCAGAGTGACTCAGAGGGGAGTGGACCTAAGAAGCCAGAGGCTGGGGGAGTCATACATACATGACGCAACTTGAGGAGCATCATTGGAGACCTCCAAGAAACCTACAAGAGTCCACATGGGAGCGAGTGAGCATGAGGTGTGCCATGCCCAGGGCACTGATTCCAGAAAACACCTGCAGTTATCAAAAACTGCGCTGGAGCTTCTGCCCCTTATCCACATCTCCAAATTTGGAGGTGCCAGAAGAGTATTTGAGCAAGATAAGGAAACGGAGAGAAGTCCCCAGGCTTCTTCTTCCCTATGTTGGGTTTTTGAGCCCGAATCGGTTCTGAGTTTTAAAGTGGATATGGGATTATAGCGTTGATAGTCGACCAAAATATCTCATAGTAGACTGAACTATCCCAGTTTTATGGGACCTCATTCTGCCCTATTCTGGACTTTCCAGTATCTGAAAAAGAAGACCCTTTGTTAATAAATGGGATGACTGGAAAAGCTATGGGACCTTTCTGAGAATTCATCCAGGCGCAGGGAAAACAATTTGAGAGAAGTTGCTCAAAGAGGTAGAGGTCAGAAAGAGTCAAGACTTTTTCTGTTTGTACCATACTGAATATTACTCTCTCAACAAAGAAATATGGTTAGGTAAATGTTAGTCTTGGAATCTTCTTTCCCGGAAATGAAAGGATCAGCACGGCCCACTCTCCTTATTGTATAGCCCAGTGAATATTTACTTAAGGGAACTAGCCAGTGAATATTTACTTAAGGCAAATGTTTTAAACAGTTATCAAATATGGAGTATTAGAAGTCATTGTTGTCTTTTGTTAATTTTATTTAGATTGAATCATGATTTAGCAATAAAAATGCAAGTCTCCACTTAAGAAATGCTATTTGCCTTCAAAGAAGGAAATGAGACTACTTCTTAAATTGTGCTTTGCTATGATGTTGTTGAATCGAGACGATTGGAAGAGATTATGATTAAGATATCAGTGTCATATGTTGTGTAGGTTTGTAGGCACTTTGAAATGAATAGGAATGCATTAAGTCATACAATATTATTAGAACAGCCGTATAGTTTACAAAGAATCCGATGTATACTGAGTACCACAAATTCTAGTGCTTGAATCTCATAATACTGCTGTTGGCATTTGTCAGAACTTCTTTGGTTAAGAGTAAAAGGAACCCAATTTAAACTAGCTTGAGCTGAAAAAGAATGCATTGGTTCGTATAATTGGGAAGTGTCTAGAGGTGAATTTGCTTTCAGATATGGCTGAGTATAGGGCTGCCTCTCTGTGTCTCAGCTCTGCTAATTATGTTTCCCTTCATTTCAACAAACTTTCCTCTTAGGGTGGGCAAGATGTCTCTTGGTCCTTTCTGACTCCCATGTTTCCTTCTTCCCATCTCAGCAAACACAGTAGAAGGGAGGCTTGTTTCAGCAGAGTCCACAGAGCTATAAATCCCAGAGACAATTCCACCTCTGAACCCACCTCTTTGGCCAAGAGATGGGAAGCCCTTATTGGCCAGCTTGAGTGATGTGGCCATCTCTGTAGTGGGAGGCTGGTGCATAATGATCTACAGTCCCATGAGGACCTCACAGAATGGGCAAAGGTCCCCAAGGGGAACCAGCAGAAGGCGATGGAATAGAGTGCCACCTCAGCCAATACAAGCCCATTTTTCCCTTTGTTCACAGAATTGGCACTTTCTTGCCTGGAATTGGAATTGAAATGACATCCCTTCACTGTGAGCCACTATTCTTCCCATCCACTGAGTTAGTCTGCCTGTCTGAGACCAAATCATGCAACTACTGGCCTAGAGAAAGAAACTGCTTGGAGTATGTGTAGTTTTCTTCCCAAAGCAGCAGGGCTTTATTTTTTAACCTATCTATCCATTTGTTTATTAATTATGTACATACACTTGCATTTGGAGAGGATTCAAGGCATCTTACAACAGCACAAATATGATATAATAAGTAAGATGAGGGCTAAAAACAGCAAATACCAAGTAAGAAGGGTATCTGGGAGATAATTGTCTAAAAGAGTCTAAGTTAAGCATGGCTACTTGCAGTTCTGCTTCTGATATTGGCAAAATAAGCTCTCATTAGATCAACCCTCCCACAGATTGTACCTATAAACTCTGGACAATCAATACTTGGAAGATGGAAATAGCATGGGGTGAGTTTTTTTGTTTTGTTTTGTTTTGTTTTCGTGGCTTTTCAGCTAAAGCCAGGCCTCATTGTACCACATGGTAGATAGCTAAAATGCCAATCCAAAAGCTACGATCCTTCCGGCCTGAAGAATCAGATTACATTCTGGGCAGATAACATTCAGGGCAACCACAACTCCTGGAAAGTGAAAGAGGGAAATCCAGACATGGAAAGAGCCAGAGAGCCCCAAATTCCTTATATTTTGGCCAACTCTCTGACTGAGCATTAAATCATGCATACATAATGCGGATTTCAAGCAACCCAGTGAACTGAGATTTGAGCTGCACCCCGAGAGGCAGAGTTTGCAGCTGGAATCCAACCAAGTTAATTCCCTGCTAAAATAAAATCAACCTTCACTGGAGGAATATGGCAGAATCCAGACTCTGCACAGCCCAACATTCACAATGTCCATGATACCATCCCAAATAACTCAACACATTAAGAAATAGGAAAAATGTGCCACGTTCTCAAGAAAAAAAGATAATTAATGGAGGTTGATTTGGATCTGACCTAGATGTTGGAATGAGCAGGCTCACAAAAGCTTAAAATAATTTTCAAAGCAGGTATTATAATTACACTAAATGATACAAAAGAAAATATGTTGTGATGACTTACAAAAGAGGAAATCTCAGCAGAGAAATAGAACAATAAAAAGAACCAAATGAAAATTATAGAACTGAAACAAATATATACTTGAAATAAATTAAGTCATTAATGGGCTTAATAGCAAAATGGAGATGAAAAGAGGGAAAAGTCAGTGAATTTAAAGATAGCCTAGTAAAAGTTATCATATCTGAAGGTGGGTACTTTCACTTAGCAAAGTGTAGCCCTAAGTTTACTGTCCACCAAAGCACAGAGGGAAACTAAGTGGGTTGTCAACTGAGCTGCTCACCTGAAGAGTTGTGACATTGTGTTGTAAGAGGCTCTGACAGTCAGCACCTGCATAGCCTGAGACACACCTTGGGCCAATTATTAATCTCTTTTCCCTCCACTCCAACACCCTTCTATTCTCTGCTCTGTGATGCTGGGGTGGATATTCTGCAAATGCGTTTCTTTTTTCCCAGCTAATTCCTTATTAGGTTCTGCCAGCTACTTCTTTGTTAGATTCTGCCACTTGGGCAATAGAGGGAGACTGCAAGACTGAAGGACTGCTTTCTGTTTGTTTGTCATTCTGTTTGCGTTTCCTCTATAGCCCCTTCCCTACAGTTGTAAGTGGTCTGGTCTCCAGTTTGTTCCAACACGCTCCCTCTAGAGGTACCAGCACCTGCTGGGCAGTACAGTGTCTTCTTCTTAGAGGTCTGTTGTGCCATTCGTGTAGGTCTGTTTTTTAAGCATTTAATTTCTGACAACTTCAAACTCTTTTCTTTGTTCCCTCAACCTTAAAAATGAGAGCTGCTTCCTGCATTCATGATCTCTGTGTAATCTCAGTTTTTCTTTTGAAATTTTCAGTCCTCTAATTCTTGTTTTAAATTTTCTGTTAAAACAACTCCTGGGGTTTCTATTTTCCTGACTTACCCCCAACTGATCTATATCCCTTTTTATTGACTGATGTAGATTTCTGATTACCATATGTAGGGCTGGCAGTGGAAAAAATTTGAAGAACAAAGTTTGTTCTTGGATCCAAGATACCTCCTTTCAGAGCCCCGATGCCCAGATATCCACCACAAGTATGCAAGGTTCCAGGCTCCTGCCAGCCTTAGATCCCTTCCATTCCATCACTCATACCCCTAGGACTGCATTCTGATAGGTAGCAATAAGTGGTCATGGATTTTTGTGAGATAAACTAGTTCCCTAATATGCAAGCTAAAGTATTTCCCTCCCATATAACTTACTTCCTTGGCTTAGATAAACATACTTCTTAGAAAGGCCTTTATGGAATGTCAAAAATGGAGGAAATCTCAGATGTAGTAGCTAACCCATGGTTTTCATGAGGTAGATATAGACATAGCCATCTCCTCTGTTCACATGTAGAAACATGGGTGCTTGGATATTCCTTCTTCCTTTGACACCTTCTTATCTGGGCCACTGGGAAAGTTAAAGGAGCTCAGGCGTGAAAAAACAAAACAACAACAACAACAAAAACCCAGGCGTTTCACAGACACTATTTGTTAGAAATACAGCAAATTATTTGTAGCTGGCTACAGATAAATTAGTTTAATTTTCTCAAGCAGTCAGTTGAAATACAATTTTCTAAACTTTGCTTTGAGTAATTGAATGTAATTTGAATTAGGGGTTGTGTGTAACTCTTGCATGTTTGATAATCAACAACTATCCCCACTTCTTCTCTCTATAGAAAAGAAAGGATTTTATTTTCTGTGACTTTCAGATCACATGCCTTATGTATATTTCCATGCTCAGAAATACGCTGCTAACCCTGCAATTTAGCCAACCAATCCAGTGCTTTAAGATACTTCAAGATAATACAAGCAAGTCATAAGGCATATGACTCAGTAAATGGTAACTATAATAATACTGTGTCCTACTGTATTTTCCAAAAATGGTCTTAACAATATTTCCCCCCGCCCCCCACATATTCTTTTGAAACCTTGCCACATCAACCCCAAGAGGGGGAGTCTATGTCCCCTCCCCTTGAAACTGGATGGGCTTTTGTGACTGTCTTCCCTGGTGGAGTGTGAAGAAAGTGATATCTGAGACTTCTGATGCTTGGGCATCAAAGGTGATATTGTGCCTGTCTTCATGCTGGACAGTCTTTATTGCAAAATGACATAGAGATAGAGAGAGTTGCTGGAGAAACCCGGCGGTTCCAGCCATCAGCTATTTGAGGCTTCTCATCCTAGGTGCAGACACACCAGTGACCCTCCAGATGATTCTAGCCCCAGTCACCATCTGACTGTAACTGCTTGAGAGAGAGAACCCCTAGACTCACGAGGTAATAATAAATTATTGTTATTATTTGAAGCCACTAAGTTTTGGGCTGATTTGTTATGTAGCACTGGCTAATGGATACAATATTTAATGTTTGGCAGGTATTGATGATGAGTCACTTACTATGTTAAATGCTTTGCAGGGATTACCTCGTTTAATTCCGATTATCCCAGAGGTAAGCATTTTTATCCACCCTGAGAGAAGTTAAGTGATCTGTCCAATGTCACACAACAGTCAATCTGGTATTTCAGTTCAGAGAGTTGGACTCTAGAGCCCTGAGCACACAACCACTAAGCCCTACCACATGCAGCGCTGCCCGTATTCATTGCTTTTCTGCTGGGTAACAGCATCGCCTCTGACCCTGGCACACCCATTGCTCTGTCCTCCAGCAGCAGAGAAGCATGGTGGGTGAGCAGACAGGTGCCAGCAAGGCCATATGGATCCAGCCAATGCTGAACCCCAATATTATCACTATTCCTTTGGCTTTAAGACTATGTGTTGTGTTTTTTAAAAAGTACTCACTGGTGGTGGCGGTGGTGGATGGAGACATGCTATGTCATATTGCCCATTTGCACTTGGTAAGGATGAGTTTGTAGGATGTCTTCCTATTGAAAGATTTTAATGACATCTGGGGAAAGGAGAAGGAAATAAAAAGAAAGAAAGAAGAAAAAAGAGGGAGGAAAGGAGGAGGGAGGGAGGTGGGGAGGAAGGAAGGAAGGAAAATGGTGAAAACACGGAACAGACACCCAGAGGGGAAAGGGTTTGGAGGAGGTCAAGGTGCCAGAGGCAAGCATCCATTTGTGTACGATGCATTTTCATTCATTCATTCATTCATTGTCATTCAAACATTGTGTTGGATGTCCACTGCATGCTGGGCCCTGCGTGGAATGCTGGCGATGGATCTACCCTTTAGCAAAGGTTAAGTCCTACTCTAGTTCACACATACAAATGGAGGTGCACACAATGTATAATGGGAGCACTTACTCCTCAACAGGCAGACAGATCACAGAAGGATTCCCAGAAGAGGTGACAGCTGAGCTGAGGCTTAAAGGATAACACAGTTAACCAAGCCACAGGTGGTGAGTGTCAGACCAGGAAACAGCACGAGCAAGGGCATAGGATAGGATGCATGGGAGCAGAAGTACTTTTGAGCTGCCGGAGGTAAAATACAAGTTAGGAAGCACCGAGAGATGAGCCTGGCTTGGAGGTGGCAGAGAGGTCCTTGGTGGTCATCATCACAGAGTTGGGGTTTTGTCTTGTGAGTGATGTGGAGCCACTCAAGGGTCTTCAGGGGACTGTGAGAGACCATACATCACCAGTTCTTCCTCTTTCTTCTGCCAAACTCTTCCCTGCATGTTGAAGACCAACCCTTAAAATGAAATTTGTTCAAATTCCAGTGCAAAATCAGAGAGGAAAATGTTCTATCAGAGCGAGGAAACCTTTCTCACCATGTCTGCAACCCTTATTCCGTGAGGTCAACACACCCAGCTGCGTGGTCTTCTGGCAGAGGTGTTACTGTGGTCATCCACAGCATACTTCTAGGGCAGGACTTAATTGACTTTAACAGCAGCTAAATGCTCAGCTAAGAAGAGAAGCAATGGGCCAGGCACCGTGGCTCACACCTGTAATCCCAGCAGTTTGGGAGGCCAAGGCGGCTGGATAATGAGGTCAGGAGTTCGAGACCAGCCTGGCCAACATAGTGAAACCCTATCTCTACTAAAAATACAAAAAATTAGCTGGGCGTGGTGGTGGGTGCCTGTAATCCCAGCTACTCAGGAGGCTGAGGCAGGAGAATCGCTTGAACCCGGGAGGTAGAGGTTGCAGTGAGCTGAGATCATGCCATTGCACTCCAGCCCAGGTGACAGTGTGAGACTCTGTCTCACAAAAAGAGAGAAGTTATGGAAAACCGTGATGCTGCAGTGAAATGAAATCAGGCTGCTCTGTGTTAGGCTGAGATGTGGAGACCCATCTCCAGAGTCAATCACACACCAACACAGGGCCCCTATTCTTGTCTTGAAAAATATATTAGTAAAATAAAGTAAATAAGACCAAGAAAAATAAGGCTGCTATTATTTGAATCATTTAGGAAAAAAGAAAACCTTTCTAGAACTGACAGAAGATGCTGATGAACACCCTGCCCCCATACTTATCAATCTGTATTGGCATTTGCTGTGTAACATACCTTTCTTTCCTACTAGAAACAATTTCTCCAGTTCAGGATATATGTCTTATTTATCAAGTCCCAAAACTGTCCCGTCTTTGAATTCCTTTGACACCTAATGCCCAAGTTAGTCATTTGGCACTTATGTTACCTTGTATGGTCTATTGTATTTTTATTCTGTTTGTACATACTGACTCTTGAACTAGACTACAAACTCCTTCAAGGTAGGAGCCTTGCTTTGAACATTTTCTGTCCCCGTTTGTTATTTGTTGAAAACAAGGCATGCCAAGGAAGGTGCTAGGGGCTGGATATGGGATAAGAGACCCTGGCCCACCTTCGGGGATTCATAGTCTGGGGAATTTCCTCAGGCTGGGCACAAAACCTATGAGACAATCCTGCTTTCCCACTGAACTTGGACCTGGGACGGGGTGGGGATGGGTGAGGCTGGAGCTGCTGCAGCAGGGTGCCTCCAATGCCTATAAATTTCCCTTTGGCTCTCATCAGTCTGGGCTGAATTTTCTATCAACCAATAGAAAATACAGACAGGTATTATGAGAGAGGGTGTTAGGAAATCCCATGCAATTATTATACATGTCACAAATGTGTGGGTACATGTGCATGTGTGCGTGTGTGACAGAGAGGAAGTGCACTAGGAGGAAATGCCATCTGAACTGAATCTTGAAAGACCAACAGGAGTTAACCAAAGATGCTCCTGAGAGAGTAGCAGGTCTGTGCTTGCATCTTGATGTCAGAGTCAGAGAAATTCCAGAAGCCTTCAGGGCCTCGGCAGTCTCTCCCAATGCCCTCAAACTTCTGTTGAGGGCAAACTCTTTCAGAAGATGATGGATGTGCAGAAGAAAATCATCTTCTGAGAATAAAATTGCTCTAGTTTCTGCATTGCTGGTTTTCTCTGAGCCTTTAATATGCTGATAGGCACCCAACAACAGAATCCTTTGTTGGCAGAGCACAAATTACCCTCTCTCTGTTGAACAGTTTTAGAAAGTTTATGAAGCACTTTTCAGTGAGGTGTGGAGTAATAAATGATTCAGCAACACTTAAGTCCTGCCACCCTAGGCCTAACTGGTTACACTGTCATGAAAATTTACAAATTACGTGGTACCAAAGACAATATAAATGCAATCTATTGGGTAAACAATTGCATGATGGATTACTGTAAACTTATCAATAGTTATTGCATAATTCAGTCTTTATTTTTGCATATGAAAGGCTCTCACTCAAGCATTATTCTGTATCTCATTGGAATACAGTATAGATGGCCTGGATCAGTGCAATGTGCAACAAGAGGACTGTATCGTCTCGGTTAGCAAACACCTTGAAGAGATGAACCCATTTCAGAGACCCAGCAAGGGATCACCTGCATATACAGGCAGCAGCAGAAACAGGAATTTGGGATTTTATCCTGAAGGTAGTGGAAGCTTTTGGAGGTTCTTAACCAGGTGAATGCAATGATCGGGTGTATTTTAGAAAGCTCATTCACAGGGAGAGAGGATTTGAAGCGGGGTTGTTACTAGAGACAAAGAAACTAGTTAGGAAGTTATTTCAGGTATTGAGGGAGACATAATTCAGGGGCTAAGCTAAGGAAGTGACAGTAGGAATGGAGAGAAGGCACAGCTTGAGTAGCATTTAGGTGGTAGAACTGATTGACTCAGCTCTGAAGCAGCTGTGGGGGTGAGAAGCTGGGGTGGGGGTGGGCGAGGGTGGGAGGAGGGTGGGGAGGGTTGGAGGAGTCAAGAATAACCCATGACTTTTGGTTCGTGCAACAGAGTGAAGGGCTGAGGCCCCATGGTTTCCAGGCAGCCTGTGCCAGTGAGAGAAAATGCAGAATAGAGCTTGGTTTGAACCCGGCTCTGTCAACGACTTGGTACCATGGCCTTGTGCAAGCAAGTTAATGTCTCCAAGCCTTACTTTTATCCTTTGTAAAATGGGATGATGATACCCCTCTCTGGCATGTATGAAATAACTAACACATAGTCTGTGCTTCAGAAGTGAAGTCACTGCTACTCAGAGAGCACAGAAGGAGAAGCAGTTTACAGAGAAAGATGAGTTTCAGTTTAGAAACACTGCGCTTGAGGTGACTTGGACAGGCAAGTGGAGGCGTCCAATAAGGCATTAGATTTATAGGTATGGAACTCAGGAGAAAGATCTGGGCTGGAGAGAGTTCTAGGGGCCACTGACTTTTTGAAATTAGGCCAAGGCAAGGAGGTAAATGAGAACAACCAGAGAGAGTGGAGAGGGAGAGAAAGGCAGGCCCTAACAGACGGCCTTGGGAGCGTCACCATTCAACAGCCGGGGAAAAGAAGGAGAACTGGCAAGGGAGATGTTCTGGAGCCTGCAGGGCTGTGCAGTCAGAAGGAGGTGCAAACTGGAGTCTGAAGACGCAGGTTTGAGTCTCGGCTCCCTTGCTGACTAGCGGTGTGATCCTGGCAATTCAGGTAACCTCTGTAAGCTTGTCTTCTCATTTGTCAAATGGGACTGCTGCTGATGATATCTGCTTCCCGAGACTTTGGTGAGATAAGGTATATAACTTTTTTTTTTTTTAAGCTAGAGACCCTTACAAGTGGTTCCATGTGGTCATTTTTTTCCCTAGACTGAATCGGCTTGCATCTAAAAGCAAGGTCACTTTAAGAGGGTCTCTGAGACTCTGGCCTTGCTTGCTCAGCAGGAATTCCAGCCTGCTCAAATTCCTCCAGGCAGCTCTGGGATCCCTGGGCAGAAGGTACAGTATCTGATACCTGAGTGCCCCAAGCCCCTTCAGAGGAAACGGGACCTTATGCACAAGACCTCACATTCTCCCACTTGACTTCACCACCCTGGCTACACCTGGTGGGAACTGGGATGGGCCCTGTTCCCAGCGGAGCTGACCAGCCAGCAGCTCCCCAGTCTGCCCAGGGTGAGACAGGAGAATGCAGTCTGGAGGCAGGGAACAAAAGACTGATTCATGCTGACTTCCTAGAACTAAATCAAATGGAAATACTTCAGCTATTACAGGAAATATCCTCACGATTGACACAAGGCGTAAACCCATTAAATGTCTTTGTAACTTTACTTGATCCTCCTCATTTACATAGGGTGTACACCAAGTAACCAATGAAAACTTCTAGAGGGTATTTAAATCCCAGAAAATTCTGTAACGGGGCTCTTGAGCCCCTATGCTCGGGCCCACTCCCATCTCGTTTTCAATAAGTCTCTGCTTTTGTTGCTTCACTCTTTCCTTCCTTTGTAATTTTGTCCAATTGTTCAAGACCCCAAGAACCTGGACACCTTCCACCAGTAGCAAGGGGGCCATGTGATAGAGACCCTGCCCGTCTCCTGCATGGACATTTGGACTCAGCAAGTGAGGCCAGAGTCACGGAGACCCTCTTAAAATGACCTTGCTTTTAGATGTAGGCTGATTAGTTGCAGAAGCCCAGCAACTGGCAGGATGGTAGATATGGTGACAGTATCTGGGTGGCTCATGGAGCCCCTCACAGCCATGGGTGGTGGCAGGAAATGGGCAGAGGTGCCTGGTGCCCACGGTGGAGCCACTCTCCACCTGCCTTTGTCAAGCTGCTTCCCAGTTTCTTTTTTTTTGGTCTGTGTTCTTGTGTGTCTCACAATGCACTCTCACTGGTTAAAGTAACTTGAGAATGTGGCCGTGTCTTGTGGCTTAGAGGAGCCTCATTGTCATGGGAGTCTCCCAAGATCTCTCAGGAGGGAGTGGAGTTTTCTCAGAATAAAGAGCATCAGCTACAGTGAAGAATGGAAATGGGGCTAATGTCTATTGACTGGGGACTGGTGAGCGACATCATGGCACCTCCACGCACAATGAAATCCTGCAGCTGGAAAACAGAACAAGGAAGCTATTTGTGTACTGATAAGGAGCGATCTGCAAGATATTTTCCTAGGTGAAAAATGTGAGCTTCAGAACGGTGCAGCAAAATCAAACTCAGAATATATGTCTAGAATATTACACCTCATCTAATGATGCTGGTTGCCTATGAGGAGGGAAGCTCGAGGCCTGGGGGCAGTGATAGCAGAAGAAATTTTCACTAAGCATTGTGTAATAATTTTCCTAAATCTTGAATCATGAAATTTAGTCACCTCTTTAAACAATCAAATCAGAAAAAAAAGTCTGTTAAGAACATGACCTATAAAGTTGAGCAAGTCCTATGCTTGGGCTTGCCTCCACAATTTATTGCTGGGTAAAGTTAAGCAAGTTACTCAACCTCTCTGAATTCATTTTGCTCATCTATAACATAATCACGGTAGTAATACCTGCCTGATAGGGCTGATGCCATTCAACCCTGATTGGTTATTGTTGTTGTTTTATTTTCTTTCTTTTCTTTTTTGAGATAGGGTCTTGCTCTGTTGCCCAGCCTGGAGTGCAGTGGTGTGATCTTGGCTCACTGCAGCCTCCACCTCTCGGGTTCAAGTGATTCTCTTGCCTCAGCCTCCAGAGTAGTTGGGACTATAGGCGTGTGCCACCACGCCCGGCTGATTTTTGTATTTTTAGTAGAAACAGGGTTTCACCATGTTGGCCAGGCGGGTGTTGAACTCCAGACCTCAAGTAATCCGCCTGCCTCAGCCTCCCAGAGTGTTGAGATTACAGCCATGTGCCACCATGCTTGGCTGTTGTTACTGGTTTTCACACAAGGCATTTTCCATTTCCCATTTTCCTCTTAGCCTAATAGCATGCTCCTTAAGCTACAAAACTGCAAAGCAGTGCTATCCTTTGTTTGCAGTTTTCCCTTTTTTGTTGGGTGCTCTCCATAAGGTAAGGGCCATTGAGGTTGGACCAGGTAAATTAAAACCAACCTCTACTGTACTCAAAATTAGCTCTTCTATTTGGAATGGGCTCATTGTCTTTGGACCCAGCCCATGCCTGATGCTCTCTTTCTTTAAAACGAGTTATTTTCCCAGCCCCTTCTTGGTCCTCCTGCAAAGTTTTCTGTGGATTATATAAGCGCTTCTAGATTCCCAGTGAACACAGTTTACCTTAAGCTATTAAGACATTTGTTATTATTATGGCGCCCATTTCCCATTATCTTCAATCACAGTATTTTGTGCATTGTAGTCACTGAGGAGTGACGAACATTTCATTCTCGCATAGTGATGCCTCCAGGGCTCGTGGACTGGACAGTCTAGGGTTGTGCTCTGCTCTGCAGGAGACAGGGAGCACCCAAGCCAAGTCAGTTCCTACCTTCCTGGCACTAGGGGGTGCTATCTTGTTTAGCTATTTTCTTAGTTTTATTTTTGCCTTTGAATGGATGGGCCTGCTGTATTTACATCTCCCTGCAAGGTTAGCAAAAGCTATACAAAGATAATTGTGGAAAGGAAAATAGGGACTGTGCACCCAGTTGTCTGGCTTCCTCTCTGTGGGGAATGAGTGTTAAGGCATTCCCAGGCTCAGTAGGTCTGGAATGGGACCCATATATGTGCATTCTATTAACTATTCAGGTGATATTCAAAGCCACAGATGGGTCTTTTATTTCATTTGTGATTTGCTTTTCCCATCTTTTCTTTAAAATGTGTCTGCCAACTCTCACTCATGGTGGCATTGTCCCTCCTGGGCCTGCTGATCTCTGACTGTGTATTTATTAGGTCTTCATCTGTGGGAGTCTTCTCAGCTTGTGTTGGGGGTGCTCTCTCTAGGGAAAATTTGCATCTGCTTCTTCTGAGAGCTGTGGGTCACTGCCAGCTTGGAACCATTTAGAGCTCCTCATGAGTTCTGGTTTAATGAAGGTCTTAGGTTTGGCCTTCCCTCCCCATTGCTGACCTGGATCATGGCACGTCTACCATTATTTGCTCTTAGCGTAGCTGTGCTCCTCCCTGCTTGCTCACTGCTTCCAGCTCTAATTTCTACTTATAGTTTGCTCCATTTTGTGTGGAGGAGTCCCTTGGCAACATCTTCTATTTCCTACAAGCCCATCTCATCTATGTTTTATCTAGGATGTAATTGTTTTGCAGAAGGAGAGCTGTATTAGTCCATTCTTATGCTACTAATAAAGACATACCTGAGACTGGGTAATGTATAAGGGAAAGAAGTTTAATTGACTCACAGTTCCACAGGGCTGAAGAAGCCTTAGGAAACTTATAATTCTGGTGGAAGGGGAAACAAACATGTCCTTCTTCACATGGCAGCGGCAAGGAGAAGTGCTGAGCAAAAGGGGGAAAAGTTCCTTATAAAACCATCAGATCTTGTGAGAACTCACTATCATGAGAACAGCATGAGGGTAACCACCTCCACGATTCAATTACCTCCCACTGGGTCTCACACGTGGGGATTATGGGATTACAATTCAAAATGAGATTTGGGTGGGGACACAGCCAAACCATATCGAGGGCCTACAAGAATATTTGGTCCGAGATGTTATCAGTGGAAGTTTTTTTTTTTTTTTTTAAATGTAGATTTTCTTATTTCTATGAGGCAAAATGGTAATACATCTATTGTGAGGGAATTATTCATCAAACATATGCAGTTTTGTCATTCTGCACTGTAGGAAGGTTGAAGGATCACATGTCTGGGTGTAGTTTGTGTGTTGCTTCTCACAGAATTACTGGTATATTATATTGTGTTCTGTTCTGGGTGTCTTAAGGCCTGATAAGACAAGCATAGCCATGAGAAATTCTACAATTCCGCTTGTGTTTCCACCTACCTTTTTATTCCCTTTTGTTCAGTAAAGGGAAGAAAAGCCCACCCCACACTGTGGGTTTTAGATCCCATCCCTTTAATCTTCTCAAGGACCCTGCTCCATTGGAATCCTCCCTCTCCTGCACCATCAGTTCTCTCGCAGGGAGACAGTTCCCATCTCAAATGTGCTCTATTTGCCATCTTTAAAAAACCCACCCTTGGCCAGGTGTGGTGGTTCATGCCTGTAATCCCAACACTTCGGGAGACTGAGACAGGAGGATCACTTGAGCCCAGGAGTTCAAGACCAACCTGGGCAACATGGTGAAACCCCATCTTGACAAAAAATAAAAAATTAGCTGGGCATGGTGGCACCCAGAGAGCCAGGTGTCACTGCCAACTTGGAACCTTTTCAAGCTCCTTATGAATTCTGGTTTAATGAAGGTCTTGGCCTCCCCTCTTTGCTGCTGGCCCAAGAGTGAGGATCTCAGTGATGGCACATCTACCATAATTTGCTCTTAGGGTAGTTCTGCTCCTCCCTGCTTACTCACTGCTTCCAGGTACTGGGGAGGCTGAGGTGGGAGGATCACTTCAGCCCAGGTGGTCAAGGCTGTAGTGAGCCATGATCTTACCACTGCACTCCAGCCTGGCCAACAGAGCAAGACCCTGTCTCAAAACAAAATGAAACAAAACAAAACCCACCCTTGACCCAACCTACTGTAATTCACTTTTCTATTTCTCTTAAGAACCATATCTCTCAAAACATATGTCTATAGTTGCCACTTTCACTTCTTCACTCTCCATTTGCCTTTGCTTTTATTTGGTTTCTATTTTTAGCAAGGTTTTTTGCACATATTTTAATGACCCAAGAGTTCTATAAGACTTGTTATGAAAAACAACAGTCCTCTGCTTTCCCCATCAGAGACAGCTACTTATAACTCTTTTAGCTGCTTTTTCTTTTTGACATTTAGCTCTATGTTTCTGAATAAGATGCTAGTATTGTGCTACTTCATGATCCCTCAGTTGTGAGCAGTAGCTATTGACTGCCCCTATAGAGGAGGAAGATTTAGCTCTCATTCTTTCCCCTTCCCACAGCACATACACACATTCTTCCATCTCCTACCATTCCTGCATGGTTACATCTTAACTTTCCTTGGTTCAATAATCCATGTTTACTTTATTTTGATTATATAGTGATATTGAGAGCAGAGCCATCTAGTAAGCTTAGACTACTTTTTCTTCCTTACACAACTTTTAATTTGCCTTGGGAATAACTTTTTTATTTGCTTAGTTTTCTACTTATTACCAGTCCAACTTCAAACTGCCATAGTTTATTTTTCTGCTCAAAACATCTAGATTTATGCTATTAGTTTTGTCCTCTTGAAGAATCCCTTCCAAAACCTCTGACTTTCTCCAATTTGGACTGTATCCAAACTGCCCTTAAGCCCTGGTGTAGCACTGTTTTGTTTTATTGTGTTTTCTTTTTCTTTTAACTTTTATTTTAAGTTCAGGGGTACACGTGCAGATTTGTTATATGGGTAAACTTGTGTCATGGAAGTCTGGTGTACAGATTATTTAGTCATCCAAGTACTAAGCCTAGTACCTGATAGTTATTTTTTCTGATCCTCTCCCTCCTCCCACACTCTACCCTCAAGTAGATCCCAGTGTCTGTTGCTACCCTCTTTGTGTCCATTAATTCTTAGAATTTAGTTCATACTTATAAGTGAGAACATACGGTATTTGGTTCTCTGTTCCTGTGTTAGTTTGCAAAGGATAATGGCCTCCAGCCCCATCCATGTTACTGCAAAGGACATGATCTCATTCTTTATAATGGCTGCATTTAATGGTGTGTATGTACCACATTTTCTGTATCCAAGCTGCCATTGATGGGCATTTAGGTTGATCCTATGTCTTTGTTATTATGAATAGAACAGTTTTGTTAGAGGTCTCTTCATCAGTCTAAGGATTCCCTTCATCTTTTGCCTGGGCCCTGGCTCCAACCAACCTTTTCTTTCCTGTTTTGGCGGAATACATCTTCTAGTTACTTCTTCAGAAGTGCATGTGAGGTAAAATTTTTGAGACCTTGCAGATAAAAATGCCTTTATTCTGACTTTTCACTTAATTGATGGCTAGGAATAAAAAATCTAGGTTTAAAATAATTTATTCAGAATTTTGAAGGCTACAGTCCACTGTATTCTAGCCTCCAGTCTTGTCATTGAGAATTCCAAAGACATTCTGATTCTTTTAAAACTTTTATTTTTTATTTTTAGAGACAGGGTCTTGCTATGCTACCCAGGCTGGATTTGAACTTCTAGGCTCAAGGGATCCTCCCACCTTAGGTTTCCAAGTAACTGGGATGATAGACACTTGTCACCATTCCTATCAGGCATTCTGATTCTTAATCTTATGTATGTGACCTATTTTTCTCTTTGGAAGCCTGTAGGATCTTCTGTTTGTCCCCAGGTTTCTGAAAATTTATGATGACATTCTTTGGAGGACCTTTACTTTAATCTATTTTGACAGTTGAATTCTAGAAAAATTTCTTGAATTATGTCATTAGTGATTTCTTCCCCTCTGTGCTCTCTTATCTGATTCTGGAATCCCTATTATTTGGATGATGGACCTCCTAGACTGATCCTCTAATTTTCTTCTCTTTTCTTTTCTATATTCTATTTCTTTGGCCTTTTTATGCCTCAGTTTCATTTTTCCAGCTCTCTACTAAGTGTTTTACTTCTGCCATCATTTATTTTATTTCCAAGGACTTTTTGTGGTGGTTGTTGATTGTTCTCTAAATGTTCTATTTTATTTGTATTCTGTTCTTTTTTCAGGGTTGTAACATCTCCTCTGATCTCTCTGAGGACATTAAATATAGTTTTCTTACTCTTATATAGTTTCCATTTTTTTCACAGTAGCTCTTTTGCATTAGAGTCTTTCTTCAGATATCTTTTAATATCTGCTGTCTGCTTATCCTTGACTGTGGAAACCAAAAAGCTGATTTGAGCCTTTGTTCACCTGAGTGGAACTTACCCACTGTGAGCTTCGCAGTGGCGCAATCTGGCTTGACTATTTCCTTGGGCAGCCCTGATGTATCTTTAGGTATTTTCTCTGGATTGGTTGGTTTTCCAAGAGAATCTTTCCTACCTGTGCTCTGGAAGGTGAGGAGGGAAAGAAGCCTGAAAGTCTCAGCACAGGTAAACGTACAGTCTCTTAATCATCCTATTTGATATCCCAGTCAAGAGACTTATTGTTTGATCTTTTCCAGAGAATGAATCTAGTCTTCTGCCAGGATGGGGAAGGGCATCTATTAAGAGTAGGGTAGGGATCTGCAAATATAATTACTTTTTAAATTGCTTTCAACAAATTCTCCTTATTTTAATGCCAATTCACACTCCCTTGCCCTACCTCTACTTTTAAAGTTTCCTGGTGCCACTAACTCCTGAGACTTTGAAAAATTAGAGGTGCAGATGGTGTTGGTTTTAAGTTTCCTCACTACTAACATAGGATTCTGCCTTCTTTAGCCTGCAAAATTAGTTAAAACTTCTCCAAATGGTTTCCAGCTTTCAAAATACTGTGGCATTTTTGTCCTCTCCCCGTCTTACTATCCTCATGAGTTTATGTTAAAGATAATCACTTTAGTGTTTGTGTGTGTGCGTGTTTGGCTTCAAAAACAAGTAAAATTACACGCATGTGTTCCCATCTACTCATTAACCCACTCGCTCTGGCTCTGACTCCACCCCTCCACTGCTGCTTTTACCAAATTCACCAGGGATGTTCATGTTCCCCACCCAATGGGCTATTTTTCATCCTTGACTCACACAACACTCAGGAGCCTTAGTCAAAATTGAACGCTTTCTTCCTGACAGATGCTCTTCTCTGGACTTCTGTGACACTATACCTTTTTGGATTTGTTTTCTGCTTCTTTGATTTCTCCTCCCCAGCTTTCTTCTCAAGTTATTTTCCTCTGCCAGTCCTTTAAAGAGGGGTTTCCTCAAAGCGTGATCTCAGCCCATCCTCTTTCTCTATGTCTACCTCTTTCTCCTTAGGAAATTGCACACTTTTGTTCATGGTTCCAACACTGATCTTCTTTTGATTCTTCATCTTCTCTATCTAATTGCCTACTTGTCTCCCAGGCATGTTGAACTCAAAATATCCAAAACAGACATCCTGATTTTTTTTTCTCCAAATTTATTCCTCATTAAGTCTTCCTCACCTACCCAGATATACAAGCAGAAACTGGAAAGTCATCCTTGTTTTCTCCCTCTTCCTTACTTCTGACGTTTAAAATATCAGCAAGCCTGCTTACTCTACCTCCGGACTGTGTCTTGAATCTATCCATTTTCTCCAACGTCACTGCCACTGCCTTAGTGTATAAATCACTATTATCTCTTTCCTTGACTATTATAACAATCTCCAAACTGATTTCCCTGCCTTTTCTCTGGGCTCCCCAAATCAGTTCTCCATACGAGTGATTTTTTTTTCTTTTTTCTTTTATTTTTACTTTTTTTTTTTTTTTTTTTTGAGACAGTCTCACTCTGTCGCCCAGGCTGCAGTGCAGTGGCATGATCTCAGTTCACTGCAGCTTCCGCCTCCTGGGTTCAAGCAATTCTCCTGCCTCAGCCTCCCAGGTAACTGGGATTACAGGTGCGTGTCACCATGCCTGACTATTTTTTTTTAAATTATTTTTTATTTTTAGTAGAGACAGGGTTTCACCATGTTAGCCAGACTGCTCTTGAACTCCTGACCTCAAGTGATCCACCCACCTCAGTCTCCCAAGTGCTGGGTTTACAGGCATGAGTCACTGCTCCCGGCCACAAGTGATCTTTCAAAAACAGAATATCAAATTATTCTCTCTGTTAATAAAAGTACTTTTCATTGTCCCTAAAACAAAATCCAAACTTATTACCATGGTTTCTGCACCAGACTTGCTTTTCTCACTGGGGCCCCTTGTTAATTCCTTGGGTGCTACCACTTCTGGGTGCTAGTGTCCTACTAGGACATGGAGCTCTAGCGGTGCCAAAGCACATTTCTCTCCCACTTTTGTACATGTTACATCTGGTCAGAAGAGTGCCAAATGAGTGGAATCTATCCCTGAACATCAAAGAGCTTTCAGTGAAATTATTTTCCAAGTGTCACTTACAGCCTCCTCCTTACTATAGGATTTGGCCACAGGTTCATGGAGGAAGGGACTTTGGGGAGCTGATGAATCTCAGAACAGATTCTCAGTCTGTCAAGCAAATAGAGACCACCCAAGCCTTTGTCCAGATATGTTTAGAAATATTTGAATAATTTAGCTTTAACCTGTTCCCCACAACTATCACCTACTTTTCTTTAATTCTGTAATCACCACTATCCCCCCCGTCCCCCCCCCCCCCCGGGAATATCTGCATGCATTCCTGAGGTACATTGTTCTTTCTAATATAGGGCTTTTTCAGCAGGGTGCATATATATATATTTAAAATCCTAAAATTCTGTTCTTTTTTGAGATGCTTTGATAAGAGTGAAACTACTTGCTTTCTGGCCTCTGTGACAGCAGCAGTTCTCTGAGATTCATTAAGTTGCTTGTGGTAGCTGAGAACTTGAAATGCACATCAGTTAATTCAACCTTACGAAAGAACGTATCAGGAGACAAAATCAACAATGCAGACAATTCAAACATTCTACCAGCCCACACATCATTTTTACTAACTTATTTGTCCTCAGAGCTGTCAGGCTAAAACCCTGTGCAACATAGGTAATAAACAAATTCAAATCATCATTCTTATATTCATGGCCTGTTCCTGGATTTGGTCATATGACTGTTTATGAGGGAGTTCTCAACTGTGGAGGGAGTATTTTTTTACCCTATTTTCAGTAACTGTTCTATTTTTCTCGATTCTGAATAGGATTACTCACAGCATAGATGCTTCTTGGAATTGGAAAATTTTTCTCAAGGCCTTTAATCATTTCTGATTTTCCTCCTGTGAACTGTAGGACAGCACATGTGGCTTTCCTGCAATGGGATCGTCCTTCAAGAGGACCTCAGAGGCTCTCCACCCGGACTGTGACATAAGCAGCTGCAGCAGCCTTGGATGTTTCTGGATAGCCAGCCCCATGAGAACAGCTTTGAAATACGAGACTGGCATTGTGATCAAGAGTGTGGACTTTGCTGCCATGTAGACCTGAATTTAAATCCTGGCTTCAGTGTTTATGGATGACGTTGGACAAGTCATTTAACCTCCTTAAGTCTCAGAGTTCTCATTACGGAAATGGAGCTCTTAGTAGTACCTACCCCCTAGTGTGGTTGTGAGGGTTAAGTGAGATAATCTATGTTCAAAGTGCTTATTATATGGAGACTGGGACATGTAAGTGCTACATAAACGTTAGCTTTTATTAATCACTGGAGTGGAGGAGAGAGGACTACTGCCTCCCTCTCAATGTCCCCAGCCTGGGAAGCCTGCCTATGTGCACCAAGGCCCATCTGACCCACTGGATCAGAAAGGGTGCCCTTCTAGGGAGGGACGCCCACCCCCACAAACTCCTCAGTCAGTGTCCACACTTTCCTCTACGTTCAAAATGCAGCTGCATCTGTGCAGAAACCAGGTGTTGCCTGTGAGTTCTGCCTTGTTGGCTAGAGGTGGAAGGAAGAAAGGGACGGAAGGAAGGAGGAAAGGAGAGGGGCCTCCACACTTCCAGAGCCCCACTGGGGGTTACCTTTGCTCGCCCCCATTCTTTTTGTCTTGCTCTGAGGATGCCAGGAGTTTAAGGACATTGTCAGTGAGCATGTAAGTTCACCCCTGCAAGGTCAAAGGCAGGACAGAAAGAAGACCCAAATGTCCCAGTTAGTCAAGGAAAAACAATCACAAGAATAAAACATTTTTAAAGATTAAAATAATAGCTGCCATCTGTTGAGCAGTTGCTATGTGTTAGGACTTGTGTGAAACATGTTCACACAGTGTCTCTGCTTCCTCACAATACTGTGAAGTAGGTATTATGCTTAATTGAACACAGGTTTGTTTAAGAAAACAAATGAAAATATCATTCTAATCCTTGATTTAATTACCCCAAATTCAGACAGAAGATCAGCCCACCCTAATGGGTAATGTACCAGGAGCTTCTGCGTAGGGACAACTTTCACCTTCAAAATGCCCTGCGGGCTGCCTCAGCTTCTTTTCCACCAGCCCCTGGGCTCCCAGCTCTCTCAGGAGGCAGTGTTTTGCTGGGTAATTACAGTGAAAGACCGGATTGTTCTGCTCATGTTACCCCCTTCTCCATATTTACTATAATCAGGAAGTCATGTTTTTCATTTAGGATAAGGCAATTACTCTTCTGTTGACTGAAGTCCAGCAAAAAGCAAACTGAATCTCATTTCCACATTAATGTAACGGGAGCAGGATGGAGAGGCAGCCTGATTTCCTGGTGTCTCAGCTTCTCTCTTCTATATCTGTATCTCCTCTGACAGAAGCATCAGTCATAATAGCAACAACCAAGATGGCATTGAGAGAGTAAAGTATTGTAGTCCCTTTCCCTCATCTTGGGAAATGATGAGTAAAAGTCACCATCTGCTCCCCTGAGCCTTGCTGCAGTGTGACCTAACTTTACATGCAAGTTCAACGAACGACCTGCCCCGTCCTAAGAAGCAGTAGAATAATATGAAAAGGACTTTTTTTTTTCTGCTCTGCCTGGGTAGACAAGCAACTCTTTGCAAAGGGAAGGGAATAAGATGTATCACGTCTCTTTAATGATTGAAGATCCAGGTTAACTGTGGTAGAATTAAGCCAAGAGCAAACAAAATGTTCTGAATATGTTTTCTTTTCTCTCAGAGAAGGAAACTGAGTCATCTGGACTGCTTTGTGCCATATGAAAATCTCTGAGAACCTTCAAGAGCCCAAGAAACAGTTCTTCTCTATGCTCTATGCCATGGTCAGCAGTTAAAGAGAACATTCTGTTCCATTCCTCCAGCTCTGCCTTAGAAACCCAAGTCATGCACTCCTAGGCTCCTGGCATTGTATACCAGCACCAGCAATTTTCTGCCAAAAGCATCAGACAAAATCTACTCTATTTCAATTCCTCTCTTTTCATTCGATTGTATTTTTACAGGTGACTTCTTTTTTTTTTTTTTTTTTTTTTGAGACGGAGTCTCGCTCTGTCGCCCAGGCTGGAGTGCAGTGGCACTATCTCAGCTCACTGCAAGCTCCGCCTCCTGGGTTTAGGCCATTCTCCTGCCTCAGCCTCCCGAGTAGCTGGGATTACAGGTGCCTGCCACCACACCCAGCTAGTTTTTTGTATTTTTTAGTAGAGACGGAGTTTCACCGTGTTAACCAGGATGGTCTCGATCTCCTGACCTTGTGATCCGCCCATCTTGGCCTCCCAAAGTGCTGGGATTACAGGCTTGAGCCACGGCACCCGGCCTTTACAGGTGACTTCTGATTCTCACACTGCTCTTCAGATTCATATACTGCTGTGGTCTGAATGTGTGTTTTCTCAAAATTCAAATTTAAAACTTAATCCTGAATGTGATAGTATCAAGAGCCGAGGCGTTTTGGAAAGTGAAGGTGGAGCCCTCGTGAGCGGGATTAGAGTTCTTATAAAAAAGATTGAAGGGAGCTACCTAGCCCTTCCATCTCTTCTGCCTTGTGAGGACACAGTGTTAATCCCTTTTGTCTTCCCACCATTTGCAGATGCAGAAAGAAGGTGCCATCTTGGAAACAAAGAGCAGCCCTCATCAGACACCAAGTCTGCTGGCACCTTGATCTCGGACTTCCCAGCCTCCAGGACTGTGAGAAATGAATTTCTGTTGCTTATAAATTACCCAGTCTAAGGTATGCTGTCATAGTAGCAGGAATGGACTAAGACTCACGTTGTCAAAATCTTCTTGAGTTAAAGGTGAAGGTACAATCAGAACTGGTACATGGAATTGGAACCATAGGTCTTAGTAAACACTGTAAAAATGCGCTGTTCGAATCTATAGAAAATGCTCTCTCTCCAAGGTCAGAAAGAAGTTACAATCTGCTTTTCCTTTTTTTTCTAAAGGGAAGTAAAATTCCATGTTTCTGGACTAAGAGATCTATACCCCAATCTTTCTCTTTCTGACATTTATAGTAACCTTTATAGTAACCTTTGGCAAATTACTCAAACTTTCTTTGTTCCGGTGAAAAGAAAGTGCACAGGACAGTATTACTAAGTGGCCTGAGCAACATTAGAGGTAGATAACCATGATTCCAAAGGCCTTTAAGAAGGTGTAATGCTATGTGGATGTTTTTATCGAAACCTTCTCTGATTTTTCAGAATTCTCTTTGGAATTAGTCCTGTGGGACTATGCCTTTTGGGAGCTACTCTTACTTCTTATTCAGTCCCCTTTTCTTGTATTAAAATCTACAACTTGAAGTTATTCTGTCATTTAAAAATCAGGTCCATGACCTCATCATCACCGGGTTTTCCTCTCCAGGCCATTTCCAGTAGAATGTTGGTCATATTCCCATGTGAGAGAACAAGTCAGTTATTCATTACATCTGATCAATGAGCTAGTGCTATACCATAAGGAAGTGTAGTAAAACCAGAAACTGAGAAACACCAGAAAAACATTTGTTTTGTCCTGTGTTTTAATTTGGGGTACGATAAAGTGCCACAGGACATTAATCCAGGGACTGAGATAGACTCTGAAGTTTAGCAATCAGTGAAAGAACTTGCTGAATCTCTCTAGAATTAAGCTAAAGGAGCCAGCCTCTCTTCTCATGAGAACGATTTATTTTAAGGGTTAGTTGAGAATTAATTCTATAGTGTTTAATTCCACATATAAACTTCATTTTTATATAAATATTTTGTTGTAACATATTCAATTACTTTCTTTTCTTGTTTTTCTGCGACATTCCCTTTTTCACCTTTTCTAACTTCTTAAACCAAATTAAAAAAACTCACTTATCTTCTTGCTGTTGTAGTATTTGCTTTCATTTCTTACTTACACTCTGATGATGTTTACCCAATCTGCCCACATCACCTGGATTCCAGGTGTACCATTCTTTCCCTGGGGAAAGCAGTCATTCTTCAAGGCAAGAGATGCAAGAATGAGCTCATGTCAAATGATATTTTCTGATTTTTTTTCTCCAGATGTGGGGAACCAAATCAGATCTTGTGCTTTTGGCTGCTAACTTTGAGTCCTCTTCCTTTACATCTAAATGACAATTTGTGGATCAATGAGGATGTGTCAACTAGCAAGATTGAGGACCTGGAGGGATGCTCTGCGGAAACTGCTTTAAAATCCTTCAGAGGGAGGGCACAGAGCTCTGGTTCTGGTATGTTCACTGAATCTGGAGCAGTGGGGAAACTTGCTGAGATTTGGCATTCAAGACCAAAGAGATTTACCTAGGGTCTGTGCCCCGTAGGCCAGAATTATTGCTACTGTTGTTCCTCATTTATGCTACTTTTTCACTTGGAAAAAGATGAAAACTTGTAAGGCAGTGAATCTATCTTTACTCCTTTTCAGATGACTGATTCTAAAGGCAGGGTGAGGTTCCTGCTGACCCTTCTGTTCCATCCTGATTGTCTGCCTTACTGAAGGTCTCTTTTCTACAGCTCACAATAGTCGGGTAGAGCCCAGTGATGCCGAGCCACAGAAATGAGACCTTGGAGGGAGAAGTACTACAGGCCTCTGCTCCAGTTTCCATAGAAATGAGCCAGAGGTGGTACCAGTCACAGGGGTTCTTACAGCCAAAGAGAATTTATTTTGAGAATCCCATCACCTAACAAATACCACTCTGCAGTAGTTTTTACAGGTGTAATTTATTTCATTGCTCTGGATAGCTTTGGCTCAGGCTTTCCAATGCCCTGTTGCAGCCTTTCTCCTTAGAATTCTCTTTTTGTTGCTTTCAAACTTGATGGAAAAAGATAACCAATTCATGCCAGTCAAGCTACAGATTCTGAACAGAGGGTTTAAGATAATTTATTACATTTTACATATTTACATTTAATTTATAACATTTATTCCTAAAGGTTTAGGAGAAAATTCAATCCCAGCTAAAGAGCTGTAATTAAAAGAGCACAGAACCAGCAGTCAGAGGCCCCGAGCTCTGGCTGAAACTTCAGCTCTGCCAGAAGTAACATTTCCTGTGTGACCTTGGGCAGTTCTGCAACTTTCTGAGCTATGATTTCCTAGTTGGTAAAATAGAAGGATTGGATTGGCTGCTCTTTAACTTTTTCTGGCCCATGAATTTCTCTGAATCAATGGTGTTATGTAATGGCAAGAAAGAGATTCCATGAAAAAATACCACTGCTCTGTGGTAAAAATGGTGGTAAAAAAATTTATTTGTAGGAAGGTTGTTAGCAGTAACATCGTAAGGGAAGGAAAAAGAAAGGAAAGAAAAGAAAAAGCCTACCTATTTACCAAACTTCTGCAGTGTGCTAAGCAAATTTACAAACATTATCTCAGGTGGAAAGACATAATAATTTCAGGGATTTCCCTCCTAATGGAGAGAGATGACATTGTTGCTTGTTGCCCCAAAAGTGCTGTGATAGCAACATTCATGGAGTGTTTCTATGTGCCAGGCACTTTTTGAGGCCCTTTACACATACTGACACAATTCATTATTCCCATTTACAGATGCTGCAACTGAGGCATAAAGAGGTTAAGTATCTTGCCCAAGACCATCCATTTAAGTAGCAGAGCCAAACTTTAAACTCAGAAAGTCAGACTCTTGAACTTGCACTTTTAACTGTATTCCCACCTTGCCTCTTGCCATTCATTCATTAAGCAAATATTTGGTGAGCGTTGACTCTATGAAGGCATTAAATTAATCCCTTTTGAAGATTCCAAGCATGTCACCATGTCTTTGTCTTTAAGAAGCTTGCACTATACACAATAGATGATCAGGTATGTGTGTGAAATGAGTGACCACACTCAACCTTAGCCAGGCAGTACTTGATAACCATCTCTGTATTCTGCAAATGTTCATAATTCCATTCAAATAAGTAGACAGGGCCTGGCAAGAGGGGTCCCTGCTCTGAGCACCTGCTCCAGAGGTCCCACTCTGATTCTCTAGCCCTGGTCCTCTCTATGGCCAAGGAATCCAGGGGGCACAGAATGCACCTACCTGGAGCCTGAGTCTCAGTCCCTTCTAACCTCCCTGTTGGGTAGTTGAGTCCTTGCAACAGTCTTCTCCAAACCCCCTGAGCCTACTTCAAGGGCTTGTACTGGAAGCAAAACCCCTGAGGGCAGACCACATCCGCTAGGCACATGCTCCTCAGCCAGGGGGATGGCCAAGGGCAGCTATTTGTGGGAGGGGAGTATGGACAGACCTTAAACCCATGGGCCCACAAGGACCTGTGTGTAGCAGGACTGAACTGAGAATAGAAGGAGGAGTGGGTGGGTCATTTCCACCCACAATCCCACTGCCATGTTCAGTGCAGAACTCCAGAGATTGAGAGAACTCTACATTAGAACCTGGTCTTTTAGGTTGTTATGAAGATAACTTGTCAAGGTAGGAGGACAGCACATGTTTCAATTAAACTTGCTCACTTGGTTTATAGCTTTTACAATGTAGACATATGGGCATACAGTTTCCATTTGGCCCCAGCATACCCCTCCACTTCATATCACGTTTACTCTGTTTCCTGTGCTCACCAAGCTCTAGTTCTTTCAATTTCTTTCATTTTCTAGAACTCTCCCAGGACAGTCTAACTTAGACACTGTTTCTGGCCTGTCTGCTCTTTGAGTGGTAACATCATGAAGTAGCTGGTTATGAAAGGAGCACTGTGCCATAGAACTGAGGAAAGCACAGGCTCTGCTAGAGATGTTAAGTATTCTCTCTCCTTGAAGGCTGGTTCTTCTGAAATCAAAATATTCAGGGGGGAAGTAAAAGGGGCACAAGGCATCTGAATTCCAAAGGGCTAGGGAAGCCACCACTTCCTGGATAACTGCACTCCCTCTACCTTACACCTAAAACAAGGTTGAAGAGGCCTGCCAGGGCCATCTCAAAAGGAGAAGCAAAGCCTGCAGAGGAGGCCAGCCTGAGCCCTGGGGTGGGAACAGGTGCTGGACACAGCATAAGGAGGAGAGCCTGGGTTCAGTTCCATGAATCTTTGCTCCCTTCTACATTATGAATTCTGGTTAGTGCCTGCCAGAGGGATGTCTGATGGCTCCACCCTCAACTGGATCACCTTTAGCCCAAATTGCAATAATTTAAGTGAATCAAATTACTATAAAAAGATACTTTATTATTCATTCACTGGACATTTACTGAGGGCCTACTATGTGCCAGGCAATGCTCTGAACTTGCCCTACCTACTGGATGTTACGTACTAAATGTTATAGACAATGTACTCTAGTACATTCTATAAATTATATAGTATATAATGAGTACTATATCTATATTCTCTATGCTTGACGTGCTGTATTAAACATCACACCCTGTAGTCTACATACAGTGGATAAAATACAGAATATATTATATATGTATTATGTCTACTAGAACAGTCTTTTGCCACAATAGGAATTTAGTAAATATACATTCATTGAATGAATGAATGAATATGATACTTACTTAATACCATATTCTAGCAGAGCTTGGTCATTGAAGAGTTATTCTTCCAAACCCTTCCCTTCCTACCCGCTTCTTGAAGGCTAAGATTTTCATCTTTCACCACCTGTTCTGGATTCTTGGAACAGGTAAATTCATTGGCCTACCCAAGTCTGAGCTCTAGGTCTGAACCCGCATGGACCTGAGGGTGCACCGGGAAAAGAAAGGCTGACAACTGGACCCCAGGAATGTCAAGGCCACCCTGGGCTTGGAGGGAGGAGCCATGCCTCCACGCTCCACTCAGAGAGGGGGTTCAGGATACTGGGTGGTTCCAGGTGATCTATTGCTTTCTGGAGTTTAAAGTTCAGGGGATAATGAAGTCCCACAGCTGGAAGGGGTGTTAGTGACACTGCCTAGCCCAACTCTCTTAAAAATCATAGCCCTACTCCTGCCTCCCCAAATCAGATAAGACAGGCATAGGCTCTGACTGTTCCTTAAGTCTTAGCGGCAATACTCTGGCCGGGTTTGTGGGGTTGCCTCCAGTTCCATTGCTTTTGTAACAGGTGGCCAGAAAGCTTGGGGTTTCAGTTCTTTCCAGGATGGATCGAAAGAAGGAAGGAAGGATGGATGAATGAATGAGTGGGTGAGGGGATGGATGGATGGATGGATGGGCCAGAGACTGGGAACGGTAATCGCGGCCCGACGGGTCCGAGCCCCTCCGGAGCCCTAGCCCTCCTCCTGCTGTGGGGCCGCCGCTCCTCCTCCCGGGCTGGCTTGGAGCCCTGAGGAAGGGGGCGGGCGAGCGGGGGCCCTGGGGTGGCCAGGGCGCGGGGAGGGAGGACTGGGCGGTGGGGACCGAAGGGGAGGGAGGGCCTTGGAGACGGAGAGGAGGGACGGGCGGGGAGAGGGCCCGGCGGAGGGGCGGCGGACACCGCGGGAGCTCCGCGCGGCTGCAGCGCGGGCGGGAGCCGGGACGCAATGTCGCTGCCGCCGCCTCCTCGCGGGCCGGGGCTGCGCCGCCGGGGCTGAGCCGCCGTCAGAGCCTACAGCTGAGCAGCCGCCGGCGCGCCTGCGGCGCAGGAGGATGGGCTGCGGCGGGAGCCGGGCGGATGCCATCGAGCCCCGCTACTACGAGAGCTGGACCCGGGAGACAGAATCCACCTGGCTCACCTACACTGACTCGGACTCGCCGCCCAGCGCCGCCGCCCCGGACAGCGGCCCCGAAGCGGGCGGCCTGCACGCGGGTAAGTGGCCCGGTGCCTGCAGACCCTCGCCCGCCCGCTTCCCAGGGCGCCTTGGCCCGGGCACTGAGAGAGGAGCCGGTTCCCCGAGGAATTGATGGCTCGGTAGGGGTGACTGGGAGGAAGCAGAGGCAGGACCTGCCCGCTGAGCGGTGAACAGACGCAAGCCCAGGGAGCGGGGTCGACCAGAGCCCCTTACCGAAGGCTGCGCCCATCCCCCAGCTTCGGGAAGCCCAACGCTGCTTGGCCTTGTCCAAGGCTTGCTTGCTGGTCGGGGGACCGGTGGGTGGGAGGACAGTCCACCTCCCCCGCACACCTACCCCTCAGCCACCCACCCCGATCCGCCCGGGGCCGCCTCCGCCCCATTTTGGCCCATCTGCCACCCCGGCCACCTGCGTACCCAGCCTGGTGACTTCTCATCCATTGGCCACCTGGCGCCCCTCTCCCTGGATTTATACACAAGGCGCCTGCCTGGGTTCGCCTGGGTGGAGTCTTCCTTGTCGCTTCCCCTTTTCTCCCTCTAGGAAATGAACCCAGTCGCGGTCTTCAAAGACCAGAATCCTAGTTTAGGTCAAAATAAATGTATGCCCGCCCCATCGCTAGTTCTGCACTTTAGGTTACTTTGGAGCAGTTGTTCCATAGCAAAGGACTTCTCTCCCTACCCCATGGTGTCCCAATGCTTTGTAGGAGGCAGGGCATACACGTGGATTTTGACTCTAAATTAAATACTCTTGCCTAGGTCTTTCCTCATTCAGCAGAAATCTGATAAAAGGAGATGCAAAGAACTGTCTGGTCAGGTCATGAGTCAAGATTTTTTTCTTTTTCTTTTTCTTCCCCCCACCCCTTTTTTTCTTTTTTAGCAGAACAAGTAATTACAGTGCAGAGATGCAAACTGTTGCCACAGACTGACCTTTAACCATACACGTATTGGTGACATTGAAAGGAAAAAAATCTCACTACTTATTACATGGATGTTGTCCAAAGCTAGATCAATATCTGGACAAACATGTTTTAAGTGTTTCTTCGCCCACTGATGTTTTTGGCATTTTTGAATAATGAAATCTAAAATGGAAAATAGGGTTAATTTGAAGCATAATGTATACCATAGGAGGAGGAAGGAAATGCGAATTACTTTTAAAAGGTTAAGAATCTTAAATCCATGCCTACTAAATAAGAGCTGTCACTTTAATCGAGAATAGATTTCTCCATTTTTAAGGGCCAAAGCTGGCTCCTTTTCCACATTAACTTTGTGACTTGCTTTTATTTTAAAATTGAGGACTGTCTGTGAAAGCTATACAATACAATACACACTATATTTGTCTCTAGATTTTCTGACTCACAGTGGCAATCATAATGGTTATTTTGTATTGCCAATGCTTTTAGCAAGTTACCAAATGGTGTGTTGGCTGAATTCAGTGTCAGCATGAGGATAGATATGAGCCTTCTAGATGGACCTGGTAAATGTTAGATGTGACAGAGTTTCCCAAGGAGGTGTGGTACTTCTCAGCAGAGAGTCAAAGGCCAGAGATGTACTCCAAAGAAATAAGAGTGAAAAGATCTAGCATGAAAAAAATATAATAAACAATCAAAACCCCGTTAAGTACCGCTTTAAGAAATGGTTACCATGGTGACTGGGAGTATATGGGGTATGTGTGTGTCTCTGTGCGTATATGCATGTGTATGGGTATGAAAGTTATTATGGGATGGCTCTATATGTACATACTTCCTCACAACTTTCCTGACACTCTTTGATTTTTTACTCTGCCATACTAATTCACATCCCATCCATCATGAGATCTGGTCCCTGCAACAGGTGGGGCCTGGGACAGACACACTCATTCACGGTACCCTGCCAAACATGGGCCAGCCCTGCCAGACAGGTGGTCCTGAAGGCCTGCATCCTCCAGAGGAGGAGCTCCACTTCAGCCCCAGGACAGCACCCTGAAATTGGCAAGATGCTTGTATGGGCAGGGTCATTTTAATTCCCTAGGAATTTCTGTTAGCCTCAGGGGAGGAGGATATTTCTGAAGACTAAGATTAAATCAAGGCCTTCCTTGGGAGTGTACTGACATTGCCTAGGGCCTTTGGGAATGGCTTGACTCCTGTGGGTTTTTCAGACTGGGAGCTGGTCATCTTTAGTCAGAATGGGTCATCTGTGAAAGCTACAGATCTCCTGGGTTTCAGCCACCCTGGGAGATGGGCCAGGACTCTGTATTCCTTTCATCCCCTTTGCCTCCTCACTCCCGCCTCACCCACTCCCTGCCAGCACTTTACTCATTAATTTACCGCCAAGCTGCCGGGGGACACCTAGTAGCCCCCAGTGGCTGTGTTGTGATAGGAGGCCAGAACGCCATGTTTTCTTGTTTACAGCATTTGTTTTCTGATGGGAGAGGTGGGTAGGAATGAATGAAAGAGCTAGATTTAGGAGAGTCCAGATTGTAAAATCAACAAAAATGGCTTCACTACTGGAGTTCTAGAGCTGGAGAAGTCAGCCGAGTGAGGCAAATGAGACTCTCAGGGGAATCATCCCTGGCGGAACACTCCTTCAACCACTCACAGACTTTACCCTCAGTTCCCAAGAATCCTTTCTGGGACATTAGTGATTCTCCTTTGGTGTCAAACTGAAGCCACCTTTTCTCCTGGCTACTTCAGGACTTTTGAGGGTTAGGGGTGAAGCTAATTCATCTTTGTGTCTTCTGTACTGAGCACATCTGGGACTTTGTAAAAGTTTTCAGAATGAATGGATGCTCTGTGTAAATCTGTCCTCCATCCTGTCAGCTCTTCCTAGATCCCCTTCTGCCTCTTCTTTGCAGTCCTTGCTACTGAGGTTTTCCTACTTGAATCAGTTTAGCCTAAATTCTCCCAAGGGCCTTTCTGATCTCAACTTCTCTTTAAAAAGTTCTCCCCAACTTTACCCTACTCCCTTCAAACACCTGACCCAATCCAAAGATTCCATTTCTTCTGTAGCCTCCCTGAACCCACCACCTCAACTCCACAAACACATCTGTCCAAGAAAAGTCCCATTTAATCACATCTGCTTTTAAATCTCACTTGTGTTTCTCTTAGCCCAATCCAGATTGAGGGTGTGTCACATGACAGGTGTCCAGCAAATATTTGTTGAATGAATTCTGAATTTCACTGCAGATAGGGAGGGGCGTGTTTTTCTGCCAGTTCACAAAGAAGAGGGTTTCTTGCATCTTCTTACGCAAAAAGTGATCCTGAGCCTGTGGTTCCTGTTTTTGGAGATCATTTCCACTACTCAGTAGAACTGAATTAATTTTTTAGATTTGACTGTTAAGTAGGCTAGAATTTAAGACCTAGCTGAAGCCATGGTATGTGATAGCCATTGCTTTCCTGTGTCACCAAAGTCTGTCCCTCTGTTACAGAAGAAAATCAGATTGGTCTGACATAAATTAAGCCTCATCAAATTAGTCTGCTGGACTGATTTTTAATTCTGTTGCCTGGTGGGGGTCTCCAAGGAGAAAGGAAGTCTCTGAGGTTGCCATGACCCAACCTAGCTCAGTCATTCTATTCATTAATAACTTCCTAGCTTCACCTCAGTGTAATCACAAGCCCCATAAATTGCATCCTTAAGCACGCTTTTTTTTTTCTAATTTCTGCAGAGAAAACATTTCAAAACTTTCTAAAGAACTTCTACTTTCCATTTTTAAATTGCTAAATAATTATCTTAGTATAATAGAGGTTTGCAGAATTACAGACAGCAAAATGATTTACCTAAATAAACTGAAAGTCAAATAAAATGGAGAGTATTTAATATTATGATTACCCATCATTTGACTTACCAGGGGCCTGGTGCTTTGTTGGGCACTTTGAATTTTCTCATTGAATCCTCACTGCAGGAATGAGGCAGGAACTATAACCACCCTCCTTTTACAAGTGAGGAAATGAGGCTTGAAGTCTGCAAGTAACTTTTCCCAGTTCCAGCCTGGAATCTAGCTCTATCCAATTCCAAAGCCTCTACTCCTAAATACTGCCTTCCTGATTAATAAGGGATATGCTGTGAAATTCTTGATTTTACAGTTCACGAAACTCAAAGTCAAGTCTGATCTTTTGATATTCTACTCTGATCTCAGACAGCACAATTGTCTTCCGCATCATCTCTAAAGGTTGGAAAATCTTTTCCCTAAGGAAGGAGGCCTTCCCATACCTTTGTGGAGCAGTTCTCTTGTGAGACTCTTTCTGATTCCTTGTAATTTCTACCCGGTGAGCTCCAGACCGGTGTGATCAAGTCTTGCACAGACAGCTCTTTCAATATTTGAAGATGGCTGTCACATCTCTTACCATTGATCTTCCAGGTCAAATACATTCAGTTCCTTCAATCACTTCTCACACCTCATGTAGGCCGGACCACATTCTCTAAATACACTACTTGGTTTGTCAAAGTCCTTCTTGATACAAGGGACCTATGGCTAACTCCACGCTACTGATGTCAGCTGAACGGCATAGGGCAATACGAGGTGTGTTATGATATGGTCATTGGACAGACCCTCTTGGTTTGTTCAGGTTAGGATTTGTTTGTCTTCCTGCTGTTGTTTTTACCATATTACCTTGATAACGCACATTAAGCTTATGATTAGTTAAAACCCTTAGATCTTTCTTTATACTCAAATTTAAGTTTTATGACATCAAGGACATTGTCTGTATTTTCTCTGCTGTGTACCCAGCACCTGGTACAGTGACTAAAACATAGGTGGTGCTCAATAAACGTTTGTTAAATGAATGGATTTCTTTCCTTATGAATCCTGAATTGCTATGACTGATTTCAGCACCCCAAATAAGGAATTTTTGCATTTATTTCTGTTAAATTTCATCTTATTGGTTTCAGTTTAGTGTTTAAATTTGCTGACCTTGATTCATTTTGATAGAGCTATGAAGACAATATTCTAGGTCTTCGTTTCCCTGTGTTGATAGAATATGATAAAAGACATGTCTTTTTTAGCTCTTTTGTTCACTGAATAGACATTTGCACAAAGATGACCTGAAGAAGTTACTATTATAGGGAAGACAGACATAAAACTGGACACCATTCAGGTCAGCATGGTCCATGGTCCATACTAGAAGGGCATGGAGAAAAGCATTAGAGGCATTCAGGAACTAAGCAGTTTGTTCTGCTTGGGGAGGGGTCAGTGTGTATACAGACCCCTGCAGGAGCCCAGCAGAGGAAGGGGACTGTCTCAGCCAACCCTCCCACCCTGCAGAGGAACAGGAGGGCAGCCCAGCTGGCCTGACTGCATCCCCGAGAGTGAGAGCACCTGTGGAGAGGACAGCCTGGGCTTCCTGGTGGATAAACCCCCCTCTACCCACACCCCAGCTGCCTCCACTTACCTGTTACCACTTGTGGTTCTATCTTTGAATAATTAGTGACTAACATCTGCTCCCCTCAAGGATGACTGTTAGGTTTGGTAAGGCAAGGGGTCTGTTGGGTTAGATAAGGGGTCATTTCACGCACAGTCCTATCCCTGTGCCTAACGCTGTTCTGGTTACATTAGGACCCTGAGTAATTTCTCATAAATGAGTAAATCTAAAACTTCTGTTTGTCAATTTCTTCTTATAGACCCCACAGATGATGTTCTCTTTCCTTATCAGTTCCTCTGCTCAACTTTTTGTTGTCTGTCTGATGGGCTGCATAGTAAGAAAACATCCCCACCTTCCTTATACCCCTTTTGCCAAACACAAGCCTCTTTGTTACAAGTTGTTTCTTAAAATTACTGCAAGAGACAGGTGGTAACAAACCTAGGCAGTTTGTAAAGATTTAGGAAGCCTCATCCTCCCATGGCCCTTGTCTCCTGGGCAGAGTATCATGTTGTGCCATTGGATCTCCAGACACTTTGAGAGTCTAGTGATGGTACCTGTCACACTGCATTGCCAGGGCTTGGTTATTCCTCTGTCTTTCTAGTTAGTCTGTGAGCTCTTCCAGGTTGGGGACCACATGATTGACATTTGCATGCCTGGCATCTTCCACACGCTTGTCGAATGACTGTGAAAATGAATAAATGAATGAATGATCCAGCTGTGCAAATGAAGCTTAGTCTGTCATTCTTATAACCTCTTTCCTGAGTCTCATTTTAGATGCTTTTGTCTTAGATATCAGTCCATTGAAACTTGCCTTTGTTGGACGTTAGATTAAAACAATTCCAACTCTAACCAAAGATGAATTTAAGGTGACTCCACTGCAGGGTGTAGTAGCATCCTAAGTGCATTCCAGAATTTCCTCCAGAATATGTAGAAAGAATGAGTAAGACCTACTATTTGATAGCACAATAGGATGACAATAGTCAATAATAACTTAACTGTATATTTTAAAATAATTTAAAGAGTATAATTGGATTGTTTGTAACTCAAAGGATAAACACAGATTTTTTTTTCTGCAAAAAACATTGCAGATTTTTTTTTTCTTCGATTTATAGACCCTGGTGGGAAGGGCCTTCTTCTTTGAGTCAGCAAGAGGTCTTTTCCTGGCTCCTCCTGCACTCAGCAATCCCTCAGGTTTGGACTCTGGAGGTCCCACCTTCACCCTGGGATCTGTGCACCTGTGATCCACAACATCTTCTTGCTGATAAGGACATTCTGACCTTGTGAAGTTGGGTGTCTGAACCTGTTCTTAGACAATGATGCTGGGCTATTCATCCCAGGAGCCCTCCCATATCAGGCCCACAGCCTTGAGATACTCTCAGCAGACCTTTGGCCTCTGCTGCAAAATCCTATCCCTGTGAAGATTCCTTCAGAGCCTCTCTGGCCAGCCTATATGCCACATTTACTCTCCTCTGCAGAGCAGACTTGAGGGGTTTACGCTGAGCCCAATTGTGATATAGCTCCAGCTAGCTTGGCTAACGAACACTTGCTTCCTCACACACCTGACTCCCATTCTGTCTCATGCCCAACCACAGCCATCTCTCTTGAGAATGTTGTTCTTTTAGAATGTTGTTATGGGCTGATTTGTGTCTCCCCCAATTCACAGGTTGAAGCCCTAACTCCCCTCTATCCCAGTACCTCAGCATGTGACCTTATTTGGAAAGAGAATCTTTAAAGAGGTAATCAAGTTGAAATGAGTTCATTAAGGTGGGCCCTAATCCAGAATGACTGGTGTCCTTATGAAAAGGGGAAATTTGGAGACAGAGACAGACACACAGGGAGAACTCCATGTGGAGATGAAGGCAGAGACTGGTGATGCTGCCACCAGCCAAGGAGCGCCAGAGTCCGCTGAAAACCACTGGAAGCTCAGAGAGAGGCAGGGGACAGATTCTCCCTCAGGGCCTCCAGAAGAAACCAACTCTGCTGATATGTTTTTTCATTTGTAATTTCTGTGGGTACATAGTAGGTGTACGTACGTATGGAGCACATGAGATGTTCTGATATAGGCATGCAGTGTGAAATAAGCACCTCATGGAGAATGGGGTGTCCATCCCCTCAAGCATTTGTCTTTTGAGTTACAAACAATCCAGTTACACTTTGTTATTTTAAAATGTACAATTAAGTTATTATTGACTATAGTCACCTTATTGTGCTATCAAATAGTAGGTCTCATTCATTCTTTCTGCCTTTCTTTTTTTTTTTTTTTTTTTTGTAACCGGCCTGCTGATATCTTGGTCCTGGACTTCTGGCCTCCAGAACTGGGAAACAGCAGGTTTCCGTTGTTTAAGCCATGCGGTTTGTGGCACTTTGTTACGGCAGCACTAGCAAACCAATGCAAGTGTGTTTATGAGCACTAACACTGTGAACATTTGGAAATAATAAGTCGATGGATTTCCACTGTTACTTACTCACACTTTTTTCTGAGATTGGACCTGTTTCCTGGCTGTTTAGATTCAAATAGCATTTATCTGAATCTACAATTTGCATTTACTATATGTGAGAATTTTTCTTTTTGACATTAGTTTGTATCACCCTCCGAAATAACCTCATAAACCATTGCTCTCGTCACTTGCCAGATGAGGAGCTGGGATTCAATGAGATGAAGAGATTGAGCCAGGCCACCAGCTTGGAAGTGGGAGAGCTGGGATCAGAATTCAGGTCTCTTGTTTCTGAATCCAGCGCAGGGTACATTGTGCTGTGCTGCTAAGCATGAATGTAGTACCCTCCCCCACCCCATCTGCCTTGGGTTTTTCTGAAAATATTAACCATTTACCGTGGGAGCCTCCTGCCAGCATTTACAAGGCTGAGTCCCACAGCTCTGCAGTGCTTACACTGTCCTCTCCCTGTGCTGAGTGCTCACGCTGCTCCAGTCTCCATCTCCATAGAAAGGGTTGCAGGAGGTGCCCCAGGTATCACCTGCATCCCAGTCACCTGATAGGCCCGTTAAACCAGAACAGTCTTTAGGCAGAATCATATATTTTTTTCTGGTTTCAAATGCAATGCATGCTCCTAATTAAACATTTAGAAAGTATAGAAAAAGCGCGCAGAGGAAAATAATGCCTCTCTCAGCATTGAGGTTTCATCTGTCAGGTCCTATGAAGATGATGCTGTATTTACATCTTACGTGAAGGTGATGTTTAAAGTTCGGGATGGGGTGAATGGGAAAAATTCCTCAAACTGCTTGGAAGCTCAAAAACCAAGAAAAAATATTTTTTGTTCATTTTTGTATTTAGGAAACCATATGGAGGTAGTGGGAGCCCAAGTCTAGTTTGAATGGAGGAAGAGAAAGGGGGCAAGGTCATGGAGAAGTAAAGGGATTTTTCTGTTTTTCTTTCAATACTGGGCAAATATACTTGAATTCAGGCAAATTACATACCAGGGAAATGTACATGTGACTCCACTGTACATAATTCCTCCATGTTTCCCTCTTACCTCCCCCTCAAGCCCCCACAATAGGCTCAGGCTGAGTATGCTGTTCTATGTTGTTCCTAGCTGTTTTCTGGGATTTAGTCTTTTTATAGGTTGTATTAGTCTGTTTTCATGTTGCTGATAAAGACATACCTGAGATTGGGTAATTTATAAGGAAAAAGAGGTTTAATGGACTCACAGTTCCATGTGGCTGGGGAGGCCTCACAATCATGGTGGAAGGTGAAAGGCACATCTCACATGGTGGCAGACAAGAGAAGAGAGTTTGTGCAGGGAAATTCCCCTTTATAAAACCATCAGATCTCGTGAGACTTATTCACTATCTTGAGAATAGCATGGAAAAGACACACCCCCACGATTCGATTACCTCCCACCAGGTCTCTCCCACAACATGTGGGAATTGTGGGAGCTACAATTCAAGATGAGATTTGGGTGGGGACACAGTCAAACCATATCATGTATATAGAAACATGGCTCTGTGTGTGTGTGTGTGTGTGTGTATGGCTGGGTGTGTCTGTGTGTGTGTGCAGGAACCAGCTTTCTGAGTCTCAAATGCCCATGAGGTCAGACAGGTTGGCTGCCCAGAGCTGTGGCTGGTACCACTCCATGCACTTCCAGCTCCAGGTCTTTGCATCAGATGGGATAGGTACCTAATGTCTGCCTACATCTCACCATATGGCTTCTGTGTAATAAAGCAAAGCCAAAAACCTGGGTAGGTTTTTCTTAATGTAACACAATCTGCTTTACAAATGATGCCAACTTCTCCTAGATTCTGGGATTAGGTTGTCTACCACTCTTCACTTGTGGTGATGTTGTGAGTTTTGGTCTTTTTCTATGTCTTCATGGGCATTTTGTGGGCAGTTAGGCAAAGCTGATGCCGTTTGGCCTGGAAAGCCAACCCAGGGATTCTTGACCTTCTTCTCTAAGCCATTATTCTGAATTCTGATACAGCCACACCCACAGCATCATCTGGCTAGATCTGGTCTCTGTTTACAATTTCCTATACTTACTCCCCAACTAGTGAGCCAGCTTTTTGCGAGCATCATGACCTCAGGTCCCTGGACCTCGACCTGCTCTCTTCATCCATCACTCTCCCTGTTACTTTGTTTGGAATAATATAATAGTTCAGTTGTTAAGGAATTTGATTTTTTTTTTTTTTTTTTTGAGATGGAGTCTCGCTCTGTTGCCCAGGCTGGAGTGCAGTGGCTCGATCTTAGCTCACTGCAATCTCCACCTCCCGGGTTCAAGCGATTCTCCTCCCTCAGCCTCCCGAGTAGCTGGGACTACAGGCACAGGCCACCGTACCCGGTTAATTTTTTGTATTTTTAGTAGAGATGGGTTTCACCGTGCTAGCCAGGATGGCCTTAATCTCCTGACTTCGTGATCTGCCTGCTTCGGCCTCCCAAAATGCTGGGATTACAGGCGTGAGCCACCTCACATGGCCTAGGAATTTGATTTTAACAACAGGCATTTATCAGCTGTGTGACCCTGAGCAAGTTTCTTAGCCTCTCTGGGTTTCAGTTTCCACATTGTAGGACTAGACTTATTGAAGAATTAATGCATTCACAAGTATGAAGGGCCTAGTGTTTCAGTGTTGTGCATTCTAGCAGCCAGGATCCCCTCACATCCTCAAGCTTGCACCAGGCTTGTCATGCCAATCTCAAACCTTGGGTCACCTTTCCCCTCTGTTCCTTACACACTTGTTTTGGAGCTGCCCAGCATTTCTGGAAAAAGTCATGAATGTTGTGATTGCCCCATGAGCAATTCATGCTCTAGAACAATGATCTCACCACCTCTCAGCAATTCTATTCATTCCTCATTAATATGCGGTAACAGAACCCATACAGTAGCCCCTGATGCTATCCTATACTTTCCCTCTGAATATCAAAAAAAAAAAATCACAGACTTTCTGTGAATTCTCCCATTTTTCCTTCCAGTGACCCAGCATACATCCTTCTTGCCATCTGAGGGTTTCTAAACATCTTTAGCCATCCTTTCCTCTTAGTCTGTCCATTTGAATTCTAAGTGCACTGACAAGGTTGCTCCTTGTTGTAATCATATACAGGAAGCTCATGGGCAGCTCCATTTGTATGAAGGTCTACTCTGCATCTCCACAGGCCCTGCCCAAGCCAAGCCACATCTGTCTTCCACTTGAACATCTGCCATAGCCTGCTTCCATTCATACCCTTGACAATTCATTCTTCATGTCTTAGGCAGAACGATCTTTTAAAAACATATGTCAGGTCCTGTCACTCTCTTGTTTAATGCCTTCTGATAGCTTCCTGTTCTACTATGTGTAGAATAAAATCCCAGTCCCTTCCTTGGCCTCCGGGGGCCTGCATGACGAGATCCCTGCTGCTTTTCCAGCATGATTTCATTGTTTACTCTGCTCTGTCTTTTGCTCAGCATGTTCCGGCCACGCTTGATTCCCCTCTGTTCTCTGAATACATGGAGCCCCTTCCTGTCACAGGCCTTCACACTTGCTGGAATGTGCTTCCTCCCCACACCCGCCCCCCTCTCTGTGGTTAACTCCTCTTCACCCTTTGGTTCTCAGTTCAGATGTCACCTCCTCAGAGAGACCAGCCTTCCCCAGTGGCCGCCTGGCCATTTCCTTCCTAACACCACAGCCTGTCATTGTCTTGTTCATTTACTGTTTAGTTTTTGACTCTCTTGCTCCGTGAGGTCAAGGGTCTGACAGACTCATCCACTGTTACAGTCCAAGTGCTTAGTGCAGTACCCAGCACAGAGCAGGCCCTCGGTGGTTGTTTGCTGAATGAAGGGAACCCTCCTCACCTGTTGGACCAGTTAGGGAGTGCATCTGGCTGCCTGAACAGAAACCAACTCCAGGAATGGGATTTAGCCCATGGAAGGTCTGCACAGAGGTCTGGAGGTCAGCGGGCACACCCAGTCATGGACACTGTTGAGGAGCTGGGCTCCTTTGGGTTTAATGTTCTGCCATCCTTAGTGTATGGATTTCATCCTCATGGCTTCAAGATGCTGCACCATCTTATTTCAAATGGGAAGAACGAGAAGGGCAGAAAGGGGCATTCTGCCTGATCTGTTCCTTATCTGTAAAATGACAGTTTTCCTAGAATCCAGTAAACTTTGCTTGGGTCTCATTGGTCAGAACTGTATGACGTAGGTGTTCTGGGCTGCACGGTGTCTAGGAACTCAAGACTTTTAGCTTTTTACCCTGTATTGACCAGGTATTGGATGTGGGCTTCCCCAGCAAGGGGACGTGATATTGTGTGAGGTCATTTCCTTCTACACAGGGAACTTTCAAGCTACCCTAAAAGTATCAGGGTCCTCTTGGCAAAGGAAAAATGGTAGAACAGATACTGGGCAGGCTGCCAGCAAAGTGGTCACATCTTTTATCCTAAAGCTGTGGTCGGAGAGGAGAGAAGATTTGCAGGAACAAGAGAGAAGGGGAAAAGGAATTAGGTAAGTGAGGAGGGAGAGAAGTTCTGCCAGAAACCAAGGTGACAAGATTGCTAGTATTACAATTTTGCCATAACAACAATAATAATATATTGTTTTTAATAGTTTCATGTTTCAAGTAAGTTCATAAGGTGAACATTTTCTGGAAAAACTACATGTGCTAATATTGAAATAATTTTAAAAATAATGCTGCAATACCTTAAACTTATATCTTTTAGAATGGTCTTTTAACTTCAGACTGTGCTGTGTACATGAAATGCATGGTGGACATTCCCTTGCCTTCTGCCTCATTTTCCTGCAAGATTAATGCCAGCCAGAAATTGATGTGCCAGCTAATATTCCACTGAACCAATTTCCAGTTAGTGAGAACATTTGTGGAAGTCTGCTGTGCAGGGTCACACTGCTGCTCAGACTGGGAGCTTCTGTTAGAGAAGCAGCTTACAGCCAAATGGCAAATTTAAAGAGATGACAGTGTTTTCTGTGGAAGTTCAAAAAAACCCACCCTGCTGCTGTCTCTAGGGTTTGTGGGCTTTAGGGCACGAAGAAACTGGAAAGGCTTGCAGAAAATAGCAGGGCAGTTTGGGAAACCGGTCGCCATAATAACAGGGCATGGCAGCAGTTACAATGGAAGCAGAGATCTCCTGTGCACCCTTCCTAAGAGGAATGATTCAGGTTTAAGCACCTCAATAAACAACTGGCCTGTTTGAAACCGAGGCCTCATTAAACAATTACCTCCAAGAATCACTTTTCAAGGGCAGTCTTCATAGCAGTCAGGCTCACACTTTCTTGCTGGGGTGATAAGTGACAATGTACAAGCACAAATGAACACAGCTACAACCTCATGGTGTGGCTTCCATTAATTGGGTGCTCAGCATGTGCCAGGCTTTGCAGATTTGTTACCCAACTTTATTATTTCCATTTTACAGAAAGGGGTAGTCAGAGCGGTGGGATGGCTTTTCTATGTGTACATGGGCTGTGAGCAGTGGGGTGGGGTTTGGAACTAGGGTCTGTCTCATTCTGAGCCCTGCGGTCTTTCCTGTACACCAGCCCCTTCACAGATTGCTAGCTTCTGTCCTCACCGCCTTTCACCTAGCATTTGCAACAACGTTTGGACTAGTCTTCCCACCCTCAGTCACTCCCACTCCAATCCCCTTCACATTATTGCCAGGTGAATACTCCTCAAGCACAGCTGGGATCATTATTGTGTTATTCTTCTACTCAAAGCCTTTCATGATTTCCCACTATCTACTGAATGCAAATGTCTTAGTGTGGAATTCAAGGCTTTCTCTCCAGCCCCTTCATACAGCCTTTGGGGTGACGGGTGGCGCAATGGGATCAGGTGCCTCCAAGGGCATCCCATCTGATCCCACAACCTCACCCATCACCCCAAAGGCCTACTGCTCCTGCCCTTCTGCTTCAGTTATGTGTTCCCTGATAGCACATGCCATTTAGGACACTTACTCCATTTTGAGTTTTCTTATTTATCATTGTGACTTTTTTCTGCTATTATACTGTATACTCTTAAAGACAGAGCCCAGAAACAGACTCTGAGATAAACCCTTACTGGAGAGAACTCTAGTAAACCAGCTGTGATGTGGGCCTCTTAATCTATCTCAAGATATATATATATTTTGGATATATACATATATATATATGGAGAATAGTATAATAAACCTCCATGTACCCATCATCAGCTTCAAAAATTATCAACATATTGCAAATCTTGTTTCATCTCTGCCTCTATTCCCCTTCACCAATTAGACATTTTTGAAGCAAATTTCACAAGTCATGTAACTCATCGATGAATACTTCAGTATGAATCTCTGAGAAACTAGGACTCTTTAAAAAAGGTATTAGATTGGACCATAAGAAACTGTTATTTTTGTAGGTTGAAATAGTGTAATATTAGCAATTTCATATACTTCAAACTAATATATAAGCACAATACCATCATCACACCTAAAAATTAATGAAAATTTCTTAATTCTGTAATGTAATAATAATTCAGTCAGCATCCCAGTTTCTCCAACAGGGTGAGGGGCACAGGCCAGGGCAGATGGAGGAGTGGAATGGCTGTTGCAATAGGGGTTTCAGCCGATGCCCCAGGGAGCTCTGGAGCTGGGATGACCATTCAGCAATTGAGAAGACAGGGCGTTTTTACCCTGTATTGGCCAGGTGTTGGATGCAGGCTTCCCCCAGCAAGGAGATGTGACCTTGGGTAAGGTCATTTCCTTCCACAGGAGCAGTGCCTGGAGAGGCACTCAGCTGTGATCCTTTAGCAGCTAACTCTCCCAGCAGCTGGAGAATCTGGTGCAGCAGTCCCACAGGAAGACCTGGCAGGGGTGGGGGCGTAATCACCTTACTCATCTTTCTGCTTCCCTAGTGACTGCACATAAGATTCACCTGGGGAATCACAAACAAAGGTCCCACCCCTGGCACTTCTGATTTGGTAGTGCGGGTGAGGCTAGAAAACTTGCAGTGTCTCCATGTTCTCTAGGTCCCTGGAGAGTGGAGTTTCGTAGGTCTGGGGTAGACCTCAGATTCTGCGTGTTTGACAGGCTTCCAAGTGATGCCGGTGTTGCTGGTCCAGAGGTCGTACATCAGAGGTTGGCAAACTTTTTGTGTAAAGGGACAGAGGGTAAATATTTTAGGCTTTGTGGACTATATGATTTCTTTTGCAACTACTCAACTTCTCTGTTTTTAATGCCAAAGCAGCTATAGACAATACATCAATGAATGAGCGTGTCTGTGTTCCAATGCCCGCTCCTGTCCTAGGTGATTTTGAAGCACAACCAGATTTAAGAGCCACTGTCTTTGATCCCCAAGGCAGTGTGGAAGAGAGAAAAAAAGTATAGGATTTGCAGTTACTAGTCCTAACCCTCAAATACACCTCTAAATAGCTCAGCACATGCGGAATACTCAAACAATGTTTCTAGAATAATGAACAGACAACGAATTAATGGAATTAAGCTCATTTCTTACCTTGGAAGCAGTTTTTAAGGTATCTCGGATAACATTTGCTCATCAAGGTATTAGAGATTTTATTATGCAAATCATGCTCTTGAGTTGGGTGGGATTCAGGAAGAATGTGGCATCATGCAGAGTAAGGTAGAGGGTGCTTGAAGATCAATTTCATCTTCTCAAGGAGTTCTCCTAGCCTTGGGCTCTGAGGAACGTTGGGACGCCTTTGTCCCTTCAGCACAGGTCACTGTTGATTTAGAGAGTTGGGTGCAGCTACCATGGCCTGAGTTGTTTTCTCAGCTGAATCAGATTCAGAAAGTGCTTCTTCTGAGAGGGTGGAATGCTCTTCTAAGAGGCGTGAGGAATAATTATCTCCCTGTGTCTCTCTGAGTTTCACTTTCCTTAACTCTCAGTTATTGCCACAGGCTGTAATGCCAGAAATGAGGGTTTTTGGAAAGTCACTGCATGTCTGCTCGGTTGTGAGTCTGGGCAGCTGATGAATGGGTTGTTGTTATGGTGTTTACTTTTCTGAATCAGGTGTCCCGCTGCAGAGGCGGGGGGCTTCCACCCATTATGTAAGCTTTCAGAAAATACCCAATGATCTTCTTAGAGAAAAAGCACCATTTAAATAGAAGCTACTAAAAATGTTAACACGGAGACCCAGAGAGAGTGTGCTCATGCCCTTTAGCCATATTTGTCTCTTTTGAACATAAATTCAAAATTCAAACACTGACTATTCTTGGGATTCCAAAATCCTGTAGCAGTAAGCAAATAATTAGTGTGGAATGTATATGATATACAAAAAAGTTATATGAAAAGGTGATTTGAATATGTGTGTAGGTACACACACACACACACCACACAAATAGAGATTATTTCTTCAATTGAGCATCAAACACCATCTGGTTGCAATTGCTCAAAACAATTATAGAACCCCTTAATTGTAGCGTTAGGCATTTTTTAATATAACATTTCAAACATATATGAAAATTTGAAACTTTAAAACTATACACATATATTTCAAGCTATATATATATATTTGGAGAATAGTATAATAAACCCCCATGTATCCATCACAGCTTCAACACATTGCAAATCTTGTTTCATCTCTGCCTCCGTTCCCCTTCATCAATTGGGTAATTTTGAAGCAAATTCTGGAAGTCATGTAACTTCATCCATGAATACTTTAGCATGAATCTTTAAGAAATTAGGACTCTTTAAAAAAGATATTGGGGCTGGCATGGTGGCTCACACCAGTAATCTCAGCACATTGGGAAGCTGAGGCAGGAAGATCACTTGAGCCTATGAGTTTGAGACCAGCCTGGGCAATATAGTGAGGCCTCATCTCTACAAATTTTTATTTTTTTAAAAATTAGCCAAGCGTGGCAGGGCACAGTGGCTCACGCCTGTAATCCCAGCACTTTGGGAGGCCGAGGCGGGCGAATCACGAGGTCAGGAGGTCGAGACCATCCTGGCTAACACGGTGAAACCCTGTCTCTACTAAAAATACAAAAAATTACCTGGGCATGGTGGCGGGTGCCTGTAGTCCCAGCTACTTGGGAGGCTGAAGCAGGAGAATAGCATGAGCCCAGGAGGTGCAGCCTGCAGTGAGCTGAGATCATGCCACTGCACTCCAGCCTGGGCCGCAGAGTGAGGCTCCATCTCAGGAAAAAAAAAAAAAAAAAAAAATTAGCCAAGTGTGGTGGTGTGTGCCTGTAGTCCCAGCTATTCTGGAGGCTGAGTGGGAAGATTGCTTGAGCCCGGGAGGCAGAGGTTACAGTGAGCTGAGATTACACCACTGCACTCCAGCCTGGGCAACAGAGCAAGACCCTGTTTCAAAAGAAAAATTTTAAAAAGTCAAAAGATATTGGATTGGGCTATATGAAATTGTCATTTTTCATAGGTTGAAATGGTGTAATATCAGCAATTCTATATGCTTCAACCTAATATATAACCACAATACCATTATCACATCTCAAATTAATGAAAATTCCTTAATTCTTAACTATCTAATGTAATAAAAATTCAGCCAGTGTCCAAATTTTCCCAATGGTCTCATAAATGTTTTTCTATCATTGGTTTGTTTGGATTGAGATACAAGCATATTGTCTTTGGTTTATATTTTTCTTGTTTCTTTTAGTTTATAGGTTTCCCATTTCCTCCCTTTCCCCTTCAATTTATTTGTTGAAGAAACTGGTCGTTTTGTCTTGCAGAGTTTCTGATTTTTTGGATTTTGCTGATTGCCTCCCTGTGGTGTTGTTTAAAATGTTGCTATATTCAGTTAGACAGGAGGAAAACCTTCAGGAAATCTATTGCGCAACAACATGGTGACTAGAGTTAATAACAATGTATTGTATAGAGTAGTTCCTCCTTATCCATGGAGAATAAGTTCCAATACTTCCAGGGGATGCCTGAAGCCACAATTAGTACAAAATCCTATATATACTCTTCTTCCTTTCCTTACTAAATAGAGAACTTTCACACCTTCTTTTAAAGAAGCACTTTAGGGCTTCTCTTTGGCATATCAGAATTGCCACCATCACTACTCTTGCTTTGGTGCCATTATTAAGTAAAAGAAGGGTGACTTGAATGCAAGCACCATGATACCTGGACAATTGATCTGATCACCAAGAGGGCTACAAAGTGACTAACAGGCCAATGGCGTCTACAGCACGGATACATAGGACAATACATGTATACAATACATACAATACATACATACACATCCCAGGCAAGACAGAGCAAGATAGCGAGACATTTCATCATGCTACTCAGAATGGCACACAATTTAAAACTTATGAATTGTTTATTTCTGGAATTTTCCATTTAATATTTTTGGACTTTGGTTGACCATAGGTAACTGAAACTGCAAAAATGAAAGCTGCAGGTAGGGACGGACAACTGTATTTGAAAATTGCTTAAAAAGTAGATTTTAAATGATCTCACCACAAAGAAAGATATCTGAGATCATGAATATGTTAATTAACTTGATTTAGTCATTCAAGAACATATACATATACAAAAACATCATGTTGTACACCATATATAAAATTTTATTTGTCAATTTAAAAATTAATTAATTGAAAAAAGTTTCTGTATTCTCTGTAAACTGACAGAACAATAGGCTTGATGGAATTCCGGTTTGATTTTTTAGTAAGAAACTTCATAGTTGATGAGGTACTCTGCATCAGGAACCACACATCAGGTTCTCTCTCATTTTTTGTGATGTTAAGATTGGCTTAGGCCACCTGGTCCATCCTTTATAAAGTTTCTCATCAGCTTTCTACCTAATGCTTTTAGCAGCTATTGATAATCATTGCCTACATCAATTATTTCATTAAGAATTACAAAGTAGTGATAGTCTAACATTTCTTTAACATTTATTACCTGAAATTCTTTTATAAAGAATAACTTTTCCCCACATCCCCTTTGGCTTCCCTGAAAAGTCTGAGTTAATGCCAGATGTTTCCCTTTAATGATCAGTTCTCAGTTTCTCCCCTAGTATCCTCCGAAGGTGGCCCAAAGAGTGTTTCTTAAAGCATCATGATGGATTCATGGCTCATTAGCATATTGGATGGGTTTTAATTCATTGCACTTATTATCTTGTATGTGTGTGCTTGGGGTTTCCCATCTTTGGCTAGTGGGAGCCCCCATTTGACTCTTGACTCCTTTCACACACCTCTAGTAGTCTTTGATAGTCCTGGCTTTCTGGTATGGTATGTTTTTCTAGGCTTATTATTATTTCTAGGCTTATTATGTTTTTCTAGGCTCATTCTTTTATTTTTCTGGGCTAGGACTTGGAATTATGGATTTCTCTAAGGAGCCGTGGCTCCTCTAACTGAAATATAATACTTAGAGCCTATAGCCTGAGCACCTAGGCTGCTTGTTGCTACTGGGTTGGTTGTTGTTTATATCCCTTTTCACTGGACAGAACCAGAAACTATTTTTAAAGAGACTATGTGTTTCTATTGATATTATCAATTCAGATTTTTCATTCTTTTAAAATTTTATTCTTTTTTAGATGCTAAAATTCTTGGTTCCTAACAACATTATAAGTAAGCAACTAAGGTTTCTTTGTCTTACATATGTAACAGTGTTGTTAACGGTGGAGGGAGTCCAGTTTCTTGGCATCTTGAACACATAATTGGACAAAATGCACAAACAAAGCAAGGAAAGAATGAAGGGGGATTTATTGAGAATGAAAGTATACTCCACAGTGTAAGAGCAGGCCTGAGCTTAGGGGTTCAAAGGCCCCATTACAGAATTTTGGGGAGTTTAAATATCCCCTAGAGGATTCCACTGGTTACTTTGGGTATGCCCTATGTAAATGGAGAGGATGAAGTAAAGTTACAAAGTCATTTACCACCTATGCCCTATGGAGAGGATGTTTCCTGTTATAGCTGAAGTGTGGATCAGCCTTATGTTCCCTGCCTCCAGACTATTTTCCTCCCTCAACGTGATTACTGAAAATGTTTGTAAAGATTTTGTGGGAGATTTTGTCTTTAGGGTATATCCCAATAGGAACATATAGTTAGATTACTGTGTTTTAAAGTACATTGAAATAATTTCTTGCTGAGTGGTTGTATTAGAGTTCTCTAGAGGGACAGAACTAATAGGATATATATATATATATGAGTTTATTAAGTATTAACTTACATGATCACAAGGTCCCACAATAGGCTCTCTGCAAGCTGAGGAGCAAGAAGAGCCAGTTTGAGTCCCAAAACAAAGAATTTGGAGTCTGATGTTTGAAAGCAGGAAGCATCCAGCATGGGAGAAAGATGTAGGCTGGGAGGCTAGGCCAGTCTTGCCTTTTCACGTTTTTCTGCCGTACTTATATTCGCTGGCAGCTGATAAGGTTGTGCCCACCTGGATTGAGGGTGGGTCTGCCTTTCCCAGTCCACTGACTCAAATGTTAATCTCCTTTGGCAACACCCTCATAGACACACCCAGGATCAATACTTTGCATCCTTCAGTCCAATCAAGTTGACACTCAGTATTAACCATCACAGTGATTAAGCCATCAACTTGCTAGATAGGTAGGTTCATTTGTTTCATTTTACTTTTGTATTTCAGGAAAAATTGCTATTTCTTTCATTTCAGTTTAATTTTGTTTTATATTGTTCAAACATTTACATGGTTCTAAAGACAAATCTATAAAATAAGCTACATATAAAAAGTTCGGCTTTCATCATCTCTGCCCCCTTTCCTCTGATTCCTTTGTCATCCTATAGATAACCATTTTATCAGTTTTTGGTTTATCTTTTTTTTTTCAAATAAGCAAACATACGCACACATAAACACAAATCTCTATATCTATATCTGTATCTATATATTTAGATGCTTTTCATTTTTAAGATAAAAGGCAGCATACTATACCTACTGTTCTGTCCCTTGGCTTTCACCAAAGACTATATCCCAGATATCACTTCAAAGCACTATATAAATTCCTCATTCCTTTTTATAGCTGCATAGTGCTCAATTGTGTGGATGTGTCCTAGTTTAGTAAACCAGTATCCTACTGATAGCCATTAGGTCTGTTCCCAATCTTTTGCTGTAATAAATAATCTTGCCCAGGTGTCTTTTTATTTTTTTGCCAGTGTAGATTTAGGTAGATCCCTAAAAAGTGGTACGACTGGGCCAGATGCTGAATGCAAATGTAATTTTGCTAGATGTTGCCAAATTTCCCCCCAGAGGCCTTGTGCCATTTTGCATTCCCATCAGCAGCATATGAAAGTGCCTGTTTCCCTATAACCTGCCAGCAGGGTATATTATCAAACTTAGGGATTTTTATCACATTAGTGGGTATGGAATTGTAGCTCAGTTAGTTTTAGTGTGCATCTCTGAGAGTGAAGTTGCCATCTTTTTATATAATTCTGTAAAAACTGCCTTTTCTGCCCTATATACAATCTGTTCACATCTCTGGGCCTGTTCTTTGTTTTTTGTTTTTGTTTTTTTGAAACAGGGTTTTGCTCTGTCCTGCAGGCTGAAGCATGGTGGTATGATCACGGTTCACTGCAGCCTTGATCTCTTGGTCTCAAGCAGTTTTTCTACCTCAGCCTCCCAACTAGCTGGGACCACAGGTGAGCTGCCATGCCCAGCTAATTAAAATTTTTTTTTTCATAGAGATGGGGTTTTGCCATATTACCCATGCTGGTCTCCAACTCCTGGGCTGAAGCAATTCTCCCACCTTGGCGTCTGGAACTGTTGGGATTACAGGAATGAGCCACCATGCCCAGCTTGGGCCTGTTCTTTTGACCACATTCACTAGTTGTAAATCTTCATCCTTTGAAGGTGACTGAGATATTTTGAAAAGCAAAAAGTCTAAAAGCAAAAAGTTGAAAAGCAAAAACCTAAAGTTATTTGTTGAATAAAATTGCTGGGGTTTTGCTGTCAGATGGAACAGCTGGGGCTGCCTGGGCATCTCTCTCAGTAAAGTCCCAGGACTTCTCCATATGCTCTTTCTGCAAGGGCTAGTTTGGGCTTCCTCACAGCATGGTGGCCCAGGGCAGTCAGTATGTTTGCGTAACTGCTCAGAACTCCAGAGCAAGCCCCAGCTAGCAAGGTAGAAGCTGCTTTGCCTTTTGTGTCCTAGTCTTGGAAATTATACAGTTTTACTTCTCCTGTACTCTATTGGTTACAAATGAGTCATAAGCCTGCCCAGATTTAAAGGAAGGGGAATCAGACTCTACTTCTTAATGGAGGAATGGCAAGTTTCTAGACGAGCATGGCAGTTTTAATAACTATGAAGGATTTTACCCTACAAGTTAGCTTGTCACAGTTTCTTGAATACTGGTAAGACATGAGACTCCAGGGTCAGAAACAAAGGACTTTAACACTGTGGCATAGTAAACCTTCGGAGCATTAGCATATTTGCATCAGTCCCTGTTCCCCCAAGTCTCACTGGGGAGAAGCAGATGGGTCCAGATAGATTCCTGCACATGTGTTACAGGAAATTTCCATTCCTATTAATCTACTGAAGCTCTTCTCACAGAGTACCAATTACCTTGTAAATGGAGAGTCAGCGCTCGTGTCCCTTTCTGCAGCTTTCAGCACCACTGACCTGGCCAATCTCCTCTGCCTACCCTTCCTTCGCATTTTGGAAATGGACCTTCTCCCTCAGTTTCACTACACCACCATTTCCCTTCCACCTCTGATTACGTCTTCTCTGCCTCGTCCTCCTTTTTTAGTTCCTCTTTCCTGATTTGTTCCAGGCTCCACCCACGTCTCTTCATGCCCTTGCCCAATTCTCTTCTCTCATCCAGCAGGCTCTCCCAGAGGACTCACCTGCTGCTGATGTTATCCTCCCAGTGGCTGCTTCCTACCATATCTGCTCCTGATTCCAGACCACATTTCCAACTATCACAAGGCATCCAAATACTGTCAGCCAAGTTCCTGAAATTCAACTTGCCCCAAACCAAATTAACCTCTTCTCCCACATAACTGCCCACCCTATGGTGCCATCCCTCTCTGTTCATCAGAATCATCTCTGGTTGTTTAGGTGTAAGACTCGGGTTATTTTTGTTTTACTCCTATCTTTCTCTGCACATCTAATCAGGCACCAACTTCTACAGCCTGTCTCTGAAATGAATGGTTGCAGTGAATTGTTCCTTTCTTTCCAGGCCCAACTGCTGCCCTAGTTCCAACCCTCATTAATGGTCCCCTTCAAATCACCTACCACTGCCCTTCCTGGATGTGGGGGCATCTTGGTGGCTAGGAAGTCATTCCCTTCCTCCCCTATTCCTCCGTGTGTGTCTCTTACAAAATCACAAGCTCAGTTGAATTTTGTGTATTTATCACACAGAAAATCCTTTCTTCCTTTCCTCCCTCCCTCCCTCCCTCCCTCCCTCCCTCTCTCACTTCCTTCCTTCCTTCCTTCCTTCCTTCCTTCCTTCCTTCCTTCCTTCCTTCCTTCCTTCCTTCCCTCCTTCCTTCCTCCCTCCCTTCCCACAAATATTCTTCAGAACCCACTCTGGAATGAGTGCTGTTTTAGATGCTGGGGTTCGAGCAGTGGACAAGACCAAGATTCCTCTCTCAGAGCTTACATTTGGGTTTGAGCTAATGGTGATGGGTAGAGAAAGAAATAACCAAGGCAATTTCAAACATTGGTAAGCACCGTGAAGAAAACCAAGATAATAAAATAGAGAATGACTGGATATGGGGAAGCAGATTAGGCGGTGAAGGAAGGGGTCTTTGAGGAAGGAGCTAACTTGTGAGTGAAGAGCAGGAGCTGCCTTGTGAGCATTAGGGGATAGAGTGCTCCAGGAAGGGCCCCCAGCAGTGCAAAGGCCCTGAGACAGGAATGAGCTTGATGTGTTTGAGGCCCAGAGTGAGGTGAAGGTAACTGGGGGAAACTGGTGGTGGGGGGGATGTCGGGTAGGAGAGGATGTCTGTACGGATGTAGACTATTTAGGGCCTTGTGAGTGATGGGCAGGGCTTTGGGCTTTATTCCAGTGTCAGTGGAAGCAGAGATAGGATTGTGTGTCCCTGCTGGAACCTCTAAACCTCTTGTTTACTTCTGACTTTTCTTCAGTTCATTTTTCACATTCCTGCCAAAGAGTCTTTCTGGAGGATGGATGTGATTGTGTCACCCTTGTGCCCAATAATGTTTCATGACCGCTATTTCCTACTAGACAAATGATGAAATTCTTGGCATAGCATTCCAGGCCTTCAGCCATCAGGTCTGAGCCTTCTATTTCTGCCAATTCCACACTATTGAGTCCTCACTGGGCCTGCCCTTTCCTTCCTTCTCTGTGTCTTTAGTCTTGCAGCTTCCTCCGATAGAACATATTACCCTCACCCTTACTCATTGTACAAATCTAACCCAAAGCCACCGCGTCTGCAAAGCCTCCCTAGGCCCTCCCCAAGTGGAATGAATCTCTGTTTTCCCCATACGCCTTTTCTTCTCATCACTATTTCCACTGCTGTATGGTCAGCCTCGTGCACATGTGTGCAGGTCTGCCCTTCTCCAGGAATGAGTGTTTCTTGGCGTCAGGAATTGGGTCTTGCTCATTACCCGTCCCCTAAAAAGGCTTGCCATTACTGTTGTCTGAGATTGACAAGCTAGGAACACACTTACTTTGGTATCTGTCTTACATTTGAAGAATGAGATAGGCTATTGCTTGGTTTCAAAACTGTGGGATTTGGGGCATGGCTCCATGGACATCCAGCTGTGTGGTTGCATAGCTGCCTAATTGTGTGACTGTTTAGCTGCATGAGAATATGAAAGCAGAGCTGTCTGGTCACAGTTTGCATGGTTCCATGGCTGGGTGGCTCCACAACTTTGACAGAAAACCTTCCCTTTGCATTTCTGTGAGTTACATCATGATTTCTACCAGCATTCTGAAGCTGACTATATTTTCTACAGGAGAGCCATTTGCATCTTGGGTAGGACTGCAGCAAGCATTGCTGAACACTAAGCATCCTTTCACTCTCCTACCAAATGCAGTATGGCCCCCTTGTCATCAAGACAACCCCAAATGCCCCTGGTCCTTTACAAACTCCCCGTCTCCCTGCCTGTTAAGATCCCTAGATTGAGCACAAGGGGAGTTAGATGAAGGAAAAGCTACAAAGAAATTATGTTCTGTTCATCAGAAGAAGCTTGGAGCTGAAAAAGGATCCAAATAATCATTGAGTACAAACGCTGAGGATTTTAAGACCCAAGAGCTTCACCACCTTTCCTGAAGTCCCATACTTTGTCAGCAACAGAACCAAAACTAGAATGCATTTTCTTATCTGTAAGATGGAGATTTACAACTTATTTGTTTTTGCATAACAAATACTTGTATATTTTACTTCTTCAGCCTGCCACTGTTCTAATTGTAAAATAAAACTAATTGAATACTTGTGGCAACCCCATGGGGTCAGACAACCCCTGCTTTGCAGATGAGCCACACAGTTAGTAAGACACTTACCCTCTTTGTGCCACAGTTCTCCTAAAAATACACCCTCAGAACATTGAGGTGCACATTGCATTCTGTAATGTAATGTATGCCGAGGACTCAGCCAGTGCTTGATACATGTTAGCCATTATTTATTACAGCTGTGACTGTCTCTCCCCGTGTGACTGGGGCTCCTCCCAGGGGACTCCGCTGCATTGAGTTGTATAAGTGCAACTCCTTTTAGTTGTCCCAGGTCTAAGTATCATCCAAGCAGATTCTCCATTATTTGCTTTTCCTGAAATGGCCACACACAGTCAACGCAGGATGAGGACATGTCCTTGGGAGAGGAGGTCATCTTTGCATCATGTCTTTCAGGGACTCAGAATTTAATTTTCTGCCATTCCATGTCTTGCTTGATTCCTAGAGTCACTCGCTTCTGTAACCTTTGTTCCTGCCAGTGTCTGCTCTTGGAATGCCGCAGGCCCACCTGCTGGTTGTTTTGTTCTAGAGAGTGGGAGAACCAAGAGGGAAGAGATACAGATAAAGAGAAGTAGAAGCTAAATTTCCATCACTGAAAAAGAGCCAGAGAGCCCTGCTTCCTCACACTCCTTTTTCTTTTTTTTTTTTTTAAGCCTCAGGAATATTTTCTTTGTTTCCAGGGACCTCCTGGAATCCAGGCTTGAAGTGGAGCAGATGTGTGGGTGGGTAGGGGAGACAAAGGGCCTGAGGGCAGAAACCGTTTTGTTTTTTTGTTTTTGGAATGGACAGTGACACTGGCAAGGAGGTTCTCCCACAGTCAGCATGCTGGGGAAAGAAAGATAGTGATTTTACTGTTGTCTTGAAAGATCTGATTTTATTTTTTTGAAAACCTCCAGAATGCTGAAATAAATATATTTGAATGCATCTCTGGGTTGTTGAATTTGTTCGAACCCAAGAACACATTAACTATTAATGAGGTGCTTGTGCTCCTTTGAAAACCTGGTAATAATCCTCTTAAAAGAAAATTGTACCTATTTAATATCTTTCTTTGTGTATAATGCTAAATACGGCATCTAAATTGGATTTATAATCCACAATGCCCAAAGTGACTTGACTTGGCACAGTCAAAGGATACTTTAAGATGCTTTACATCTATATGGACTCTGAAAATACACATCTTCCAGGTTAATTCTAATGATTGGTTTGTAGGACAAATGGGGAACCTATTTCTAAGAATAATACCTGAGGTGAAATGGAGCCCTTTGCCTTCATGAGTCTCTAAAGTCCACTATTATGACCTAAATGGTCCCATGAGTATTTATTTTGCTACCTAAATTTTAATTTTCTTTGATGTGGATTTTGCCATTGGGATTATATAGAAATAGACATTATTGAAAGGCTTAAGATACTAAGATAGACCAAATATAAATGTCCTTTCTGACAGGGCAGTGGCCTTACCCTAAATGAAAGAATAAATTTATTTATTCAACAATTATTTAGGGTGCACTTTCAAAGTGCTAGACATAGTCCTAGGCACTCAGGCTAGATCTAGGAGGAGCCCTTGTGGAGTTTGCAGTCTAGAGCAGCGCTGTCCAGAGACTCAATGTTCTTTGCATTGTCCAATACAGCCTTGTGACTATGGATCACTGGAAATGGGGCTAGCGCTGCTGAAGAACTGAATTTTTCACATGATTTCATGTTAATTTAAATTTGCATAGCCCGGTGGAGCTGGCAGCTACCATATTGGACAGCACAGGCAGAAGAGGTAGATAGCAAATGAACTCACACAATTAATTATTATTGTTGCAAGTGCTACAAGAGAAGTCAGATATGATGAAAAGTTGGTATTGGGAACATTTCTAGCAAAAGGAACAGCATGTGCAAAGGCCTTGAGGCAGGAAGAGTTTGGCACTTTCCAGCTATTGGAGGACAGCAATGTTATTGGAGCATCATGCAAGCCATGAGTGAGGGGAGGCAGTGCTGGAGCAGGAAAGGCTGGATCACATGGGAGCCTGTAGGCCACATTGAGGAGCTTGGACTTTATCCTAACAGCGATGAGAAGCCTTGGATGGGTTTTGAGCAGGAAAGTCCCTTGATCCAATTGCATTACATTTTTAAAAAGATATTCATCAAATATAGCTTTTGTTTTTAGTACAGATGCCAATATCTCAGAAATCTTAGCTGACCCTTAGATTATGTGACATTTCCCAGTTTTATTTTTTCATAGTGCCTGACTTCTCTTTCAGAGCACTTACATTTATAATTAACCAGTTGTGTAAATTAGTTTGTTATTTATTTCTCCTTCTACCTGTGCTGTCCAGTGTGGTAACCACTGGCTCTACTGGGCTATATACCGCATGCGTAAAATTTAGACAGAGTTCTAAAAGGCTTGCTATGAAAATCAACCCTGTTATGCGTCCCAGTTTATCAGTTCTCGTGGAGAAACCACTATAAACTTTTTAAGTTCGCTCCCTTGTTTTATTTCCTTGTCTCTAAATAATTGACAAGTCATACTCTTTTTTTATTATTATACTTTAAGTTCTAGGGTACACGTGCACAATGTGCAGGTTTGTTACATATGTATACATATGCCATGTTGGTGTGCTGCACCCATTAACTTGTCATTTACATTAGGTATGTCTCCTAATGCTATCCCTTCCTCCACCCCCCACCCCCACCCCACGACAGGCCCCAGTGTGTGGTGTTCCCCACCCGGTGTCCTAGTGTTCTCGTTGTTCAATTCTCACCTATGAGTGAGAACATGCGGTGTTTGGTTTTCTGTCCTTGCGATAGTTTGCTCAGAATGATGGTCTCCAGCTTCATCCATGTACCTACAAAGGACATGAACTCATCCTTTTTAATGGCGGCATAGTATTCCATGGTGTATATGTGCCACATTTTCTTAATCCTGTCTATCATTGATGGATATTTGGGTTGGTTTCAAGTCCTTGCTATTGTGAATAGTGCCACAATAAACATACACGTGCATGTGTCTTTATAGCAGCATGATTTATAATCCTTTGGGTATCTACCTAGTAATGGGATGACTGGGTCAAATGGTATTTCTAGTTCTAGATCCTTGAGGAATTGCCACACTGTTTTCCACAATGGTTGAACTAGTTTACAGTCCCACCACCAGTGTAAAAGTTCCTATTTCTTCACATCCTCTCCAGCACCTGTTTTTTCCTTTTTAATGATAGTCATTCTAACTGGTGTGAGATGGTATCTCATTGTGGTTCTGATTTGCATTTCTCTGATGGCCAGTGATGATGAGCATTTTTTTCATGTGTCTGTTGGCTGCATAAATGTCTTCTTTTGAGAAGTGTCTGTCCATATCCTTTGCCCACTTTTTGATGGGAGTCATACTCTTTCTTGGTGTTTCAGTCTAAGGCCTGATCTATTGATTACCCACATGAAAGGTGAGGATTTCAGTCTTTCACCTCCATTCCACCACTGCCAATACATTGTAGCATAATTCGGTTAGATCAGTGTTCATTGTTGGTATTTTGTTAACACTTTCGCAGCTAAACCAGATTAGGATTACTTTTCCTTTCACAGATGATATTTTATTTTTGCTGCATTAAAAAAAATTTTTTTTAATGTGAACTCATCACTAATTCACATCAAACCTTTCTCTGGTTGTGTAAATCTCCTTTCGGCAAGTTTGAGCACATTAGGAATTCTATCACTTTTTTTTTTTTTTAAATTGCCCTTGGAGCTTTCTGACCTGTTCCAATCTGGGCTGGTTGCTGTCCAGACTGGCTGCATACCTCTTGGCCCAGACTCTTTCTTTGACATTAACCTGAGGATTTCCTTGGCCTCTCTCCTGTGTTGAATTGATCTCATAGTTCCTGTATTCTGTGTCTTTCTCTTCCTTGGTTTGTTCTCTTGTTTGGGCAAGAGCATCCTTAAGTAGCTTTCTATGTGAGAGGTGACATTTGTTTGAGACTTTGCTTTTCAAAAAATTTTTTATGCCTTGTACATTTAATTGATAGTTTGGCAGGGTGTGAAATCACATTTCCTTAGGGTTTTGAAGGTGTTGACAAGTCTGATGTCATTTTGATCCTCAATCCTTTGTATGAGATTTGTCCTTTCCTCCTGCCCCCATCCCTCTGTGTGCCTTTAAAAAAAAATCTCGTAGCCTTCAATTATGAAAACATTTTCTCAAGTTATTATTATTCTTTTTTACCCTAGGCTGGTCCTCTAATTTTCTTATCTTTCCTCTCATATCTTCCATCCTACTTTCTTCGAGATTTCTTCCATATTGTCTTCCAAATTTTCTTTTGAATTTTTCATTCCCTCTACCTTATTTTTAATTTCTAAGAACTCTTTTCTGGTTCTCTGAATGTTCCTTTTCATAGCATCTCATTCTCAGTTTTTTAGATGCAATATCTTTCTGATTATAACATTAATTAGATTTTCTCCCCTTATCGAGTTTGTTTATTCAAGTTTATGTCCCCTCTGCCTGTTTTGTTGGCCTTTCTCTTGTTTGGAGGCTTTCCTCTAATGTCTGCTGGCCCTAAACTGTTGACTCATATTTAAGGAGAGGGCACTCCAATGTTGGTTGGAAGCTCCATTTATGAAGTTGGGCTTAAGGTCTGCTGTCTTCACTGTAGAGTATCTGGCTGGATCATTCCTTTCAGGAACTTTTGATGTCTGTATTTTCAGGCCTTTCTGAGGGAAAGGGATTGATCAGATTCCACTGAGAAGACTCTCCCAATTTCCTACCTGGAGGGCGCATGCCTGACTGAGTAGGGGAAGAAGCCTGGAGTCCCAGTGCTTCATATTTTCAGCACAATAGCCTCGACCTCAATTGTTCTAAGTGATCCTCTGCCCAAAAAGTGTCACCAGGAAGTTTTTTACTAGAAAATAAAACAACTTCTTTCAGGGTGAAGGACGGGCAGTCATTCAGATTTGGTATTTTGGGGAGAGGTCCTTGGGTTCCAACTGTTTCTTAAGCCAGTTTTCCACAAATCCTTTCTCTCCCCCTTCCAAAGATATCTAGCATCTTCAATTCCTGAGTTCCTTGGGGATAGAGGGATAAAAACCACGTTGTACTCAAGTTTTCTTTTCTTTTTTTTTTTTCCCTTAGGATTCAGATTTCTTGAACTGCTAAGATAGTAAACACTTGCTTATCTCCTTTCCAGCTTCCAAAATTTTGTAGTACATCTACTCTCTGTTCTTTTTCCTATGAGTTCATGCCTCTAAACGTTCTCTTTAGTGGAATTTGGGAGTGGGACAGAGCTCATTGCATTTGCAATGACAGAATTTGCCATTTAAAAACTGGAATTCAACGAGCCTTTTTTTTTTTTTTAAGTCCCTTGGTTATATTGTAGAAAATGGACTTCATGGTTCTGTTGGTTTTGTATTGGATAGTATAGAGAGTAGAATTGTATCCCCCAGAAAGACATGTTGAAGTCCTAACTCCCAGTACCTGTGTGTGGCCTTATTTGGAAATAGGGTCTTTACAGATGTAATCAAGGTAAGATGAGATTATACGATATTAAGGTGAACCTTAATCCAATGGCTAGTGTTCTTGTAAGAAAAAGGAAATTTGGACACAGACACACAGAGAGAGAGGAGAATGCCATGTGCAGTGAAGGCAGAGACTGAAGTGATGCATCTACAAACCAAGGGACACTATGGACTGTCCGCAGCCACCGCAAGCTAGAAGAAGGCGTGGAACTGATTCTCAGGTCCTCCAGAAAGAACCAACCCTGCCAACACTTTTATTTCAGACTTCTAGCTCCCAGAACTGTGAGACAATAAATTTCTACTGTTTTCAATCACCCATTTTTTGGTTCTTTGTTACAGCAGTCCCGTGAAACTAATACAGATAAGTATTAAGTTACGTGATTTAGTATTCTTAGAAATGGGGGCCCTTTGAGAAACTTTCAATATTCTTAGAAATGGAAGATGCTTTGAGAAATGGAGGGTGATTTTCCCTGAAGCAGCAATTTATTCTCTATATAATTTGTTATCTGGCAGTTTCATTGAGTAAATGTCTTAATTATTCTTCAACACTATAAAATTGTCATGGTATAGAACACATCTGATGTGTCTTCTTCTTCTGGCTAACTTTTAAAATGCCAATCTGATTTATTTGGAAAGCTACCAAGCCAAACAGAACCAGCTGAACATTGAGAAAACTAATCAGAAGAAAAAGGAAAAAAGAAAGAGAGAGAGGAGAGAAGGGAAGGGAAGGGAAGAGAGAAAGAAAGGAAAGGAAGGGAGGGAGGAGGAAGGAAAGAGAGAGAAAGAAGCAAGGAAAGAGAAAAAGAGAGAAAGAAAGGAAGGAAGAAAGGAAAGAAGGGAAGAAAGAAAGAAGAAGAAGGGGACGGGGAAGGGTAAGGGTAAGGGATGGAAGGAAGGAAATGAAGGAAGGAAGTCGAGGAGGGAAGAGGAAAGAGTAAGAGAAAGAGAGAAAGGAGAAGGCAGGAGGAAAAAGCAAAGAAGAAAGGAGAAGAGAAAAAGAAAAGAAAAGGAAGGAAGGAAGGAAGGAAGGAAGGAAGGAAGGAAGGAAGGAAGGAAGGAAGGAAGGAAGGAAAAGAGAGAGTCCAAATATATCTTCATTCATTTTGACCTAAACTCTGGAAAATCTTCCAGCAATATGAACTCAATATCCAGATTCTAGTCCCTCCACACAGATTCTTCTAAGGACTTTCTGGTTTTGCAGTTGCCCTGGGGCTGTAGCTTTCCTAAAGAGCTAGAAAACACTAGTTCTAAAGGACACATTAATAAATGCAGGTGACCACAAGGACCTGTGGAGAACAAAGAGAAACAATGAGAAGAGCCCCACGAAAGACCTCACTAGCAGATTTTCTGTCTCCTTTGCATCTGTTTACCTCTCATGTCAGAGTGAGGACCTAGCCGGATGCAGGAAACCCAGGCAAAATCTGCTTCCCAGCAGAGTTCACTACTGGTGAAGAAATAGCCCAAAAACTAGATTTCACACAGTTCAAAAGCCAATTCTCACAAAATGAATTTGCCGCTTAGTGAACCCACCTGAATACCTAAGGTCTTTCCCCAGGTTTTGATTCTGTCTCAGCTGTTGCAGCAGCTGCCTTGGGTTGGAATTGTTAGTCCAGGAATTCTTCTAAGTGTGAATGACGGGCCTTTCCTTTAAATCCATTTTTGCTGTTTTATTTCCCCTAAACTTTCTCTTTGGGCTTCTGCTCTGCTCCTGTTCCTGCCCCTGCCTGAATCTACTTCTATATCCATGGGGCAGTGTTTGGGAAATTGGAACCCTGGGTTATTTCTTTACCCCTGTTCAATGAAAAGAACATTTGACTAGCTCTTGGCTAGTATTTTTGAACTTTCAGTGAAATGGTTGTTGGTGAATTACAACTTGATAAAATGATCCAGAGGCCAGATGTCCTATCCAAGAAAGCATCTTTTGCTTTAGGAAGGCAATAGAAGGTCATTAGGATTAGGTAGCCTGAATTCTATTCTGGCTTGCTTTTTTTTTTTTTTTTTTTTTTTGAGACAGAGTCTCGTTCTATTGCCCAGGCTAGAGTATAGTACAGTGGTGTGATCTCAGCTCACTGCAACCTCGGCCTCCTGGGTTCAAGCAATTCTCCTGCCTCAGCCTCCTGAGTGGCTGGGATTACAGGCAGCCACCACCATGCCTGGCTAATTTTTGGTAGAGACAGGGTTTCCACCATGTTGGCCAGGCTGGTCTCAAACTCCTGACCTCAGGTGATCTCCCTGCCTCAGCCTCCTAAAGTGCTGGGATTACAGACATAAGCCACCATGCCTAGCCTCTGGTTTGCTTTTCACTCATTAAGGTAGAGCTCGACATCCCCAAGCTCCAGTTTCCCTGTAAAATGGAGATAATATTGCCAACTTCACAGACGTAAGGATTAAATGACCCTGGGGATAACTTGAATGCTTTTTAAAAAATTATTATTTACCTAAAAATGTGCATATTAAATCAGGTAAAGTTACTCCTTATAGCTTATAAACAATTATAAAACAAAAACATGATTTACAAAGGAGAGAGGTGCAAACCAGGCCAGTGACATTCTGAATAACAGCATTAATCTAATAAAACAAGTAGTTTTGTTTTATGGAAACTGAATCACAAATATTGCTTTTAGTGGTAGAAAGTTACATTTGCTTATTTTCCATTTCACTTTTGCCCACTGGATCCTTTTGATTTTTGAGGCACAATGGGCCGTCCTTTGAATCGTTGTCACTATCACAGTTATTTTTCATTTTAATGGTGGTGCCAGCTTTAGCCATCCACTGCAGTTACTATAAGTTGGTGCCTCTAAGGATGGGAACTGTGTGACACAGATGTGGATGCCACTGTTTCCATCACAGGGCTCCTGCACAGGTGAAGATTCAATTCTCTCACCTTCTTCTATATTAAAATGACTCAGAAGCTTTCATCCATGATGCCATTTTGCTGTCATGAAGTATAGAGATCTCATTTATATCTTCCTTTCTTCATACTTCAAGACTATTGAAGGAGTTGATGCCATTTCAGCCTTTGAAACAATACATATGTCAGCACCAAATCATGGAATTCTATTAAGTTGAGATCATTTGTATGATTCCAAATTTGCTAATAGTAGTTTTTTTTTTCCCCCCCACAATTACCGTAAAACAGAAGAATGATAGTATATCCTCAGTTCCCCCCAGGAATTTGCTGACTGTCACATTTTTAGGCAAATTGGCCAAAATGTAGGAAAGTGTCTGGCATGTAGTAGGTACCTGGTAAAGAAAAGTTTTTATGAAATTCATGCCAAAACCATCCAGGAAGGCCAGAGATTTCCAAACTTTAAAGTTCCATAACCGGACTTCAACGATTCTATGTCTCAAAAAAAATTAAAAAGCATTAGGGAAAACATTACTCAACTTAAACTTTGACAAAGTTGAATTGGAATATTAAGTAACTAGCAACACTGGTGCCAGAAGTGAGTAAAGTTGTTTGCAGAGTGCAAAGTTAGTCATGGTCCTTGCCCACAGACTTGTAGTCTACATAAGAACCAAAAGGGCCTGAAGAAATTACTGTAAAACCTGTCACATGAAGGAGCAAGAGGCTATGGAAAGGACACCCATTCTCACAACGAGCAAGGTTGTCTTGTAGAGAAACTGAAGTCCTTCATCCGTAGACAATCCAGAGCATGAAAATTACAGGGCCAGGATACAGAGCCGTTCAGAAGATTCAAACCCCAGAAGCTGATAGCTGCTCAGACTGTGAAAGGGGATCCTGAATCCATTCTGCTGGCCTCCCCCATCAAGATAGAGTTCTCACAGGAAAGGACAAATGCACAAATTCCAATGTGGTTGTCAGGGAACCCTCTGGCAAAGCACCAAAAAAAAAAAAAAAAAAAAAAAAAAAAAAAAAAAAAAAAAAAAAAAACAAAAAACAAAAAACAAAGAGTGCCAGTGAGCGTGCCCTGGGAATAAAGGAGAAAGTCATTTGTGTGTTTGTTGGGAAGCAATTGTGGTGAGACTGGATCTTCTCACATTGGGCACAGCTAGCGCCTGATGGCAAAGGAAACTGCATGCCACGCTCCAGGAAGGGCTTCCCTCACAGACTCACAGCATGGCCTGCTACTCTTTCAGCCGTGACCTTGGGACTCCGCTGCAAGGATGCCAGCTAGCTGATTTTCTGGGCTCAACTTGTGAAATGCAAGGATGCAGGCAAGGGGCAGAGAAAACCCTGGATGAACGCATTTGGAAATAGATCATGGGCAAAGGGTAATTCATAGATGTTTGGACCTGGAAGAGACCTGAGGATAGAGAAAGTCACTTTGTTAGACTCACTCCAAGAAGGCACCTTGGCCATGCTTCATGGTTCGACAAGCTTGGGAAATGCTTCATACCCTGAACTCCTCTTGGAGAGACACAGTGTACATTCCCATAGTAATAGTTGGAACTATGTCACATGACCACATCTAGCTGCAAGGGAAGCTGGGAAATGTCTTTTAGCTGAGCAGCAACAGATCAAGCTAAAAGCCAAGATTCTGTTACAATAGCAAAAGCAAAGGCCTCATATTGGAAGACAACTAGCAGTCTGACAACAGTCCGCCAACTTTTGGGGCATCATTTTGAAAAAATGGTAACCACTGCTAAAGGGGGCTTTTCACTTCCATTTCCATTGCATGGAATTATACCAGTTGATCTCCACCCAGGATAACTCCAGGACAGAGCCTGTTAGCCTGTGGTGGAACTTCCTTACCCCCTGCAGTTACTCACCTCTCTGCCCTCCCTGCCCTAAATAGTTGAAAGCCCAGAGAGCTTTGTCTCAGGCCTCTTCATTTTGACTCAGCTCTCTCTTTCTCAGGGCTAAGCACCAGAGACCTCATCTCTGCTTCACTTTCTTTCTCTCTATACAACCCCAAGTTTACTCACTTTCCTTTATTAACACAATCCTCTAATAGTGTGAACTACAACAAAAGGCAATACTGTGTGCTTTCATGAAAGCAAAAACATAAACGATTGAAAATGTGTGCAATTCAAATGGCTCAGAAATGATTTGTGTTTCTTTGCTTACTTATGTTGTAATTTCAGGACTGTTTTGTCATCATTTCTGAATGATATCCTTCTGTGAGGTTCCTGACATGATTCCTCTCTTTCTTAGTTCAGTGGGGAAAGGAATTCATGTGTAAATCTATTAATTTGGAAGAATCTCTGAAGTCACCACCCCCAAGCGAATAGGCTTACTTCAGCAATTTGGAAGTGGTACCTTAAAACCTTTGATTTCAATGTCCACATTTATAGCAAGGTAGTTGAATTTGAAGCAGGACTGAATTAAGAATAACTCCACTGAATGCCAGGAAACTGCCTTTGGGTGGCATTTGACTGGGCATGACCTCAGTTGTGGGCAGTCTCACTGGAGCAAAGAGCCCAAACCCCAAGGAGGCTTTTGAGACAAGGCCTGGGTGGAGAGGTCCTGCCTTGCCCACAGTGGAGCCACACTGGGGGTGTCATCTATTTATACCACTAATCTTATTCTGGACCAGGTCCCTGCTTGACATAGTATCCTCTCAATTAATTTGTAGAACAGCCTCATGGGGTTAGCATCACTATCCCCACTTTGTAGATGAAGAAATTGAGGCTTCGAGATATAAAAGAAGCTGCCCAAAGTCACACAGTTGAAAGTGCCAGACTCAAGCCAAGCTTTGCTTTACTCTAAAACCCTTTTTTGAGACCACTGAGTCCCAGACTTTTGGAATTCATTGGCCAGTAAAAAGGAAAAAAAAAAAAATGTGTACGTTTAAAAGAAAAAAAGGTGTGCGTGTGTGTGCATGCTGATCAAGGTGCTAACGTTTTATTCAGGGGGGCATGAAAAAGACCTGTCATTTATTACTTCCACCATTTCATAAGAAAGGCTATCTTATGTATACCCATGCACACATGCACACGCACACACACTGCAGGAAGCACTGCTAAATCAATTCAGAAAGTATGTACTAGCACTTATGATGCGCTAGGCACTGTTCTAGTCGTAAAAAAAAATTCCTGCCCTCATGCTTAAAGCCTAGGTACAGGGTAATAGATTTAAAACAAAGAAGAAGGAAAGGACATAGTGTTAATACATAGAACTAAGTGCTATAAGAAAAAAAAGAGAGGAGAGGGATAGATAGGTATGTGAGGAAGGAAGCCCTTCCTGAAGAAGGGACAGAAACACACCAATCTTGCTAAGAAAGGGAGTGAGCAATCCTAGCCCCCACACTAACCCACCACACTATCTCATTTTTCTTGTTGTACCATGTGCCAGGGAAATTGTCTCTGTGACCTGCCTTTTGGAAACCTCTGCCCTGTGCTGTCCTAGCTCCACAGAAGTTGAAATGGGAGGGACCTGTATGAAGGGTTCAGACTCTGCCTCTAGTTCATTTCCTCTCAGGCTTCGTTGGCTGCAGTCTTATCTTGCCTCTGACATGATCAGGGAAATTTTTCATTTTGCCCCAGTGTGAATCAATAGTTTGAAGCAAGAACTGTGAATAAACACTTCTGCTTTCTGAGGGCAAAGGCTGCAGGGCTTCGAGTGCCTTCCTGCTGTGCTACCTCCCCTTTGCTGGACTTGCTGAATTAGTTTGAGCTGGTGGATACTTGTTTCATCTCCCCATGTGTTTCTAGCCTCTTGTGGGAAGAAAATTTAGACAAAATATGCTTGTGCTCATTTTATGAAGGTTTTCCTCTGGGTTTTTGTTGCTGAAGTTGTTAAAAGGGATATTTCTCAAACTTTATGAAGATGAAGAGCATATATGGATCTCAAAATTTCCTCTTGCTCTCTCTGTGTGTGGGTTTTTTTGTTTGTTTTTTGTTTTTTTGTTTTGTTTTGTTTTGAGACAGAATCTCATTCTATTGCCCAGGCTGGAGTGCAGTGACATGATCTTGGCTCACTGTAGCTTCAAACTCCTGGGCCCAAGTGATCCTCCCGCCTCAGCTTCCCAAGTAGCTGAGACTGCTGATGTGCACCACCCCTCCCAGCTAACTTTTGTATTTTTTGTAGAGATGGGGTCTTACTATGTTGCCTGGGCTGGTCTCAAACTCCTGGCCTTGAGTGATGCTCCCACCTTGGCCTCCCAAAGCACTGGGAGTTTATAGGCATAAGCCACTGTACCTGGCCTTCTCCTTCTCTAGATAGCCACCTATCCCATGCAGAACTCCCCACTATCTTTGCAGTCTGTATTCTCCTAGAACCACAGTTTCTGGTTTTTACTCTGAGTACAGCATTCCAATTTCTCACAAAATTCCAATTTCTCACAGTAAATAGGGCAAGGTGGTGCTTGGAATCACAGAGACTAGAGTTCTAATTGTTGCTCTATCTCTTACTAGGCTGAGACCTTGGGAAAATTACTTGAACTTTCTCAATCCTAGTTTTCTTATCTGTTGCATTCCAGTAACAAGAGTCGTTACCTCATAGGACTGATGTGGATATTAAATGAAAGAACATACCATAAAATTTATTGAAATTTATTATGTGCAATGCACTATTCTAAGTGCTTTGTGTATATTAACTAGTTGAATCCTCCACAAATTCCTTAAAATCAGAGATATTATTTTAGAGAAGAAGGAACTAAATCATGTAGAAGTTAGGCTGCTTGCTCAAGGTCACTGTGTGTTCCTAACATGTAGAGTGATGGTTTTCATTAATATAATCTCTCGTGGGGAAATTAGGAACCATCTGGTCTTGTCATTGGAGCTCAGCTATCGAGTTGCTACTTAACAGGTAGTTTCATTAAAAAGCAAAGGAATATATCAAAGTGTATTTCTCAAAATGTTAAAAACTTAATTATCATACAAATAAATAGTGAGCAGGTATCACTATCTTTTTAACTCATTGATGAGGGTCACAGCTGGATGATAAAGTCAGCTCAAAAGAGGATATGAGGATGTGATTATTACAAGGGCAACATGAAGAATCCTTGTGGTGATGGAGCTGTTCTGTATCTTGGTTGCAGTGGTGGATACGTGAAAGTGCACATGTAATAAAACTGTATAGGATTAAATACAAATATACAAATGAGTACAAATTAAAACCAGGGAAATCTAAATAGGATTGGTGGATTGTACCAATGTCAGTCAGTACCCTGGATAGAATCTCGTACTACAATTCTGTAAGATGTTACCATTGGGGGAAATTAGAAAAGAGAACGGAGATCACTCTGTACGATTTCTTACAACTTCATGTGAATCTATAGGTGATTTTGAATTGAAAAGTTTAATTTAGGCTGGGCACAGTGGCTCATGCCTGTAATCCCAGCACTTTGGGATGCTGAGGTGGGCGGATCACAAGGTCAGAAATTCAAGACCAGCCTGGCCAGCATGGTGAAACCCTGTCTCTACTAAAAATAAAATAATTAGCTGGGCATGGTGGCATGTGCCTGTAATCCCAGGTACTTGGGAGGCTGAGGCAAGAGAATTGCTTGAATGGGGACCCAGGAGACAGAGGTTGCAGTGAGCCGAGATCGTGCCACTGCACTCCAGCCTGGGATACAAAGTGAGACCCTGTCTCAAAAAAAAAAAGTTTAATTTAAAAGCAAAATAAATAAATGGCCCCCCCCAAAAAAAGGGTATATGAGAAACCTTTAAAAAAAGGAAAGCTGAGATAAGATTGCTAAATTAAATATGAAACTAGTTACATCCTAAAAGACAAAACAAAACAAAAACAAAAAAGTCCCACAAAACCCAAACCCATAGTCTTTGGGGTTCTCTTCTCTATCAGACAGAAAAGAAACTCATCACACATGATCAGTTCTCAGAATTGTAAACTGTTTGACCCTAATCAAATGCACAAACCAAGTTGCATGCTCTAGGCCAGGATCTCTGAACGCCACCAGAATTATTGAAATTTGGGGCCCAAATAATTCTTTGTTGGGGGTGCTGTCGTGGGCATGTAGGATGTTTAGTAGCATGTGTGGCCTCTACAGCTGAAATGTCTCCACACGTCCACCGGGGATAAAGTCATGCTGGGTAGGAACCCCAGAACACCTTTAGGCGAGCTTGTTGGGAAGCGCTCCTAGCATAACGTTAATCATCTTTTCTGCATTATCCCAAACTCTGGATAATTGTTCTTCACAAATAAAACTACCAGTTGCAGGGTCACTGTGCTGAGTAGAAGTACAGTGTGCTCTAGGAGGAGTCACAGACTTTTAGCAGAACAAGATCCTTAGAGATTTGCTAGGCCTGCCTCACCCTCCTCGTTTCCCAGCTGAGGAATACCAGTGGAGACAGCTCCCCTAAAGGCACACAGCTAGTTCATGTGGGTGTGTCCAATTCAATCGTGTCTTCTTTCAAAATGGATGTGAAGCAGTCATTACAAAGTCATTAAAACTTTGTAGGTGGCAATTATGTGCCATGCTCTGTGCTGGGCTCACAGCCAGGTGATGGCTAACAAAAGGTCCTGCTCTTGAGGCACTGATGGTCTTCCTGGGGAGATAAGGATGTAGGCAAATTATTACTGTGGGAGGGATATTCAGTAGTGCAGGCTGAGGATGAAGGCTGTGATGGCCTTAGAGTCTCAGGGATAAGCCCTAAGGGAGTCTGAGGAGGACCAGAATTCCCAGCACCATGATCAAAGAGAGGTGGTTGTACTCATTGCAGAGGGAAGTTGTTGTTCCTGGCTCAGAGGGAATGTGAGGCCTGAAAGCGAATCTGCCCACAGTGTAGGCCTGGGCCAGGTTCTGGGATTACTGGGAGGCCCAGAAGGCAATGATAAGCGGGGGCGGGGGAGTGAAGAAATGGGGAGCTGTGAAGAGAAAGTGGAAGAAAGGAACAGATTTATAGCCAAGAGATCAGGCCAAAGATAGGACAGGGTGGGTGAGTGGGAGGAATGCAATTCTGAGATGGAGAAATTAAGACAACTAGAGTTCCAGGAAGAAGAGAACAACTGGGTAAAACCACAGCAGTGTTTAGAGCACGGTGATGCCCGTGGTTTACTGTTAGTGGTCACTATGGTTTCCAGAAATCTGACTGCATGAATGGCACCCAGGATCTGAATCTGGGACTTCCTGGCTGGCTGCACCCTGCAAAGCTCATGTGCTTGGCCTCGGAGAGGAAAGGGACTGGAATTGGGACTCAGAACAAAAACTTGGCAGAGCATGAATCCAGGCCTGGCTGGCACAGGAGCTGCTTCCAAGATATTTTACATCCAAAGCACCAACCTCACATGTTGTGGCAGTTACAGGAAGGAGGCTTCCAACTTTAGCATCCTTCAAGCCGTTGCCTCGTTCCTCATGATTCACCAGGGAGAGAGAAACTGGAAAACAGGGACCAGAAGGATGTAGGGAGAGGATTAGACAAAACAAGGGCCAGAGCAAGGTGCAAAGTGGGGATGCTGCCCGACAGTTCTTTGGGGTTCAGCAGGCAAGCCTTCCTTGGGGAAACCCTTTCAGGCAAGGAGGAGAACAAGTTGAGATATAAAGCAATGATCGTGTGAAAATAGATAGGATTGAAAATGAACCAAGACAATCTTTTTATCTGCCCCACTTCTTGAATTCAGGTGACTCTAGATGACCAAACATCTATGTAATAGCTTTTCTGTTATTCTTTCCTTTCTGGACAATTGGATTAGAAAACTCTAGTAAACCTCAGTTATAGCATCCCTGAAAACACAGCTCAAAAGGGGAAAAGTTGAAGAGAGCTGGCTTTCCTTTCTCTGGGATATAAGATGTAGAGTTTAGGTTTGGTGTTGAGGTTTTGAGGCCTTTTGGAATATTAAAAGGAAGAGAGAGGATTCTCAGGAAAGGATGGAGGTGCTATAGGAACTGACTATCCCACAAGGGTTCCTCCCTGCCACTCCCTGGAGGTGAGTGGTTGTGCTCTGGAGGTGGAAGGGGAGGGAATTAGCAATTTTGGAGTGTTCATCTTTGCAAAAGCTCCCTGGGTGAGTCAGTCTGTGAGCAGGGAGTTACAGGAATATCTTTTTTTTTTTTTTTTTTTTTTTTTAAACAGAGTCTTGCTCTGTCGCCTAGGCTGGAGTGCAGTGGTGCAATCTTGGCTCATTGCAAGCTCCAACTCCTGGGTTCACACCATTCTCCTGCCTCAGCCTCCCAAGTAGCTGGGACTACAGGCGCCCGCCACCACACCTGGCTAATTTTTTGTATTTTTAGTAGAGATGGGGTTTCACCATGTTAGCCAGGATGGTCTGGATCTCCTGACCTCGTGACCCGCCCGCCTCGGCCTCCCAAAGTGCTGGGATTATAGGCGTGAGCCACTGCACACAACCAGGAATATCTTTAGGTAACCCCATGCCACTAATAAAATTCCCCGTGTGCTGTAGCTAAATAGTTTCTGTCTTAGTGTACATTGATTTCCTCGGGACCTAGGGCCATAGCTACAGGGGATTTGGACCTAATAGCCATAAAAAAAAATGAGAATTTGGTTAATAGTAGCTAATATTAAAACTAATATTTATTAGCAGTTTCTATGGGCCAAACATGCTGCCTACTGGTGGTGGCACCCACTTAGGTAGCAGGTGAAAAGTTGGCTTCTTTTAACCTGGGATTTGCAACCAAAGTTAAAAACTCCAAATCTATATTATAGAACACACCTTATGCTGTTCATTGAACATAAAAAATGTATTCATATATATAACCATACTTTATCTACTGGATAGATTTTGCAGTGTCGTTCTGGGGCTGACTCCAGATCCCTCTCCGTGAGGATTTTGGGTGAAGCACCTAGCCGGGCATGAGACATGAAATTTCCTGTCTGCTTCATCCAGAGCCTTTTCTTCTTTTGTCTTCCTCATTCTGCATCCTTTGCTATTTCACATTTCACCCTGGTTTGCCACAGAATTAATTAGCCTCCAAGGAACCCCCATTTCTTCATCTGCAGGTGTGCAACATCTCAACTGTAACTACATTTTCTGAGGCTCCAGCCGGCTCCCTTCCCAGTATCTTACTGTTTAGATCCGCACAAGGCTAGGGCTTTGGGCTTTTGAACATTTACTGCCCTTTGATGTGACCTCTGCAAAGTGCCTGTTTCAGCTGCTCTTTCGCCCAAATGGCTTTTATTGCCTTCTCCCTCATTCTGCAGTGTTGAGAAGAGGGACAGAAAGGCTTAACATGTGGTTATTATATATGGAACACCTGGGCTTTTAAGAGAACAAATTTTCCGTCTGACAATCAATGATCTCTAGTGAGATTTAAGTGTGGATTTAACATGAAGTAAGTGACAAGACACACTGTCTTCATGACTTCTGGAATCCAGAGGAAGGAGCAGGTAGGAAGAGGTTTCCATCCTCACAGCGTTTGACTGTGAAGTCCTCATAGTAGAGACCCTGTGTTGTTGATTATTACTGTGTTGTCCACTTGGTCCATACATCTCCATTAAGAGGGCGCTAACTGACCAGGAATTCCTGAGGTCTGCGTAATCCCAAGATGCTTATCCGTGAGAGAGCTTTCAGCTGCAAGTGACAGAATGACCTACCAGGCTGCTAAGTAGCAAGGAATTTGTTATCTCCACAGCAAGAAACTCAGAGGCAGCGAGGCTCCAGGTCAAGCTAACTCCATAGCACAGGGAGGCCAGGCTTCCAGGTCTTCTTCCCCATGAGGTCAGGTCTTCATTCACTCTTAGGCAACACCATTCAGAGGCAGGAAAGGAAGTTTCCTCCACTATCTTTTTCCCAGAATCCCCACAGAAGGTGACCTTGACATATCATGGGGCAGAATTAAATCACATTCTCACCATAGAACACATCACTGGAAAATGAGAAGATTTAACCATAACTATCTCAAACCAGTCATACTTTATTCCCTGGGACTGGGGGAAGTGCTGCTGGGGAGCTGGGAGAGCCAAGATTGCCATTTCAGCCTTTGTCACAGGAAATTAGGTCTACCAAGAAGAGTGAAAATGGCTGTTGGGTGGGCACCAGCGAGATGGCCAAGAGTCCTTTGTCAGAATGTCAAAGGTGATGGGAAGTGGAGAAGAACATGAAACGTCTTATTTCCCTTTTGAGTCCTAACCACTTCCACTGTTCTTACTTCCTGGTTTTGCCCATTAGCCCATTACCCTCTTGCCTTTGCACTTGCCTGGAGAGACAGCAGTTTAGGGGCTCTGCTGGTTCAAGAAGGACTGTGCAGGTAGCGTGGCCACACACCATGTATAGGTAAGAGAGGAGATGACGGGGGTGGGGGGACAAGATCTGGGGAGGTGGGTATGGGACAACCCTGCAAAACCAGGTAATTTATAGCTCGGGAGAGCCTCTCAGGCTCAGACATCACGAGGCATGTTTTCCGGCAGTGGGTGGACACTCAGGCTTCAGTATGACTGCCATGGAATTGCTAGCAGTGGTCAGTTCTTTTCCAACAAAGTTGTAGTGAGTAGCTATCCATCCCTGCCACCTCTGCTCCATATCTGCTCATGAACCTAGGCATATAATTACTGAAGCTAGTTGCAGGCACAGAAGTTATGGTTGTGTCACTGGAATACCCAAGTTTACAGAGCACCATTAGGTATTAACTGAATTCCTGGGCATGGTCCTTGAAAACAGAATGGGAAACTCCCATGATGTCAAGTGTGTTTGTTCCCATTGCTACTGCAACAAACTACCACAACTTTAGTGGCTTGAACAATACAAATGTATTATCTTCCAGCTCCATAGGTTAGAAGCCTGATATGGTCCCTCTGGGCTAAGTTGTCAGCAGAGCTGCATTCCCTACTGGAGGCTCCTTGGGATAATACATTTTCTTTACTTTTTCAGCTTCTAGAGGCAGCCTGCATGCCTTTGTTCATGGCCCCTTCCTTCGTTTTCTCTCTGTGCCTTTTAAAAACAGTCATATCTCCTTTAAGTCTCTCTCTTCTAGCTCCCTCTTTTACCTTTAAGGACTTTGGTGATTACATTGGGCCCACTAGGATATTTCAGGATAGTCTATTTTAAGACCAGCAGATTATCAACCTTAATTCCACTTACAACCTGAATTCCCTTTTGCTGTGGAACCTCATATATTCACAGGTTCCGGTGCTTAGGAGTGGACATCTTTGGGACTGAGGGTTATTCTGCCTTCAAACCATGTCACCAGAGTTGTGCTAATACACAGAGAGCTGCAGGGGATGAGATCTGCCATTCATTGAGCACCTTCTGTGTGCCAGACAGTGTTAGGTACCTTATAAATTATTTCACTGCATCCCCCAACATTCAATCCTTAATTTGCAAGTGAGACAATGATGGCTCAGAGAGGCTTAGTGACTTGCCCAAAGTCATATAGCTGGTGATGACAGAACTCAGTCCATCTGTCCTCCAGTCCATGCTGCTTGTGTTACCCTTTGCTCCCTCCTAGATAGTTCCAGAGGCTTCAGCATGTGCATGAGCACATGTGAGTCTATATGGGAGGGAGGACAAAAACATAGTAAAAAGTCACCTTCTGAATTTGAAGCTAAAGAGGTTCAACTTAAAATAGATGAGTGTAGCAACCAGATGTGGTGACTCACCCAGGGCAGAACCGGTGACTGTTCGGCTGCTGATAGCCAGGATGCAGGCTCGAGAGACCCATGTGGACTAAACCACAGAGAGCTGTCATTTATTCTGCTGATTTATGACTTGCCCAAGTGTGGGAAATGGGTAATAAGAATGTCTCAGTGTTTATCCAGCCCTCAGTAAAGGAGAGATCTATGTCCTTGGGCATGGTGGCACGATGGGCAGGGAAGCGGTGTTCCTGTCCTCAGCTTCACCACTCCCTAGCTTCCGAAGAGTAGCCTCAACACCTAATTCTCTGTGCACTGATTCTGTACATACCAGGCAGCTTTCTGCCTGATTTGGTATCTTTATAGCTGATTGCCTCTATTGCAAAAGCGTAATTGAAGTCTCAGCCAGGCCCTGGTTGCTGCAAGATGATTACTTGACTCAATCTAGATGGTCTCTCCTCATTTCTGTCTTTAACCGTTCCAAACTCGCAGGACTCCCAGCATGGCCCCACCCCCTCCAGGGAGCACCACACTTTCTGCTCATGCAGAGAAATGGGCCCATGAAATTCTTCAAATTGTCTCCTCCTACTTTCCTAATTTTTCCTCTGTGTTTTCATCTTCTTTTGGATTGTTCCTCATTTCTTATGTTTTTCCCTATGCTAGTTTGGAGTCCTTGCATTCTCTTTCTATTCTCATGGTTATCCTAAAGTTTATACACACATAATTTATCGAAGTATAAAGATATCAATATCATTCCCTGTTCCTATGTCAATTTAATTTCTTGCTATAACAAAGGCATCAGTGCTTCAGAATAACATACAGAGCTCTGCCCTAGGCCTCAAAATTGACTCCACAGAGACTGAGACCAATGACACCTCACTGAGCTATCTGTGGACACTAGAGGGACTGGGATTGTAAACTGGATTCTTTGTGATACTGTGTTTCTTTCCTCCCCAAAATGGCACCATTTTTCATTTGAGAAAGGATTATCATCTAGCACTGGGGGCAAACAGTAACCAAATCATTAATGAAATAGTCATTAATGAAGTCCAAAGTGTACAAAGGACTTTGAACTTGAAATACAAGTCACTGTGGCCACAGGCCTTGTGGGGACCTTGGGTTACTTGTTCATCTCCTTAACTGCTTAGTACATTGTGCTTTATATGGATAAAAACAGCATAAATACGATCAAAAGCTGAAATACTAAAGCTCCCTTGAGATCTTTCTTCTTCCAGGATTAGCAGAGACAGTTGAGCAAAGGGAGAGATTTTGTTCCCCAGGGAATAGACAGCCCAGCTGGGGAGAGAAAACCTGCACACTTGGAATAAGCAAGGGATCATTTAGAGTTAAGCTGTGTGACACTAACTGCAGATGGCAGGCATCAGCAAGCAAGGCACTGATCAGAGGTCGCCCCCTCACCAGACTGGAAAGTTGAAGGAGGGAAGAAAGCATTCCAAGTAGGGGATCATCTGGAGCAGTAACACCCAGGTGGGCATGAGCCTGGCCTTTCTGAGGAGCCTAGGGATACCCGCCTGACTGGAATCAAGCTTGATGATTACCATGAGCCCATAAGATGGAGCTCTTGCAAGCCAGGCAGAGGTATTTGGACCAGATGCAGTGGGGCAATACGGTGTGAGGGAGAAAGACATGCTGAGGGAAGATCTGTCTTCCTGTCGTGATTAGGATGTGCTGGACAGTGGGGAGGAAACTGGAGTCAAGGAGGTCAGCTGGAGGTTACTGCAGTAATCTAGAGGTGAGATGAGGTGAGCTGGACCTTTCCAGTGGAAGCATAGAGAACAAAGGGTGATTTGAGGAGATACACAGGGATTAGTGTCAGACGTGATTAGAGGTAATGAAGGAGAAGGGAAGGGAAGTGATAGCTCACCAGTTTTTAAGGTCAGAGGTTAGAAAATTGGTGGCATGTCTGACAGAAATGGCAGAGTCAGGAAGGAGAACTGGCTTGAAGGTAACATGGTAAATGCAGTTTGGACGTATTGAGTCTAAAGTGACTCGAGAAACCTCCATGTGGGAGAGTTAGACTTGCAGCTGGTTCTGCAGGGCTGTGAACATCACTTCCTGAATCGCTCCCTCACATCTCTCTAAATATCTCTTGAATTCATCCTGTTCAACTCCACCCCATTGTTTGAGTGGAGGCTCTCATCACCTCTTGCCTCCTATTACTACCACGGTAATAGGTCTAGCCAATTTTCCTTCCTCCAGTCTCACCCCCTTTCATCCATTCTCCTCCATGTCTTTGAACTTTTCTCTCATGTTTTCATTAAGGCTGTATTTCTGTTTTCTTGACTATTCAGCAATTATCTAGGGATATTATAAAGTGTTGCAATGGAATATGAATGAGACTTTCTTTACTTTTCTTTGAAAAAAGCAAGTAAAGAATTTAGATTACTTTCCAATAACTTATGAGTATTGAACATTATTTCCTTTAATCTAACGGCACTCCGGGACTAGACCACAAGGATGACATGATTTATAAGGACTTCATTGATATCCATTTTCAACTCCTGCCCTAGATCTGAGTGCCTGCAGGATGAAGATGGCAGTTTATGCCTCTGTGAGTCCCCAGAGCCTGGTGAAATTGCTGGCATGTATAGTTAGCAAATCCTAGTTGAGATGAACTGATGGGAGCAGAAAGTTGGGTATCAGATGTGAGTTAAATTAGTTGGAAACAGGCCGGGCGCAGTGACTAACACCTGTAATCCTAGCATTTTGGGAGGCTGAGGCGGGTGGATTGCCTGAGCTCAGCAGTTTGAGACCATACTGGACAATATGGTAAAACCCCGTCTCTACTGATAAAATACAAGAAACTAGCTGGGCATGGTGGCACATGCCTGTAGTCCCAGCTACCTGGAAGGCTGAGGCAGCAGAATCGCCTGAACCCAGGAGGCAGAGGTTGCAGTGAGCTGAGATTGCACCACTGTACTCCAGCCTGGGTGACAAGAGTGAGACTGTCTAAAAAAAAAAAAAAAAAAAAAAAGTTGAAAACAGATGTGGTTTCTGAGAGAGGAATATCTTAGAACAAAGAGTGGAGAACCACTTCTTAGGGTGACCACCTTCTTGGTAACACATGAGCTATGTGTGCTGATTTCTGGGACAGAAACTGCCAAGCCCTGGGTCAGTAGTGTAGAGTCTGGATAAGCCAGTCCCAATTCTGCCCTAAGTCCCTGCATGACCTTGAGTTCATGAGTTTTTCCATAGGTATTCTTGTATATCCCTGAAGCGTGATCCAGATATTTTGAATGGGAAACAAATAAATAGAAACAAAGAAATATCAGTTTTGCTGCTGTTTTACACCGAAGAAAAAATACGGTACGGGAAAATCCCTAGAAGTGGTTTCAATTTTTCTGCCTTCACATACCCTGGTTCTAGTGTGCCGAACCAAGCAGAACTTCTGGTTCAAAATGGAATCCATGCATCTAGAGTGGGGTCAGATCACACAAGCAGGTTATGGACTTTACGGATGATGATGCTCAAACTGTTCCATCAGAAAAGCCAGTCCCCTACATAAATATCAAGAACAGGAATATGATTTAAGGCAAATCCAACTGCATCCACTCCCAGAACTTTGCAGGCACTTGTCAAAAGGGGGAACTCAAATTAGATTTCTCACAAGAAAAAAGTAAGCTTAAACTTGCTTTTGAAGCTACCCAGGGAAAGCTACAGAGACAGGAATGGGAGTTTAAGAGCCCATTGGCTGCATTTCAGAAATACAAAATCAAATCAGCCCACTTGGAGTTTTTGTTTTATATTTTCAGTAGAAAACCCACAGCATCAGTGTCTTATGTGACTGCCAAAACAGAGAGTTTGGGTGTCAACAACTACTTAATTATTATTATTATTACTGTTGTTGTTATTATTATTCGAGATGGAGTTTTGCTCTGTTGCCCAGGCTGGAGTGTAGTGGTGCGATCTCAGCTCACCGCAACCTCCACCTCCCAGGTTCAAGTGATTCTCCTGCCTCAGCCTCCTGAGTAGCTGGATTACAGGCATGTGTCACCACGCCCAACTAATTTTTGTATTTTTAGTAGAGATGGAGTTTCATCATATTGGTCAGGCTGGTCTCGAACTCCTGACCTCAGGCAACCCGCCCGCCTCAGCCTCCCAAAATGCTGGGATTGCAGGCGTGAGCCACCACGCCCGGCCAACTACTTAATTATTAATAGTGAGCTATGTAGTGAGTAGGTTGTCAAACATCATCCTGTTCATCCTGACTGTGTCCTTTCTAAATTGTTACTGAAATCCTTCTTATTTAGATTGTGGCCATAGATACATGATCATCCTTATTAATTCACCATTGTTTTGCTTTTCCCCCTTTCTTTCTAAATAGTCAGTTGCACTTATCAGGTGAGTTTTTTGGCAAAAACCATCAATTCTGAAGTGGCACAATTCCCAGTTATAGCCTTCTGAGAGAGATTTCCAATTCAGTGAGTCCAGATGGGAAGATAATACATTGAGATGGCCAAGGGAAACTCTAAAAGGGGGGAGCACCCCCAAGGCAAGGCTCCCTTGGCTGGACTCCCTACTTCCAGGCTTGAGCACCTCTAATGGATCCTCCACACGGTTCCTGGGCTGCCGTTGCCATGGGACAGCATCCACTCCTTAGCAAGATACATATGGCCATGCATGACTTGTCCTGTGCCTCTCTGTGGCCTGTTCTGTGCTTTGCCACCAGCAATACCTCTTAGACTTCTCTCTTACCAGCATCCCAGATATCACCACCGGGGAGCAAGGACTGAGCCTCTCTCCTTCCCCTCTGCACCCCCAGCCCTAGAGCACAGTGCTCGTAGCCCATCAGAGAGGTGCAGTATTTGGTGTAGAACTCCACGATCTGCAACCCCGTGGTCTGTTTTTCTATGGCTCTGTCCACTTCTATTCAGCATGACCAAGTTTCAGTAGCTAGCCAAGCCCCCAATTATCTGTCCTTCTAAAGAAGGTGAGACATAGAAAGAGCTTGCGAACATTATGTTTTATGGCTTACCCCTGTCACAGGCTCACTTATCAGGCCTCTGATATGCATGCGGTAAACAGACCCTGATAGAGCAGCAGTCTGCTCTGTAAATCTGGGTTTCCTGCTTCAGCTCAACCTCTGATCTCCTGATTAGCCTCCTGGGGCCCTTTAGTATCTGGATTTTAGTTCCTTTCAGAGTCACTGCATCCTGGCCAACTTGGCAAAGTTTTTTTTTTTTTTTTAAATAAAAAATTTTTATTCCAAATAACAACATAGGCCAAATCATTTTTATGTTGTCTACAACTACGTTATGTATGAATATTTGAGTTTCTTTTCTTTTCTTTTTTTTTTTTTTATTACACTTTAAGTTCTAGGGTATATGTGCACAACATACAGGTTTGTTACATAGGTATACATGTGCCATGTTGGTGTGCTGCACCCATCAACTCGTCATTTACATTAGGTTTATTTCCTAATGCTATCTCTCCCCTGTCCCCCCACTCCACAACAGGCCCCAGTGTGTGATGTTCCCCTTCCTGTGTCCAACTGTTATCATTGTTCAATTCCCACCTATGGGTGAGAACATGCGGTATTTGGTTTTTTTGTCCTTGCAATAGTTTGCTCAGAATGATGGTTTCCAGCTGCATCCATGTCCCTATAAAGGACACAAACTCATCCTTTTTTATGGCTGCATAGTATTCCATGGTGTATATGTACCACATTTTCTTTGTCCAGTCTATCACTAAGGAGTATTTAGGTTGATTCCATGTCTTTACTACTGTGAATAGTGCTGCAATGAACATGCACGACATGTGTCTTTATACTACAATGAGATACCATCTAACACCAGTCAGAATGGTTATTATTAAAGAGTCAAAAAATAACAGATGCTGGTGAGCTTGTGGAGAAAAAGGGCACTTATATACCGTTGGTGGGAATGTAAATTAGTTCAGCCGTTCTGGAAGATAGTGTGGCAAATCCTCAAAGACCGAAAGATGGAAATACCATTCAGCCCAGCAATCCTATTACTAGGTGTATACCCAAAGGAATATCATCTAATTTCTAATATCTACCTCAGAGAAAAATTTAGTGCCAACTACAGTTGATGTGGAAATAGCCTAATGAAAGACTAGCTGTACTAAGGTCAGAAAATGTCAAGGGGTAAAAAACAAACAAAAACAACCAGGAAAACAGCTGCCACTTCCTTAAAAGGTTAACCACCCCCAAAAATAATTTAACCAAGGAGTAAAAGACAACAGGGAATATCTTACTCTGTTCTGGTTTAGACTGAAATACCTATACTGAGTAATTTAGAAGCAACAGAAAATTATTTCTCACAGTTCTGGAGGCTGAGAAGTCCAAGATCAAGGCACCAACAGATTCAGTGTCTGATGAAGGCTTGCTCTTTGCTTCAAAGATGGCACCTCTTGCTGTGTTCTCACGTGGTGGAAGGGTCAATGAGCTCCCTTTAGCCTCTTTTATAAGGGCACCAATCTCATTCATGAAGACAGAACTGTCATGGCCATTGCTTTCTAAAGGTCATACCTCTTAATACTATTGCATTGGGGGTTAGATTTATGTATATGAATTTTGGGGGAACACCAACATTCAGACCATAGCAGGGAGGAAGATTGCATTAGAATACTTTTTTGCCAAAGAAAAATACAAGTGACTAAGAAAAAGAGTCTAAAGTGAAGGCCATCAGGCATCCTATGGTATCAGGTACCTTTGGAGCAGTTTAAGGGAGTCACTTCCAGGGCGTTTTAAAACCTCCGACTGATTAGATCTGCTGACTTTGTGGAGAAAGGTCAGGCTACAAGCAGGGAATATTGTCTGGATATGTAAGGAAGTGAAATAAGAATAAAAGATCAAAGTAGGTCTCTGTATTCAAACAGAAATGAGGCCATGATGGGCAGGGCCTTGGCCAAGGAAAGTCAGCAGCTCTTCCTGAGTAAACCAGCCACTAGAGGGGCAGTATGATTCTGAGGACCACTCCTCATAGGCAACCCCTGGGACTTTGTTCCCAGGCATCTGTTGGTCACCCTAGGGGAGCATTCCATGGTAAGCGTGCTGCTTGTTGGGACTCTACAGGTAAACAATTCCCTGGAGAGACCATCTGAGCCTGAGTAAGAAGGTGAGATCTATACTGTGTCACATGCAAGAGGAAGGGGGAGTTAGACATGTGGATGGATAAGACGTATTGCCTTCTAAATGTTCTCCACTTTGCCTTGTTCTCCCTCTCTTAAGGAGAATTGTGTTAATGCCCATTCAAATTCTTCTCATTCTTCTCCCTCCAATGAGAATTCAGTCTTTGCCATCTATGCCCTGTATCCTCTCCGGTGTAGAATTGAGGAACTAGGCAGAGACAGGGAGAAGCAGCAAGGAAAGGAAGGTGGTTGGAGACAGGATTTAGCTGAGAGACTGCAACCTACTGCTAAACTAGAAGCCTCAGATGTGACCCCAGCACCCACCATAGTGCCTGGCACATACTAGGTACCAAATAAATACTTTTCAAATAATTAACTGATTGAAAGACAAGTGACAAAGGAAAGAATACGTCATCTATGATGAAGAAGAAGCAGATGAAGGAAGAATGAAACAGAAGAGAAGTGTTGGCAGATAAAGGTGGAAAATGGAACCGTATTATTGTATAGTCTCAGTTTTTAGAATCTATGCATGTCTATGCACTGAATGAAGTTTTGGGACACAGTAGGCAAAATGTCAATAATAGTTATTCCTGGTAGATAAGATTATGGGTAATTTTGTTTACTTTTTTCTTACCAATATAGTACAGATTTCTACACAAAACACCTATTTCTTATGTAAGAAAATCATAAATGTTATTTTATAAAAAGAAATGCAAGGTAATATGGGCTGAGCTGTGTACCCCTAAAATTCACGGCTTGAAGGCCTTTCCCCAGCACCTCAGAAAGTGATTATAATTGAAGATAGGGCCTTTAAAGAGGTAATTAAAGTAAATGAGGTCATTTGGGTAGGCAGAAATCCAATATGACTGGTGTCGTAAGAAGAGATTAGGATACAGACACTCAGACACTCAGAGGGAAGACCATGTGAAGACAGAGGGAGAAGACATCCATCTACAAGCCAAAGAGAGAGGCCTCAGGAGAAACCAACCAGTTGACACCTTAGTCTTGGACCTCCAGCCTGCAGGACTATGAGAAAATAAATATCTCTTGGTTAAGCCATCAGTCTGTGGTACTTTGTTATGGCAACCTGAGCAGACTAATACAGAAGGTATACATTTTAAAAGTGTCAGAGAATTATTCAAGGAGACACAAACAGGAAAGAGAAGAGCATAAGAGAAGTGTTTTGAGCAATTTTGGAGGAAGGCTCTGGTAAAATATAGAGTATTGTTACAATTCTAGCAATATTGCATACTTTAGTAAGATATAAACACATTTGGTGGGAGAGAGAACTGAATTTCATGAACGAGTTGGGACACCCCACGGTAATTAACACAAAGATATGGCAGTACCTGCCTTGAAGAATCTGGTCTGTGGTGCTCTTGAAGCAGAGGTGAAGAAATTTCAAGGAAGGCAGGCACCTCTGAGAGGAGCAAAGGGAGAGAGGAAAGTAAGTACACCCTCAGAAAAGACTGGCAGGTCCAAAGTGTAGCACTAGAGAGAATGCAAGTGAGATTTTAACTTTTCCTTTTGGCTGCTTTCCAGTTCATTAGCTTGTCTATTGTCTCCTGGGCATCTCTTTGGGAAGAGAAGAATTCAGGCCCATTTCACCAAAGACAAACAGGACTCTCCTTGCTTCTGCCTCCTGTCCTGTCAATTCCAGCTGTCACTCTCAGCAGGCTCCTGCCTTGCATGCTGCTGGGTACCATGGGGAAGCCATTTCCCTTACTAAACCTATGGCCAGTGGCAGATGTGACAGGCTGGTGGTTCATCTCAGGGAACAGTGGTCTTCCAATATCTTCCTTGTCAGGACCCATGTCCTTTGGGGACTGTTGCTAGTCCTTAAGGACTATACAAGTCCATTAGTCAATTTCTCTCCTTGATCATTGCTGTTCAAATCCAAATGTGCTTCTATATTTCCTTTAGTCAATAAACATTCCAAAATGTATTACTCACCATTTGAAAAAATGACAGCTTTGCTGAGGTATAATTCACATACCATACAATTGACCCATTTAAAGCATACAATTAAATGATTTTTAAAATTCTTGGTGTTGTGCACAATCAATTTTAGAACATTTTCATCACATCAAAAAGAAACCCTGAACCTATTAACAGTCACTCTCATTTCCTCCCAAATCCCCAGGCCTACACAACCACTACTTTTCTATCTATAGAATTGCCTATTTCTGAACATTTCATATAAATGGAATTATATAATATGTGGCCTTCTGTAACTGGCTTCTTTCATGTAGCATAATGTTTTCAAGGTTCATCAATGTCGTAGTATATATCAGAACTTCATTTTTTGTCAAACTGCCAAATAATATTCCATTTTATATACATACTATATTTTATGTATCTATCCATCAATTGATGGGTATTTGGGTTGTTTCTACTTTTTGGCTATTATAAATAAGATTGCTAAGAACACTCATGAATGAGTTTTTGTGTGGATACAGGCTTTTGTTTCTCTTGGGTGTATACCCTAGAGGAATTTCTGGGTTATGGTACCACTATGTTCAACCTTTTATGGAATTGCAGACTGAAAGCAGCTGTACCATTTTGTCTTCCCACCAGCAGTGTATGAGATTTCCAAATCCTCTACATTTCTGAGAACACTTATTCTCTATCTTTTTTTATTACAGCCCCATCCTAGTGGGTGCGAAGTGGTATCTCCTTGTGGTTTTTGATGTGCAATTTTTTGATAGCTAATGATGCTAAGTATCTTTTCATATGTTTATTGGCCATTTGCATATCTTCTATAATGAAATGTCTGCTCAGGTCCTTTGCTGATGTTTTATTTGGATTATTTATCTTTTTTATTATTGAGTTGTAGGAGTTCTTTGAGAGTTAGTTCCTTACCAAATATATAATTTGTAAAAATTTTCTCCTATTCTGTGGATTGTCTTTTCACTTTCTTCATGGTGTCCTTTGAATCACAAAAGTTTTCAGTTTTGATAATGCTCATTATATCTATTTTTCATGGTTGTTGCTTATGCTTTTGGGGTCATTTCTAAGAAACAATTGGATAATCCAAGGTCATGAAGACTTACACCTGTATTTTCCTTTCAGTGTTTTATGATCTTAGCCCTTACATTTAGGTCTTTGATCCTTTTGACTTGGTTTTTATATATGGTGTGAGGTAGGGGGTGCACTTCATTCTTTTGTATGTAGATATTCAGTTGTCATAGCACATGTGGTGAAAAACAATTCTTTACCCATTGAAGTGTCTTGGCACCATTGTCCAGAAAAAAAATGACCATAAATTTAAGGGTTGCTCAATATTTTCTAAGAATGTGTTTGTAATAGCCATGCAAAAAGTCATATATTATAGTATTATACATAGAATGTGGCCAACAGTTTCTCATCAGATATAAGAAATGACACTGTCCCACTCTAGTTCATTTTAAAGATGAAACAAATTCTTAGTAAGTGGCTGAGCAATCATAGCTTGTTTAACTTATACCTCAGTTTAGACAAAATTATTATCAGCCATGTGTTCAGGACCTGAGAGCCCAGACAGTGTTTGATGAACCAGAGTTTCACTGGCTGTGACTTTAGGAGATTCTTTCCATATTGATTGCCAATGTCTTATACTTTGGTTTTCTGTCATTGAGGAGAATGACTTGCAGGTTGTTTCTGATGATTTTGGACCAACTCTCTGTGACCACCTTCACCAAGGAAAGCCAGGTGCTCAAGCTAAGGAGAAATTACCCCTTGACCTGCTCACCACATGGCTTCCAGCTACCATTTTTAATTTCTGTACTCTTCCCTCTTGCCCAGCTCCATTTCCAAAATAGCAAGAAGCTTTGGCAAGGGATCACTGGGGTTGCAATTTATCAGCAAGCTGTGGATACAGCTCTTTCCCATCTTTTGGCAAAGTCAGTGATTTGGCTTGTCTCCTGCATGGAATGAAAATTTTGTGAAGGGTGTCAAAAAAGGCATACTCTAGGGGCACACAAATGTCTCTTAATTTACTGGTACAGACTTCACTATGGAAAAAACATGGATGAGTACTTTGTGACCCTCAAAACTAACATGAGTGTGGATGTCTACGTTAGATAGATAGATAGATGATAAATAGATAGATAGATAGATAGATAGATAGATAGATCTGTATATATTTATAATATAGATTAGCCTCTGCAGTCTTTAGAATCCCCTGCCTCAGAATCCCTGGGGGTGGGATAGAGGGAACTTGTTAAGATGCATATTCCTGGGCCCCTACTGAATCAGAAGTTCTGGGGGAATTAATGTAGAGGTCTGCATTTTAACAGACACCCCAGGTGAGTTTCATGTAGTTTCATGCATTAAAATTTGAGAACTGCCTACTTGGGAGTTTTTGCTGATACTACAAGCTTTGGAAACATATAGAACCTGGGTTAAACTTCAGTTTCTTCCTCTGTAAAATAAGGGGATTTCTCCTGTCTCCTCAGCGTGAGAGGAGTGGTGTGGAGTAGACATGCAAATAGAGCCCAGGGTTTAGTACAGTGCAACTTTCACAGCAGTGTCCCCACTCGGGGGCACTTGATGAGTATTTTGCATAACCCCAATAGGGTTGCCAGATAAAATTCAAGACACCAAGTTAAACGTTTATCTCAGATAAGTTTTGAATATAAGTGTGGCAGCAGTGCTGAGGGCAATTTCCAGAGTCTAGGGTTGGTGGAAAGATTTAGGAAGTTTTCCCTTGATAGCCTCCATGCCTCAACCTCCAGCCTTCCCAGAAACGCTGTGAGCTCCCAGATTATTTTAATAAATCCTTTTTTAAAGCCTTAATTCTCCAATCAATTTCTGTTGCTTACAGCTGAGAACCCTGACTGATACAGCATCTGTAACTCTCTACTCAACAACTGACCATCTGTCTTCTGTTCTCCTCACTTCCCTGAGCTCTCCCTGAAGTCATCAGGGAGACTTAACTGAAAAATCTCTCAGGCTTTTCTTGCTTACACCCTTTTCTGGTGGAGAAGTATGTAGAGGACATAGTCCACGCACAACAACCTGCAAGGAAGGAGCTAGGGAAATAAAAACCTGACCTCAATGTGCCGCCGCAGACCCTTCTCCTCTAAAGCTAGTGCCTCCTATTGGTCAAACCTCACTAGAAGCCAGCGGACAAGAGAGCCTGTTGACGTGCATTCAGGTCAGTCTCCTGGGAGAGAAGGCAGGGTAGAGAGAAGGGGAGAGTGAGACTGGAGAGGCAGAAGAAATATATCCAATAAGCAGGGTATGTATACTGTCTTGGGTTTGGTTCCCTAGAAACAAAGCCTGAGATGGAGATTTTGTGCAAGTGACTCCTAGGGGCATTCCTGGGAGGAGAGTGTGAAGGAGGGAGGGAGAGAAGCAGGATGGGGCAGGACAAGGAGCTGAGCAAAGATGTGGTTTCACGATTAGTCTAGCCTCAGCCTGATCCTATGGGTCACTTTGAAGTGAAAGGACAGAAATTGCTTAGAAGCAAAGGAGCTGGGCTGTTGTACCCACTCTCCCCATCAACAGATACTTTTGGTTGGTCATTAGCATGGACTGCCACTGATATTAATATAACTGGCAAGGCTTCTCCTGGTAAGGGGGCTCCCTTCAGCCAAGGGCAAGCCTTAGGAGAAGAAGCCAGAGGTGAGCTGTTAGCCACCAACATCCACCACACCTGGAGAGAGGTGCAGGGTCAGGTGTGCGGATCTGGGCAGGCACTAATAGCATCTGTTGGAAGGACATACAGCTCTGTTGACAAGTCCAGGGGAGGAAAAAATAACTTTCTTTCCACTCTCAGTTATTAGCTGTGATTAATCCTGTAATGAAAGATAGATTAATAAGAGAAAAGCAAACAGAAGCTCATTAACATATATATTTTACATATACATGGGAGATATCTAGGCAGTTACTAAATCTCAAAGAAGTGTCTTGGAATTCCAGCATATGTAGCATCTTCAACAAAAACCAGTAAATTTTTAGAGAAGTGACAAGAAAAAGGAAAAGGACTTTGAGTCTCTAGGGATGAAAAATTATGGGAAGGCAGACAGAGAGTAGATAAAGGCTAGCTAGTAAAGCTTGTTAATGTAGATTCCTCTGGTGCCCTCTCCAGGCTGACAAGGGTCTAAAGTTGTCTTCAGTGATCAACCTTTGTCTTTCCTGGTGGAGAGGGGAAGAAGCCTTTCCTCTTGTTTAGTGACCAGTGAAAAGTAAATTTATGTCCTACTTTTAGGCAAATGGCAGGGGGAGGGGGCGGGTGGGAGGCAGTGGCAGAGAACTTTCTGTAACTACTTCTCCATTACCTTTAGCTTAAAATAATCCTTATGCCAAAGTGGCATTTTTTTGGAGTGGCATATTCTGGTCTCCTACACAGGACATATCGCTGGGTGAGGAGGTAAAAAAATTATTTTTCCTTTGTGTTTTTCTGAATTCTAAAAGTTTTCTAACATTGAATCTATTTTTCATAACCAGAAAATATGAGTTAAATTAAATCCATGCAGCAAAATCACCTGGTTTGTTACCGATAGAAGTCACAGAAAATGACCTTATATTCCTCACCCCTTGGGGTGTCCTCTTGACCACACTGGGCAGATGACCCCTGCTCATTGTTTGGCAGGTGCCAATCCCCCAAGCTGGCCCTGCTTGGCACAGAGCTTCTCTGTTTCATCATACTCAGTAAGCCAGTGGCTTAGCACTTAGCTGGTTGTGTGACTCATACGTCAGGAATGCAACCAGTGTGGCTAATGGAGAGGGGCCAGAGGCGGAGATAGGCTATGTTACCAATAATCAGTGCAATATATGTGCAGGCACTGTTAGAACCTTTAGATATGGTCTCACTTAATCTTTACAATCACCCCATGAAGGTGGCAGTATTATCTCCATTTAATAGATGAGGAAGTCTCTAGACTGGGGGGTTAAAATACCGAAGTTGTAATTTTTGTTTGGCGAAAAATGAAAACTTTAGACCAAATGATGGATTTTTAAATTGCGTTTCTAGCAGCCCTTAGGCTTAGCAAAGATGCCAGGGATAGGAGCTGCTGAGAGAGAAGGACTGGCCATTGGCACCTCAGTTATGGCAGCTCTGCCTTGGTCTGTTTTATGGGTTGGCAGGGATGGCTTCATGAATGTGCATCCAGTGCAGCCTCACAGGGCCTGCTGTGCTCACAAGGGGCCCTGTGCTTAGGATCTAATGCTCTCTGCAGGCACCATCTTGAAATTCTTCACACTTTTGTCTTTTAATGTGTGTTTTGTAAGTAAATCCAATGGACAAGGGGGCGTGTCCCCGGGCTTGGAGCTCTAAATCATACTTGGCCCCACTTGCTGTTGCCTTTCCGCCTCCCTGGGATATGTTCCCTGCTGCCTGCTCTTGATCCTGGTGCGCTAGGCCTCTCCTTGCTTCCCCGCTGCCCTCCTCGGGTGTCAGCAACTGGATTGCATTGGGGGAAGGGAGAAGGGAGCTGTGTTTCATGTCCTTCAACCCCCAGAGGGACCTGGCCATAGGCATGGGGAGGATTGGGGTCAGGTGTGCCCCTTGAAGTGTCTCAGGTATGACAAGGGAGTGGCCATCCCCATCCAGGCTGGCAGCATCATGGTGCATTCAGAGGATGGCTCCTTAGGGGCCTCTCACTCACCTTTGACCTGGGTACCAAGTCATGATGCACATAGAAAATGGCAACATCTGGAGGTTGGGTGTGGGGGCTCACACCTGTAATCCCAGCACTTTGGGAGGCCAAGGCGGGTGGATCACTTGAGGCCGGGAGTTTGAGACCAGGCTAGCCAACATGGTAAGACTCCATCTCCACTTAAAACACAAAAATTAGCTGGGTGTGGTAGCACGTGCCTATAGTCCCAGCTACTCAGGAGGCTGAGGCAGTTCAGTTGCTTGGACCCAGGAGGCAGAGGCTGCAGTGAGCTAAGATCATGCCACTGCACTCCACCCTGGGTGACAGAGCAAGACTCCATCTCAAAAAAACAAGGCAACATCTGTATGGCACACTGGGGGAAACAGCAAGCAAAGGGAGCCCTGGCCAGCCTTGACTCCCACTCAGTAGCCCTAAGGGTTGAAGGCAGTCCTACCCTAGGCTTAGGAAATGGAGTCTCTACCTTGGTCTTGTGCTTCAGACACCCCTTGCCCCTTTCAGCCCATCAGCCCCACCCTTCCCACAGGGTGGGTTATCCAGAGGCCAAGGGGACGTATCTACCAAAGCCTCAGCCCTCCTTCAGAATTCATTGCTTTTATTCCCCCAGTCCATCACAGACAAATATGTGGTTCTACTGTTTGTGATTAATACACAACTCACCTCACTTATGACTCACCACATGAGTTTAAAAGCACTCAACCTAGTTTGCACCCAGTAAGTTCAATCAGGCAAGTCTGCCTTTGGATGTTCTGGCAATATCAAGTTGCTATAGAAAACTGTAAATGCTTGCACTCAGTTCTTATATGTATCCCACAGCAGACAGTAACAACAGTTTGGTCCCTGGAGGACACTGAGTAGCACTATTCTAGACTCTTCTGTGGGTTGTGGGACCCTAGAATCTAGTCTGAATCACACCAAATCCAAATCCACACCAAGCCTGCTTCCAGGGTCTTCATGGGCCTGTTTTCCTGATCTCTCCTGCAGGTGTACACTGCCCTAGCCCCAGGCTGTTTGCAGGGAGGAGTGGGCAGAGATGAGGCATGTGTGCTGTGGTGTTCATACACATGCATCTCAAGCCCCTTTAGGTACAGGATGGAGAACAGGTGGGAATGGGAAGAGACAGCAGCAGGCTGTAACTGGTGGAGGAAGGAAGCCATAAGGATTTGGGGCAAGCCCAGCTGCAGGAATCCATTTATCTGTTCACCTTGAATCCATCACAGCACCCCAATGTGCTGAGGCCTGCCAGTGAGAGAGCTCTGGACCAGATATTTTCCACTGTGACTTTCAATGTTTTGAATTCTGATTTCTGTCCCATGGTCACAGTTGAAAGCTCATTAGCATTTGGCAGAGCAAGTGGGTGACACACGGATAGGTGTCCTGTGGACACTGCCATCTCACTGTGTGGGAACTGCAGTCTTAGCAGCTCTGCCAGTCAACACCCTCCCGCCCTTGATATACAAAAATACACTGTGCTTCTGATGCCTGCCCCATGGCAAATAATTTCTCAACACCCAGGGAAAGCATTTTGTTTGTTTTTCTTTACGTTTGATTAAAAGCAAGCCCAGGCAAATACTCCAAAGGAAAGAGAAACAAATGACTTTACAATTAAAATAAAAACCTACACAATTAGTCATTAGGCATATAAATAATATAACATCTTTAGTAAATCAAGAAGCATTAATTCAAGCAATGAGATACTTTATTTTACCTCTTAAATTGACAAAGATGAAAACCAGAAAAGAAAATATTCAGTATTTGTCAGGATTTAGGGAATATTGCTGTCTTATATACTATTGACAGATGGTCAACAGAAGAAAGACTTGTAGAGGTAAATTTGAAAATATATTGCAAAAGACTTAAAAATGTGTATATCCTTTGAAATCTTGAAAACATCATTTCATAGTCTTCTTATGAAACGATGTCTTCATAAGGTGAATGAAAAGTTGATGTCAGTATCACTCTTGAGTTTTATTTTTTCCTCTTCTGAAGCCGTTCTTGATATAATTGATGTTCTGAAACTTCACTAAGGTCTGTCTTAGGTTGGGCTTCTCTTTTTACTTATCTTGCCAAGTATTTGGTAGCCTACTTCAAATTGAGGTTTCACATCTTTCTTTGGTTCTAAGAAGTCTTTATCTATCATTTCTGTGGATATCGCTTCCCCTCAATCTTCTCTAGCCTCTCATCTAAAACTCTTATTAGATCAAGGTTTAATTTACTAGATTTCTATCCTGCATTTCCTAATAACATTCAGCCCTCTGTGCTACCACAGAGGATTCCTTGGCCTGCCCTTTCAGCTCACTAAACTGCTCTTTCTGTCTATCGTGTTGTTCAGCTTCTCTATTGAGGATTTTTTCTTTCAACATTTAAGATTATTATTTCAAATATCTCTGAAACTTTTTGGGTGACTCTTATCCTCATTTTGTGGTTATATTGTCTTCATTTATCTGAGCAGATTGACTACACTTATTGAAAATTCTTTTCTGAATACCATATTAACTCCATTTCTTTTGGGGATCTCCATTGCAGAGTTAGTTGTCTCTTTTTTATGGTGTTGCCCTTCCTCAAATGTTTGCTCATTCTTGTTTTTGTATGATTTTTGTAACTGAAGTTTCCTGCTAGAATGTCATCTGCATCTATTTGAGAGACCCATTTGGAGAGCAAGGATGGGAACTACTATTGGCCTAACTCTTGGCACTATTTTCAAAATACCAGTCTTCTTAACCAGGGTTTTTGTTTCTGTCAGGTGTCTCCAGCTCCTGAGAGCACTGCCCTTCTCTCTAGTCCTTGCCCCTCACAGACTCCTCTATTGTTGCTGACTGGCCTCAGCAGGTGGAGGAGTAGAAAGCCTGGGCTACCTGGCTGCTCCTTGCCTCCCTGTAACTACAGCAGAGACTCTGTCAGCTTCTGGCATCATACTTGGCATTCCTTGTCATGCTTCCTGGGCCACCTTTTCTCTTTCCAATAAGATTATTTTCATCCTTTGTTAATTCCTCAGTGTAGTCCTCTTCCTTTTCAGTGAGGCTATTTATTTAAACTTCTTTCTATCATTTCTTGGCATTTGTTGTAAAAGGCACACATACTCAGTCCAACACTTTGAGATGGAGCTATTTAAAAAATGTATGTATTGGCCAAGCATGTTGTCTCATGCCTGTAATTTCAGCACTTTAGAAGACCAAGATGGGAGGATTGCTCAAGGCTAGGAGTTCAAGACCAGCCTGGGCAACATAGTGAGACCCTGTCTCTACAAAAAATATACAAAAATTAGCTGGGTATGGTGACACATGCCTTTAGTCCCAGTTATTTGGAAAGCTGAGGTGAGAGGATCGCTTGAGCCCAAGAGTTTGAGACTGGAGCAAGTGATGATCATGCCACTATACTCCAGCCTAGACAACAGAGTGAGACCCTCTCTCTAAAAAAACAAAACAGAACAAATATATAACCTTCAAGCCAGTAATCCCACTTCTAGGAATTTATCCCAAGGAAGTAATTTAAAATAAAGCTTTAACCACAAGGCGTTTCATCACGGTAAGATTTATTACGAAAATGTGGAAACAAATATCCAAGCAGAGGGGATTAGGTAAATAAATGATGACATAGACATGTGAAAAATAATATGGCAGACTATTTAATGGTATAGAAAAAAGTCATCAAGGTATCATTAAGTAAAAATTTCAGGTTACAGAATTGTTTTAAAATCTCCTTTTTGTGAAAAGCGTACGTGTTGTTATAGAAAAGCGTAGCTCTGCATGGTGGGATTTCTGCCAACTTTTGTTTTTTCATTTTGACTATCTTTTTCTCCTCCATTTTGGGATTGTTTGCAACATCTGCCATGTGCAAGCTTCTGGTTCCATCCTCTGCTTACCTCCCCCAGGCGTGCTGGAAGATGGACTGTCCTCCAATGGTGTGCCCCGATCTACAGTCCCAGGTGGAATACCCAATCCAGAGAAGAAGACGAACTGTGAGACCCAGTGCCCAAATCCCCAGAGCCTCAGCTCAGGCCCTCTGACCCAGAAACAGAATGGCCTTCAGACCACAGAGGTAGGGTTGCAGCCACAGAATCAACTGGGGACTGGAGAATGGGGGCAGAGCTTGCTTCAGGGCAGAGCCACACAGCAGCTGTGTCCAGGGAGGGACCAGGGATGGCTCACCTTGGCAATAAAAAGTCTCTACCCCACCCATGTAAAAATTGCTGCAAACCCCACCCCAAAACCCTGCCTTGAAGGTTGCTGCTTTTTGTTTCCATGTGTATGTTTGCTTAGGTACAACTTTATTCAAGGATCTTCTTTTCTGTGGCCACTGTCACCATGTTGATGGTGAGGACTGTGCTGGTTAGAGGAACCAGTCTTAGGCCAGGCAGCTGGCCAGTCTCAGGGGTTGGCAGGGTGGAGAGTGGGCAGAGGAAGGAAAGAGAAGACCAGAGTTGTTGGAAACAAGCCTGGCATTTTACTCAGGCCCTCCAACCAGGTGGGCAGTGGAAGGGCCCCCAAGGGTGGCTCTCATAGCAGAATGTGGTGACAGTATCATCCCCAGACTGTTGGAAGAGGCAGGGCAGTCATGTCCCTGGACATGGCTGGCATCCTTTCTTTTCTCCAAGGGCTATTTTTGGGAAGCTCCTCTTATGGGTACAGGAGGGGCAGCCCAGAATGAACGCTCTCAGTAGGCTGGGCTCAGGCATCTGCAGTCTCTTCCTCTTCCACCCAGTTCCTCCTTCTGACTTCCTTGTCTTCCCTATGCCCCACCCCCTTCAAAATCCACTGCTTACCCTATGCTCCATCCCCATTTTATCCTATCCTTCTGTCAAAATGATACTGAACCAGGCTCATTCTGTCTGTGCACAGCAAACCAATCACTGTAACAATGAGTTTTGCAAAAGAGAAAGTTTATTCATGAGGTAGCCAAGTGAGGAGGCAGAAGAACAGATCCCAAATCTGCCTCCACAAAGATAGGGTTTAGGGCTATCTATGGGATAAAGAAGCTGGGTAGTCTAAGGCATGGGAAAAGATGATTGGCAGTGGGGGAAAATGAGATAATCAATAGTCTGTGCTTGCATAGTCATGGTTCATGGCTCTTCACAGGACTCATGTTGAGAAAATGGCTGTGTTTGCATGATCTTCAGAAAGAGTTTTGGTCTTCTGACTTCAACATGTCACCTCTTGGGCATTTCTACAAACCCAGTTGAAGGGTCAGTGATCTCAACTGGCTTTAACTGGACAAGAGCTAACCCCAAGTTCCTGAAAAACAACTTTAAGCAACTGTTACAGTGGTGAGCTATATGTCAGATATGTAGTCTGTAACAAAGCTAGTGGATTGGTTAGCTATGGGACTTTTAGCTATATAGGTTTTTAAGATTAACTAGAAGTAAGTGATTAAAAGCAAGCAATGCAGGTTAAGTTTGATAGGCTTAATCAGGTTTAGCCCCCAGTTCCAAAAACTTACTGGTCCTGTCCCCTCGGGTCAATGCCACCTGTTTTCTGAGAGTGCAACTCATTATCTAATGATGGAATTCTTGCTCATATCAGTGAGTTTGCCTCTCTAAGTTTTGGTCAGAAAACCTGTTGCAAATTCATCTCTAAAGCTCATTAACTAAGGGCCTTTCAGAAATCACTAAGCTCTCAGAATCTCAGGTTCATTATCCCCACAATAGAAATAATACCAAAACGAGTGAACAGATGGGCCTGCTCTTATAAACTGGGATATAGATAAGAATGGCAGTTAGGATTAACAGGGGACAGTTAGGCACACAGCGCCATAACCACTTAAATGAAACACTAACGGGGGCCCTGCAGACACTGGAGAAGGTAATGGGGGTTGTAGATTTCAGGGTTGTGGTGTCCTTCTTAGAGTTCTGTATTGTCTACTTTGCCTATGCATAAGCTGGCCTTCTAGAGACCTAATCATCATTGCCATCTCTCAAGACAGTCTGGACCTTGTGGTGACTGCTCTACCACAGGCCCAGATATTTGTCTTCTAGTCTCCTCCCCACATTTGTGCCCTCACCCTCTGAACCAGGACGAGCCGTGGTCAAGAGGAAGCAGTTTTGCCTGGTGGATGGCATGATCCATGCACTTGTTTCCCCACCTCATTTTCTGCTCGCCTCATTCATCACTTTAAAATTGTGTTTTGCAGTATACAAAGTGCTTTTAAGTGTACTGGCTCCTTAAGTTCCCCTAAGAGCATTGTGAAGTAAGCATTATCCCCATTTTATAGACAAGGAAACTGAGGTTCCTTTGATTGTATTACATGAATAAGGCCATATAAGTGCTGTAGAAGGATGTTGGTAACTTTAAATTGGAAAAGGTTTCTATTAAGAAGATAGAACATAAGAGCTGCAAGTACATTTTAAAAATGAATAGTGTATTAGTCAGTTGTTGCCTCAATAATGCTGCATAACAAAACACAGCAACATTCAGTTGCTTGAGACAACACCTCCCCCCACCCCCACCACTGCCACCATGGTTAGCTGTAACTTAAATAGGCTCAGCCTGACCTTTCAAGGGCTGGCTCAGTCTGTTCCATATGTATTATTCTGGAAACCAGGCCAAGAAAGCAGCAGCTTTCTGGGGTATATTCTTATGACTACGGCAGAAACACAAGGGGGCAAAACCAAACTACTTGAACACATTTCATGTCTCTGCTCACATCATACCGACTAATATCCCATTGGCCAAAGCAAGTCAAATGGACAAGCCCAACTTCAAGCAGGGAAACATACTCTGTCCAAAGTGGAGAGAGAGCAAAGAATTAGGGTCAATAATGCAGGCTACCATATGCCACATACATACACAAAGAAATGCAACTCATAACTTCAATGAATTCTTGTAAGGTGGCACATCCATGTAACCATCAGGCAGATGAAGACATAGAACATTATCACCAGCCCAGAAATCCACAATGTCACCATTCTTCTCACTCCTAGTATTATAGATCAGTTTGATTTATTTTTGAGACTTTTATAAATAGAATCATACAAGTGTGAGCTTTTTCATGTCTGGTTTCTTTTGCTCAACATTATCCTTGTGAAAATCACCCATGTTGTTCTGAGTTGCAATAATTTTCTCATTTTCATTGTTATGTATATTTCTTTATATGAACACACTGCAATTTAACCATTTTACTTTATAAACATTTGGGTCATTTCCAGTTTGGGGCTATTGTGAACAACACAGCTTTTAATGTTTGTGTGCATGTCCTTTGGTGGACAGCACTTCTTTTGGGAATATACTTGGGAGTGGAATTGCTGGGTCATAGGACAGAGGTATATTTGACTTTCATAGACGCTGACAAATAGTTTTCCAAAGTGATTATGCTGCTTTATACTCTAACTAGCAGTGATTGAGTTTCAGTTACGGAACAAAAGAATTAAAAATCAGTAAGTTGTGCTTAGTCTGTCTTCCTTGTGGTAGCAACTACTTATTCATTTATTGTTTATTTACTTATTTTTAGACCAGGTCTCACTCTATTACCCAGGCTGGAGTGCAGTGGTTTGGTCACTGCTCTCTGCAGCCTCCAGTGCCTGGGCTCAAGTGCAGCCTCCCAACTAACTGGGACCATAGGCACACACCACCAGGCCCAGCCAATTTGTTAATTATTTGCAGAGAGGAGATCTCACTATGTTGCCCAGGCTGGTCTCAAACTCCTGAGCTCAAGCAATCCTTCTGCCTCAGCCTCCCAAAGTGCTAGGATAACGGGTGTGAGCCACTGCACCCAGCCAGTAGCAAATATTTATTCATGTGTGGTCTAGGTATGACATAGGGTGCTAAGCACTTTGTTATATTATCTCTTAATCCTCACAATAACTCTAAAATGTTGACATTGTTGTCTCCATTTACAGATGGGAATTGGTACTCAGATATAGCTAGGGAAAGTAGGTCCCCATGCTCCCCCCCACACACACACATACACACACACTCTTATACACACACACACGCACACACACTCTTATACACACACATGCACCCACACATACACACACACATACATACACACGCATACACATGCACACACGCACACACACATATACATACACATGCACACACATGCACACAGACATGCACACACGCACACACACATGCATGCACATACAGCGCACATGCACATATGCATATACACACGCACATACACACACATGCACACACACGGACATACACATGCACACCACGCACACACGCACATCATGCACACATGCCCACACACACACATGCACATACACTCACACATACACACACTCTCACATGCACACACACAAGCACATACATACACGCATACCATGCACACACACATGTACACACACACACATACACACACTCACATACACATACACACGCGCACACACACACACACACACCCACACATGCACATACACATGCGCAGACATGCACATACACAAGCACACGCACACATACACACACATACACACATACACACGTGCACACAAATACTGCACATGTGCACACACATACACACACGCACATACACACACGCACACACACATACACACACATACATGCACACACTCACACACACAAATGCACACACACGCATACATGCATGTGCACACACACTCACATACACACACACACGCACAGACATATGCACACACTCACACATACATACACATGCACACACACATACACACACAGACGCATACACACACATACACACACACCCAGACGCATACACACACATACATACACACACACACAGACGCATACACACACACACCCCCCCCCCCAGACGCATACACGCACATACACACACATACACACATACACATTTTGGGAACTCTTGGGGCTTTAAAATGGGGCAGGCAGAGTCAGCCCCCATAGGGCTTCAACAGCAGTGGAAACTGTCACAGAGGAGTGATGACCACACACACCTGCCCAACGCAGCACCCCTGGGCAGATGATGCATATCTATGAGCAGCCTGTGCAGCTTTTGTTTTCATAATTAAGTGAACATGGCTGTATTGTAACTATTTTCAAAATAAGATCAGGGAGCTGATAACTTCAGTTTTAAGGGTTTACATTTAGAAGATAATCAGTGGTCTTCACATCTTGAGACCTCACCAGTCACTGGCCATTCTGAGTCCCTCAAAAGCCAAGGCAAAGGTTTTCTGTCTAAGATGTTAGTTTAGAAGCTAAATTTACCTGTGATTGATGCTTCTGTCAGCAGTGCTATCTCATACCAACACTCAGGCAGGCTCTCAACTGCCTACGATTTGCCCAGAGAAAATACTTTTCTTCCTATTCCCTCCTGGGCCTTTGATATACTGTTTTTTCCTAGTGTGTCTCTTAGACTCTGGGCCAAAGCTTTGTGCATTTTCAGTATCTGGCTCAGTCAGTATCCGCTTGCCCCTTCCAGTCTTCCATCACACCCCTATGTGAGCTATTAGCATATCACAGCGCTCCCCTTAGGTGCCATCAGGCCACCTGGTTGGTGGTTCTTTGGCATTTTTTTTTAAAGCTTTCCTTCTCCAGAAGACCCCTTTCATGAAGCATGTGTCCTCATCCACAGGCCTACTGTAGTGCTGCCATTCAGATTTACAAAACAAATTTGTATGTGAAAGGCAATCCTTGCTAGGCCTGGAAAATTTTTCATCAGTTCCTATCACTACTCTTAGGATTCATTCATCAAATGTTCATTGAGTGCTGTCTAGGTGCCAGGCACTGTTCTAGTGCCAAGGATCCAAGGGTAGAAAAGACAGACACGGCTTTTGCTCTGAAGCAGCTGCTAGTTTTAATGGAGGTGGGTTGGGAGCCAAATAATATAGAATAAATAAAGCATTTATAGACTCTGAATGGTGCTATGAAGGAAGTAGAAGGTCACTAGTCAGGGGTAGCAGCTACTCTATTTAACGCAGATGACACCTCACGTTTAAGCTGCTTTCCGAAGGGTGATGGGGCAACTAATGCTGCTCATGGCTGTCAGCAACTGCACCTTGTGTTTGGAGCCCTTCTCCACTTCCTGTCCCATCAAACAAACCATATCTTCCTTTTTGTCCATTCCCTCCAGTCCCCCCGCCGCCTTATGCCTGGTGTTAATAGGTGTTAACTGGCAAGAAGATTGTGGCAAAAATGATCCTTCACAAATTGGAACTGACCGTCTCAGTGGGGAGCTCTTTCTCTTTCTCTGTTGCAGCACCTTGATTTCCCCAGTCATTTGGAGACTTACTGACTCCACAGTGTCTGATAAATCATTGGCTTGGTCTCCTTCATCCAGCTCCCTACCTGAGCTCAACAAAAAACATGAGAGGCAGCGCTGTTGTTGCTTGTCTTCTCCCGCTAATTAGTTGTTCAGGAACTTTGAGCTGCCTCCAAACATTTACTCTCTAACCTGAATGTGCCATTTCCTTGGGCTTAGGACTCTTGTTCCCCACCTTCCCCCATCCCGCCCACCCTGCTTAAAATACCTCCTCAAGTATTCAGCTACAGTAGAAATGTATATGTGACCATAGCTCAAGTGGAAAAGGCTCTGACATGTGGCTGGCCTTCCAGGGAACCCTCCTGTCTTCAGAAGCTACAAATTTTCAAGTTGCTTTATTATTATTGGCAAAGTGACTGGACCGTGCTAAAGGAATTAGCAGGGGGATTGATTCTCAGCTAAGGAGTTTTCTCCTCCTCCTCCTCTTGCCCCCTCCCCCAGTGTCTGGTCAACATCATTGGCAAGGCAAGGCCCAGTCTAGGAGAGACAGGTGAAGGTCCACAGAGCTAGGAGACCTGATCAAGAAAGGAGATTAGGACCAGCCCAGGATTTCTCCTGGATAACACTTATATGAGACATATCAAGGAAGAGTTTGGAAAGTAAATATGAGTCTCTCCTAGAAAAACAAAAACAGGACCTTATAAGGAGGGAGAGAATAACAGAAACCTGTGGGAAAACCAAAGGGAGGGAAAGCTATTAGAAGGGCACTTTGGTGTCCTCTCTAGTGCAAGCCTGGGGAAAAAGGAAGGAATTTAGCAACACAGAGATGTGCACCTACCTACTGGCTGCTACCTCTTGTAGAGATTTGCAAGACTCGGTGTTCGTCTAAGGGTCTGCAGTCAAACCAGTTCAACTAGAAGGCTCTCAGGGCAGAGACTGCCTTATTTTTCTTTATATTCTTCCCTTGACTCCTGAGCCTACTTCAGGGTTATGAACCTAACAGGTACTCGCTACCTACGTGTTGATTAAATGAGACAGCCTAGTCATCACTCAGATTAGAAAAGGTTCCCATAGCTTCGACCCCACCCATTCCGGCTCTGCACCACCAGCCTGTGATGACTGTTCTGTGGGTGCCCAGTTGCTTTTCTAAAGCAGGTTCTGCTGCCTTCCTAATGTCTGTTCTTCTATCTGAGGTTCAAGTTGAAAAGCAACAACTCCTTTTGGCACTTGATACAAACTCCCAGGGTGAGTAAGTCTAAGTGTGGATGGGGAAGGGAACTGTGGTCTGCATAGAATGTGCTCCAGGCTTACAGGATTCTTGAGAGTTTTACCTGCAGCATGGTCTGACCCCTGGCTTCCAAGGCTAGCAGCTGGCCCTTGGTGGAGTTGCTAAGATCGAATATCCCCTGACTGACCTTGCATTAATGCCGCACAAATTCACAAAGCAGCAGCAAATAAATTCACAGAATTTGAGAACAACTAGGGTGTGTTATCGTGTATCTTCCTCTCATGAGACCTGTCTGAAAAGAAGTCAAACATCTGGAGTTGCAGCTGTCAAACTCTAGTCTTTAATCTTTTGGGAAGGAAGAGAGGATAAAACTAATATTTCGAAGTGCCTGCAACGTGCCAGACACTATGACATCATTTTTAACCCTTACAGCTCTAAAAGGTAAGCAGCATCATTTCCTACCTGGGAAAACAGAGACTCAGAAACTAGATATCCGGTCAACATGGCCCAAGGAGTCATGATTTGACTGTGTTCAAATTCAAACCCAGATCTGTCTCCATCTAAGCCCCATGTTCTTCCTTCCCATTATCTGAAACTTAGTGGTGGAGAATTTAGAGTGAGCCTTGGCAGAGTTGTGAGAGGTGGGATATGAAACCTGGGGTCACCATCTTTTTTGACTCATCACCAATATTGACATTGGCCTTGAGTTAAGTGCATTTGCCTGACTGGTTTCAGCTGCCTCATTGAGAAAGTGAATACAGTGACATTCCCACCTGTCTCTCAGGAATGGTGCAAAGAATGATTAATCACGGATGTAATTGAAATCTTGTAGCAAAGTTCTGGGACACTGAGGCAGGGCAATGCACACAGTTTCTGTTCCTAGGGATTTTCCTTTTCTTTTCTTTCTGAAGATTTATCTTCACACATGTGTTCATGGTCAAGTTATTTATTGGGTGTCTATTATGCGACAGGCACTAAATTAGAGTCTGGCAATACTATAATAAACAAAATAGACTAGGTTCCTACTGTCTTGAAGTTTACAATATGAGAAGAAAGTAAAAAATAAGTTAAAAAATAAATGCATAATTTAAACTGTGGTTAAAGGCCAGGAAGGAAGTAAAGAATATAGGGAGAGAGAATAATAGAGCCCTATGCTTGTATATGCCTAGAAAATCCCTGCAACATTCCGTAAGAAATTATTAGTCATAATTATCTCTAGGGAAGGCACTAGAAGCCTTTCTTTACTCGTTGAATTTCTTTTTGCCATAATTATGTCTTCCTTTTATAATTAAAAATACTACTTACACAGAAAAATTGGTGTCTCACACATCATAATCTCAGAAGCCGTGCTTTTCTTTGTTGTCTGTGAAGAACTATGAAAAGGTTTGCATAATCCATATTAGGTACAGATATATTTGTGGAGTTCAAGCAAAGCTGAGAACATCTCTATTTCCATCTGTGGGGAAAGTGAGAAAAGGCTGAACAAAGGTAGCTGCAGTCCTGAATCCAGGTCTCCAGGGGCAGCCAAGCTGTCCCAACCTCCACAGGAAACAGGCTAATTATTGACATCTGAACCCCAAGATAAACAAGTCCGTCTGGGTCAGAGACTGGCAAGAGGTTATCACGGCCAATCTGGTTACCCTTAAGAAATGGCAGACTACTTTTAATTAAAGAGGCAGTATCAAGAAGACTAAAATCTATGATTCATGGGTACTAAAGCTGCAGAAATTAAAATGAGGTAAGGAAAGAGTTGAAAAGCTGTAAAACTAGGTGAGAAACCAGAGGTGGCCCATTAACAAGAGTCAATGGTGATAAAACTCACAAAACAAGAATGTTAGAAGTAGAGGAAGGATTGGTGTGGCTGCACGAGAAAAAGGTGCCAATTAGGCTCCTCTCATTATGGAATTGGGGGCCATACTTTTTTTTTTAAGCCAGTAATTGCAATAGAAACACATTTTCTTTTCTTGTCATTAAAAAGGGACGGGGGCGTGATATTCAATAAAAAGGTTTGGCTGGCTGAAAACTACATCAGAGGAAAAAATATGTTGTATAAAGCATCACAGGCACTGAGGGGCAAAATGGTGTGATTGTTTCTTGTATTTATGTTGCTCTTCTCGGCGGAGGGCAAAACATCTCACTTCTCCAAACTTCTAGATAAAATATCTGGCATGATAGTTCTTTTTCTCATCTTCTTTCTCTCTTGTTTGGGCTTGAAATCTAAGGTTTTTGAGTTGTAACTAGATCGTGTTGATGAAAAGAGTCAAACTCTGTAAAATATTTGAAGAGATTTATTCTGAACCAAATATGAGTGACCATGGCCCATGACACAGCCCTCAGGAGATCCTGAGAATATGTGCATGAGGTGGTTGGGGCACAGCTTGGTTTTATATATTTTAGGGAGGCATGAGACATCCATCAAATACGTTTAAGAAATACATTGGTTTGGTTTAAAAAGGCAGGACAACTCAAAGCAGAGTGGGCAGGCGGGGGGTGGAGGCTTCCAGGCTATAGGTAAATTTAAACATTTTCTGGTTGACAATTGGTTGAGTTTGTCTAAAGACCTGGGAGCCATAGAAAGGAATGTTTAGGTTAAGAAAAAGGATTGTGGAGACCAAGTTTTATTGTGTAGAGGAAGTTCTTAGATGGCAGACTTTAGAGAGAGCAGGTTGTAAATTTTTTACAGACTTAAAGGGGTGGCTGGCTCTTAAATGATTACCTCCTGGATCTGGGAAGGAAGGAAGGAAAACAAAGGGGAAAAAGGATTCTCTATAGAATATGGATTTTTCCCACAAGAGACTCTGTGGGGCGATTTCAAGATATGGCAAGGAAATATATTTTGGGGTAAAATATTTTGATTTTCTTCCTTGTTATGCCAGAGAGAGACTGGAAAGTAGACATAATATACAGGGTTGAACAAAACCTATCTGATGAGAATTTATGGTTTGTAGGTCATGACTCCCCAGGCCCCTTAGATAGAAATTTGGGCAAGATAAAATAAATCAGAGTTTAGTCCTCAATTGCAACGACTACCAACCTCTTGAACATCCTCATGGCTGCTTTTGGTTGGGTACTTTTCTGTCGATATCTCAGATTCAAAAGCTTCTCTTTCATAAAACGTTTCTGAGAAAATGCATTGTTATTCTAATTGTTCAATATGCTAACTTAAATGCAGTGTCATTATTTGAAAGTGGATTTGTTTATGGCTTGGAACCTTTTGAGTCCTATATCATCGGAGTTACAGAACTCCAGTTTGTCCTTTATCCGGAAGCACAACTTTTAGAGTTATTGTTGTTGCCATTTAGAAGTAGTAGTAGCAGTAGTCCTCGTTTCAGTATAATGGGGCTTTATATTTTAATTTGCTGTTTGACATCATCTTTTTACAAATAAAATTAATGTTAATAGCTATAATTGATGTGACTAACCATCCTGGTTTGCTGGGGCCTGAGTAGGTTTCTGTGATGCAGGATGTTTAGTTTTAAAACTTTTTGGCAGGCCGGGCGTGGCGGTGGCTCACGCCTATAATCCCAGCACTTTGGGAGGCTGAGGCGGGCAGATCACAAGGTCAGGAGATCAAGACCATCCTGGCCAACATTGTGAGACCCCCATCTCTACTAAAAATACAAAAATTAGCTAGGCATGGCTCACACCTGTAGTCCCAGCTACTCAGGAGGCTGAGGCAGGAGAATCTCTTGAACCCGGGAGGCGGAGGTTGCAGTGAGCCAACATGGCGCCACTGCACTCCAGCCTAGCAACAGAGTGAAACTCTCTCTCAAAAAAAAAAAAAAAAAAAAAAAAAAAAAAAAAAAAAAAATTATCGGCCCTGGATAAACCAGAATAAACTAGGAGAAGTTGGTAACCCTCTCAATGTTATGTGACATACTTAATTCTCTCAAAGAAAAGTAAAAAGCAGGCATTATTTCCTTCATTTTTCAGATAATAGAACTGAAACTCAAATGTCAAAGCAACATGTCTTGTTGCAGCTAACTGGTAGCAAAGGCTTGCTCCATGCCCAGGTCTATCTGGCCCCAAAGCTTGTGCTCTGAACATTTCCATTGTGCAGGCTTATGATATACAGATTTAAGAAATGGCCCTATTGTAATTGGGTTACAATTACATATATCTGTGGCTGTTATAGGAATGACTACTTTGTAGCCTCTTAAATAGGCTTGGAAATCCAACTACTGGATTTTTGCTTAGATTTTTTTTTTTTTTTTTTTTTTTTTTTTTGAGACGGAGTCTCACTCTGTCGCCCAGGCTGGAGTGCAGTGACTGGATCTCGGCTCACTGCAAGCTCCGCCTCCCGGGTTTATGCCATTCTCCTGCCTCAGCCTCCCGAGTAGCTGGGACTACAGGCGCCCACCACCTCGCCCAGCTAGTTTTTTGTATTTTTTAGTAGAGACGGGGTTTCACCGTGTTAGCCACGATGGTCTCGATCTGCTGACCTCGTGATGCGCCCGTCTCGGCCTCCCAAAGTGCTGGGATTACAGGCTTGAGCCACCGCGCCCGGCCTTTTGCTTAGATTTTTAAGCTTAGAAGTACAGAGTGAAATAGAGAGCTTTGTATCATCTGTGTATCACCTTTAATAAACTTTTGTGAAATCTTACCAACAGTCTTTTCTAAAGAAAAGCATTTCTGCAGTTTGGAACATTTCCATTTCCATTCTGGAAAGCCCTCTTGCCTCCCACCAGTTTGAAGGGAATGCTACTGTCAATTTGGCTCACTTTAAAGAAGCCTCTGCATTGTATTCCATGCCCCAGTCCTTAAAGCTATGTAGCGACGCCGGAAGTGGAAGTCAGACGGAATTGGTCTCATAATCACCACGGTTTTCTTCAGGAAACAGAATCACTGTCTTTTCCTTCACAACGCTTTGTGTGTGTGTGCATACGTGCGTGTGCATCTGTGTGCCTCTGTGTGTGTGTGTGTTTAGCAGGCATGGGATAGTGCAATGTGAACTCAGAAAATGAAATAACTACTGTTGATGAAAACAGTCAAACTGTAAAATATTTGAAGAGATTTATTCTGAGCCAAATATGAGTGACCATGGCCCATGACACAACCCTCAGGATGTCCCAAGAACATGTGCCCAAGGTGGGCAGGGCACAGCTTGGTTTTGTATATTTTAGGGAGGCATGAGACATCAATCAAATACATTTAAGAAATACATTGGTTTGGTTCAGAAAGGCAGGACAACTTAAAGCAGAGTGGGTGGACAGGGGGCGGGGGCTTCTAGGCTATAGGTAAATTTAAACATTTTCTGGTAGACAATTGGTTGCATTTATCTGAAGATCTAGGATCAATAGAAAGGAAATGTTCAGGTTAAGATAAAGAATTGCGGAGAGCAAGTTTTGTTGTGCAGAGGAAGCTCTCAGATAGCAGACTTCAGGGAGAGCAGGTTGTAAAATGTTTCTTATCCTACCTAAAAGGGCACCTAGCACTTAGTTGATTATCGCCTGGATCTAGAAAGGAAGGAAGGAAGACAAAAGGAAGGGGAAAGGGGATTCTCTACAGAATGTGGAGTTTTCCCCCAAGGGATGGCTTTGCAGGACCGTTTCAAAATATGGCAGAAAAACGTTTTGGGGTAAAATATTTTTATTTTCTTCCTTGTTATGCCAGAGTCAGATTGGCATGTATATCATGGCATAAGTCACAATATACAGGGTTAAATAAAACCCATCTGATGAGAATTTATGGTTTGTAGGGCATGACTCTCCAGACCCCTTAGGAATTTGGGCAAGATTTTAAAAAATCAGAGCTTAGTCCTCACTACTCTTAGAAAGAATGCTTTAAAGGACAGGAGGAGTTACAGACAAATAACAAGAAATGCTTAGTTTCAAGGTTGTGTGATTTTATCAGTTCTCTGCTTTGTGGGAAAAATAAGCCCATAAAAGTCTTTGCTAGCCCTGGTGCCAGTTCAGGCTCAGAAAACCTGAGTGTAAGACTGAGCCCTAAACAGTATTGCCTACTGGTTGTTAAAGCAAGGGTACACTGACAAGTGTAGTGCATTTATTCATTCATTCATTCACTTATTCAAACAAAGTTAAACTGAGAGCTTATGATGTCTCAGAACTGTGCTAGGCACTAGGAACACACAGAGGAAAGCAGTGACATCCTATCTCATGAAATCAATAGATAAGACTAAAATTATGTAGAGTCAAAATTATCCTTAAATGTTTCTCAAATCACCCATAAAGTGTTATCTTTGGTTAGGTTCCCTAGAAGCAGAACCTGAGATAAGGATGCAAGTAATTGAAAGGATGCAAGTAATTGAAAAAGTACTCTCAGGTGAAACCTGCGTGGTAGTGGAGGAAGCAGGGCAGGGCAGAAGATCAGATTCAGCAAATGTGTGAGTTCAGTCAGCTGAACAGCTATAGTCTAGCCACAGCCTGACTGCAAGGAGCCGTGGGGCACACAAAGCACCATGGATTTGTACCCCCAAAAGACAAAAAGGGCAGCCTTTTGTATCCTAACAATCAGGCATGGGATATGGGCCTCTCCAGGACATGGGCCTGTTTGGCATTCCTGGAGGGGGTGGCTCCAATCGGATGTGGGCAGTTCTCAAAAGAAGAGTGTGCTGTGAGCAGTTAGCAGCCAACAGTCACAGCAGCTGGGAGGGATGCTCTGGCAGAGTAAAGGGAATCTGGAGAGGGATGTCGCCATCAGCTACACAAGGACACAGGATTTATGTGACATGTTAGAAACATACATATCATTTGTTAATAAATACAACAGAACAATAGATTTTTCTCCATCAGTGCAATAGTTCACCATTAATTTGGATGCACTACAGAGGAAGTAGTTTGCTTGTGTTCAGGGGCCATGTTGTATGAAAAATGCGCGTCTCTCAACACCCAGCACAAGGAGATGCTCATGCCTGGAGGGGTGTTCCCACAGGATCTGAGGCAGACTATGTTCCCAGGAGGCAGACCCAGATGTCATCACACAGGATGTTAGGAAGTGCCCTCGAGGCCAACACCTGTGGAAAGGGGTGATGGAAGCAGGAGTGAGTTAAGGGAGAAGTCCAGCCACCCCTGCCCCGTGCAGCTAAATGGCTTGTGGGAGCTGACCTGTTTAGGGCCCAAATGGTCAGACCTTTATGCCCTTCCATTTACCTGCACATTGGGCCATCTTGGGAAGGGCATGAACTTGAGTGAGGTGGCTCTCTGCAGCTGATGCTGTCCCCTAAAGGGACGACTGGAGGCTACTCGCTGACTGTTCTCCCTGCAGTAGGCAGCAGGTCCTTTCTGGAGTGGGGCTGGGCAGCAAATAACTGTGTGCATCCACTAGTGGAGGCAACTCACAGGCTCACTCGTATTCACCCCCAGGACACAATCACAAGAATTGGCACAAGACTGCCCCTCACCAAAGTTGTTTTCTCATTGTGGGGGATGGAAAGTCAGGGACTGGACACACATACTTAAAGAACCTACAATTTAATTAATGCTTTAATGTTTAATATTAATTCAGAACTTTTGTCACTGGTTAATCCTTAGTTAGAAGTGGATAGTCTATCCTACTTTTTAAGGTTATTTTTTCCCATTTTCATTTAGTGACAGGCATTGTACTAAGAGCCTTACATGCATTACCTTATTTAATCCATACCAAAATCTTGTGAGAGAGATAATATTATTATTCCCCATTTTATAGATAAGGGTTAGAGAGGTTAGAAAAAACTTGCCCATAGTGAAATCATATAGCCAGTATTTGAACCAAAGTCTCTCTGACTCCAAAGCTCAAACTCTTAACCACTCTACTAAAGCCAACTATGAAAACTTTCACGTTATCCTTTGATGGACCGTAGCTCATTCACGCATTCACTCAGCAGTGGTTCTTTTTTTTTTTTCTTTTTTTTTTTTTGAGACAGAGTCTCACTCTGTTGCCCAGGCTGGAGTGCAGTGGTGCGATCTCGGCTCACTGCAAGCTCCATCTCCCGGGTTCACGTAATTCTTCTGCCTCAGCCTCCCGAGTAGCTGGGACTACAGGCACCCGCCACCATGCCCAGCTAATTTTTGTATTTTTAGTAGAGACTGTATTAGCCAGGATGGTCTCGATCTCCTGACCTCGTGATCCACCTGCCTCAGCCTCCCAAAGTGCTGAGATTACAGGCGTGAGCCACCACGTCCGGCCACTCAACAATGTTTTAATGAACATGCCCTGTTCCAGGCTCTGTGCTGTGTTGGTATTAAAGATTCAACAAAGAAACCTCTGATAGGAAGCATATGTGCATGCGTTCTTGTGTGGATCATCCTTCCTCTGTGTGTGTGTGTGTGTGTGTGTGTGTGTATTTGTGATAATCTCAAGAGATTAATGCAAATTGTGAGGACCTTCGCATATTTCTGTGAAAGGAAAATAAAAATCTCAGGACTTCAAACTCACTATGCCAAAGGGAAAAGTTAAGCTTAGGAGTTAAGTCACCCAAAACTGCCTTCCATTTTGTTCCTAAATAGATAACTGCAAAGACAGAAGGCCACATACCTTTCTGGGGGACTCCCTCACAATTTCTCACAAAGAAATTCCTTGTGGACCCTAAGATCTTTACCCTAAAACAGATTTCTGTTGGATTTCACCCCATGTAAATTAACAGCTTATCTTCACAGGTGTGGGACAAAGACAGGACTAGGAGTCATCCTTCTGCTCACTTGAGACAAATGCACATTTTACTCATTAACTATTCTATGTTTCTTTTATCTTATGTAAAAATGCAAGTTCATTGAGCATGAGATGAATGCATATTTGACTGTTTCTCTATCCCTTCCTCTCACATATAGAATGTAGATTCAGTGAATGCTCATCAAAGCCTCAAAAGAATGTAACTGTTTGCCCCTTTTCTCTAACCTCCCTTTTCCTTTCCTCTTTCGCCTACTGCCCACTCTTTCCCCCTTAAATATTGAAGTCCTCAAACCCTCTTTGGGAGTTTTTGCACAGATCACAAATGTTCCTGTGATTTGTGTCCCTTTTTCCCAGGCACACTGTCAACTGGGGCAAAATAAACCTCTAAATTGATTGAGACTTGCCTCAGTCATTTTCTTTGGTTTACATTTCCTAGTAACTCAATTCACTGTTTTCAACTTAACAGGCTAAAAGAGATGCTAAGAGAATGTCTGCAAAAGAAGTCACCATTAATGTAACAGACAGCATCCAACAGATGGACAGAAGTCGAAGAATCACAAAGAACTGTGTCAACTAGCAGAGAGTCCAAGCAGAAGGGTAGATGGACTTCTTCTGTGTCCTTCAAGGCACTGGATACCATCAAAGAACCTTGAAGAAGTGGCTGCCCCTTGCTGGACCTGAATGCTACTGAGTCCCTGGCAAGACTGTCTTACCTGGCAGCAAACTGCTGCCTGATTTGTTGGGACCCTTCTGAGCCTTCTACTTATCATGTAAATGTATTGGCACAGTGCTTACGTATGTTAATAAACTGCAAATGTGCAGTTCAGTTTGTCTCTTTGCAACTCCTGTAATAGGGTCTGGTGTAAAAGTAGTGAGTTAAAGCTACAGGTCAGTTTATGAAACAGAAAAGTAGAAATGCATTTCCGGGGTGAAAGAGTCACACCTTAGTACTAAACTCTCCTGCCCATTATTGTGTGTTCTGTTTCAGGCAAGCTTATTCTTTCCTTCTTTCATTTTAAATATTATCATTACAAATCTTACCAGGGTCACTTAAAAGCTGGCTTCCATCCAACTCTAAACCCACATATTGAAAAAAATCAAGGCAGAGAAAAATTCCTTGTTATCCTTGTTTCCTTAGCTTGGTATGAGACAGATCAGATCCAGTTTCCCATGGATCAACCCACTGCCCATAGCATGTCTTTGGGAGGTGTCTGTGAAGCAGTCATACCTGCTCCTCATCTGCCTGGGAAGTCCTCCTATTCTGATGTCCACGTTGGCCTCCAGTCCTTAATGTCACCATGCTTGTGGCCAATGCATCCAAATAAGGATACCCCTCAGGGCTCAGCCAGACATTGCAATTTTGCATAGCTTTCCAGTTCCCTTTGCTTGTCTTCTTAACTGTCTTCCCTCTCTATTGGGGTCATTTGCAATTGTTAATCAAAGATTGAACACTGCGTAGGAGAAGGAGATGATCCAGAGACATGTGGCAGCATGCATGGCTTCACCTTGGTCTCTCTGTTCACCACCCCAGGACTGTCATTTTGGCATCTGCAAAGGAATCACTTTAGAAAGCCAGCACCTGGTTGATGTGTATTCACACTGACATTAGATTGATGTGCACTGCATTAGAAATGAGGTAACTGACACAGAAAAAGGATGTTTTGATAGGAATAATTTTCTAGTATGTCTTGAAACATGTTCATCTGGATGTATTTTCCTCCAAACTAATGTAGCAGGATTTTTCAAGGATTGTTAACATGCCTGGGATTGGGAAAGATAGGACTAAAGTTGTACCAAACTATACCAATAAATTCCATGTTTAGCAGAAATAGGCAGCCTAATGATGTTATGTTTATATAACATAGTCCGGAGAACTGACATGCAGGTCAAAAGTCAGATACACAACCTCCTTATCTGCTAACTCTGTTATTCTTCAAACACAAGTGGGTAGTGTCATTTTTCCTTCCTTCCTTCCATTGGCAGATTGCATATTTATTCACTAAACATTAAATGTCCATCCTGTGCCAGGTACTATGCAGATGTTGAGGGATTTGGAGTCTGGTTAGTCATTACTGTCTATCCTGAATCTAACAGTGACTTCATAACTAGGAGACTGAATTAGACCCTTAAGGTATAGTGTGTGTTGCAAATCACTCAGCAATGGAATCTTTTATATTCAGGGTAGGTTTGTGTCTTAAACTAGGTGTTCTAATCACTGTACAAGACTTTACCATACACAAAACTATAGTTTTTCTAAACCTTTATCATTTTGTGATTCTTTGAGAAAGGGCTTTTAGGAACTTTATGTTCTAAAAAAATCGTCTTAATAATAATAAAAGAAAAGCAAAACCTGTGACTCATATGTCCCCACTGACATTACTCAGCAGGAGCCCCCAGCTGCCAAAGGTTGGCAGTGATCCTGCGAGTTCAAGGGCTCTTTCTCCCTGGGGATGTGCTTTGTGGCTTCTCTTTACAGCTTTGTTTCTGCATCAGTTCACTGCTGCATGTTGTTTGGAATTTATCACCATAAGAAAGTGTCTCTGTTTTATATAGAAACACTTTCTCACTTCCAGGGGAGAAGGAAATGCAGGGCATATGACCTGGCCCTCCCCAGAACAATCTGGATTTCATGGAGACAGCAACCAGAAGTTAAACCATGTGACTAAAAATGCATCTGGCTACTTTTTCATGTGTGTATGAGACAGAAACTAATCCTTACTATCCTTTTAGGATAACACTTTTCATGGCAAAGTTTGTGTCAATAAAGTCATTAATTTTAAACATATTTGGGCAGTTACAGAGAATCTTTACTGGAATCTTAAATTTGTATGCAGAGCTATTTAGACTTTTTTTTTTTTTTTTAAACGAAGACCTTTTACATAAGTGATCCCTGTGAATCCTCCAAAAAGCCTTGTGAAGTAGGTAAGGAGAATGTTATTAGCACCAATTTACACTTATAGAAATATTTGTAGTCTAGTCAACTAGTAAGTTTTGGTGCAGAGATTCAAGTGGGGGAAGACTGTCTGCAAATTCAGTTCTTTTCCTACCACCACATGGTGCCACCATGTCTAGAAGGTCTGGTGTAACCGGGAGATGAGGCCATTTAGAGGGGAATTGTCATGGAGCCTTGGGCTGGGCTGAGCCCAAGTCTAAGAGGACAATTTGGGTGATTGGAGGGGGCTAGAGAGAGAGAATTGAAGAGGGCTGGTAGTGAAGGCAGTGATTGGAAAGGGCCAGTGAGTTCTCAGGGAGTTTGGGTCTGGTCCAGGCTCACTTATCCCTCCAGAGAGGGTGACCTTGACCTGGAGTGAGAGGTCAGAATACTGAGAGGGACTTTATAGTTCAGAGAAGATAGAAATTGCACTCCTTGGAATAACTGCTTAGACCTAAAGGTAAGGGAAGCCAGGGACTGCCCATGCTGCTGCCAATGCCCTGAGCACAGCTTGGATGTACAGGTAACAGACAGTAACCCCTCAGACTTTATTCATGGCCCACCTTCACAGTGCTTTCCACAACCCACCCCCACCTCCCAGGGTACCTGAACACACTCCCGTTTGCACTGCCTGTCTGAGTCCTGCTAACCTGCATCTGTTTTTGATCCTCACCAGCCAGACTTGCAGGCTGCCCCATGTGACACTGAAATGCCTCCCATTCACATTTGCTGCTCCAAGCAGGGTTTACGACACTGGCAGTGCCTCTGCTGAAATCAGGTAACAGCTGCTGTGTTTAGCTGTCATGGTGTCAAAACTTAGGAATTTCACATAAATAGCCAGCTCTGGCAGAGACTCCTACTTTAGAACTCCAGTATCCATCCTTCCCTTCTTCCTTAGTTGAGCACATGTCCACTTAGAACAAACATTACACTTTCCAGCCTCCCTTGCAGCTAGAAGTTGCTGCACATTTAAGTTGTAGACAATGAAATGAAATAAAAATGAGGCATAGAAGTTTCCAGGAAGTCAGGCTCGCTCTTTCCCCTTTTGCTTCCTGGTGTACAGAATGAGGAGGTAATGGCTGGAGCTACCTCAGTCCACTGGGCCATAAAGTAACTTCAAGAATGAAAACCATGCCAAGATGAGCAATAAGTTAGAAGGAGCATGAGTCCCTCATTCCTTTGAGCTTCATGAGTCTTTGACTATATACCTCAAACCTCTTTTTGTGGGGGAGTCGCTGTTTCAAATGATTACTCACAGCCAAAACTAATTCCTTTTCTTTTCAAGTCTGATAAATTGAACAAAACTATTCTAATTTATATGCATATACTTCCATCTTTCGAAAAATTGGAAGATCGCTCACCCTTGGGCCCTTGGCTGCTTGGCCACATCTGACTGGAGTTGATGAGTGTGCATTGGCTATAGCTGGGGGGTCTCAGATTGTGATGGTCCCTACCACTCATTGTAGCTTACACACGGTAACCTCCCCATTTCTGTTACCTGCCAGAACCCAGAGACATTTGAGCTTGTAACTCCTGCTCCACTTTATGTTCCCAAGCATGTTGTCTTTACACTCTTTTCAGGAGTCATTAAGATACACAAGGTCATATTCTTCTGTTTCACCAGTCTGGGAAGTGGCTAATCTCAGGGGAATTTTCTGAGCAAATTATGAATATTACCTAATATTTAAAATCATGCATTCACTTACTCATTTATTTAATCCAAATGTATTTACTGAGACTCTTCAATGTGCCAGAAGTTGGGATGTGGTGAGAGATACCACAGATATGGTCCCTACCCTCATGGAGATGGCAAAATAGTAGAGGAAACAGACAATAACAATGTAAAGAAATAAGTTATTATAGTAACTTAAGATGGGGATAAATGCTGAAAAGAATGTTAACAGGAGAATGAGCTGGATGGAAGCAGGAATGGAAGCAGGAGACCGTTTAGGAGGCTACAGCTATAACCCTGGGAAGAGATGTCAGTGCAAGGAATAGGGTAACGGTTGCAAAGACGGATGAAAATAGATGGATGCTGAGAACATTTTGGAAATAGAAACATTAGGACTTGCTGATGGACTGGGTGTAGAAAGTGAAGTCAAGGGAGAAATCAGGGTGATTCCTAAGTTTTTTGATTTGAGCAACAGGGTTCTTGGCAAGATAGGGGAAAACGGGGCGGGAAAAGTTTTTTTGGGGAGGCAGTGAAAATCAAAAAGAACGATTTTAGACCAATTAAGTATGAAATAACCAAAGGGAGGTGTCCAGCAGGGAACTGGATGTATGAGTCTAAAGTTCAAGGAATTGGTCAAGGGTGGAGCTGTGCATTTGGGGGTCATCAACACATGCAAGATATATAATGGCACAGGAGTTAGTTCACCCGATGAGAAGCTAGTGAGGGAAGTCCAGGGCTGTGCCAAGAGACACTCCAACATTCAGAGAGTTGGTGGTGGAGGAAGAGTCAGTAAAGGGTACTGAGAAGTGCTGAGGCAGTTAGGAAGAAAACGGGGAGCTCATTTACTGAAGCCAACATTTAAAAAAAATGTTTCATGAAGGGAGAAATGGTCAGTCATGGTGAATACTGCCAAAAGGTGAAATCACGTGAGAACAGAGATGTGACTCCAACTAGCACCATGAAGGTGACTGGTGATCTTAACAAGAACAATTCCAGCAGAGAGGTGGTCATAGAGCCAGACTACAGAGGTTGATGACTGGAGGGGTGGTGAGGAAGTGGAGATAATGGAAAAAAATAAACTGTCTTTTGAGAAATGTTGCTATGAAACAAAGCAAAAAGAGGCCAGCAATTGGAGAAAGGGACAGGTCAAGAAGTCATAAAAAGTGTGACAAACTAGAGTATGTTTCTCAACAATTGCAAGGATTCCTTAGGGTGAAGTTGAAGCTGGAAGGGTGGGGGCATTATCTACGGAGTAAAAAAGTCCTTGAGGAAGTGAGAAGAGAACAGATCCAGGGCGCAGGTAACCACTTTGAAATTTAAAACCTCTGTACGATAAACATCCACATAAAGATGAATGATAGTCTATCAGAAGGTATCTACAGCCCATGTATCACAGAGTTAGTATAGTGATATACATTTAAACAAATGAGAATTTCATAAGCAAAAGACAAATGACCAAGAGAAAATAACATGAACAGGCAGGAGGAACGTTGTTGAATGGCCAATAAAAATATAAAAAGATCCTCAGTGTCATCAGTAATTAGGCATATGTGGGTTTAAAAAAAAAAAGATGCCACTTTTTTACCTATCTGATTAGCAAAGTTTTTAAAATGTGATAACATCAGTGTTGGGAAGGGTGTGGGAAAGAAGTAATGTCACACACTGCTGGTTGAAATGGAATTAGTGATACTATGTTGGATGGTGTAGGGCAGACAAAGCTTTACCTCTACCTTCATAGGAACCCCAGCAGGGCCTGAGAATTAGATTGACATAAAACAGACTAGCAGGAGAGGAACATACAGATTTATTTAATTTTAAGTTTTATGTGACTTGAGAGACTTTATAAAGAAATGACTGCCCAAGGAAGTTGCAAAATCTCAATGCTTTCCTACTATGTTGCACAAAGTGAGGCAATTGTGAAAAAGTAATTAAAATATACAGGAAAGCTAAAGAACGATAAGAGTTGTTTTAACAAAATTCGATTGTTTACAGAGAATTGTCTCTGTCTCTGGTGATAAAGATATTTCTTTCCTCCTGATACAGAGCGGGCATCTTTTACGTGGGAGTTTTATACGCTTTCAGGAAAAAAAAAAAGAAGTCAGAAAGTTCTGCTTGAAGAACTGAGCACTTGGCTCACACCTGTAATCCCAGCACTTCGGGAGGCTGAGGCGGGAGGATCACTTGAGGCCAGGAATTTTAGATCAGCTTGGGCAACACAACAAGACCCCATCGCTACAAAAAGAAAGAAGAAACAAAGAAAGAGAGAAAGAGAGAGAGAGAAAGACAGAAGGAAAGAAAGAAAAAGAAAGAAAGAAAGAAAGAAAGGAAGGAAGGAAGGAAGGAAGGAAGGAAGGAAGGAAGGAAGGAAGGAAGGAAGGAAGGAAGGAAGGAAGGAAGGAAGAGAGAAAGTTAGCCAGGCATGGTGGTGTGCATCCACAGTCCCAGCTCCTCGGGAGGCCGAGGCAGGTGGATCACTTGAGCCCAGGAGATCAAGGCTGCAGTGAGCCAAGGTCATGCCACTGCACTTCAGCCTGGGTGACAGAGTGAGACTTTGTATCAAAAAAAAAAAAGTTTTGTTTGCACCTGCTTTTTAAAAGTGCTTTCAGCTCAAAATAATCCTTATGCCAAAATGGCATATTCTGGAGAGGCATATTCTGTCACTCTTCAATGTCAATTTAGCCAACTTATTCAAATTTAAAATGTGTATATTATTTGGAAAAACAATTCCATTTTTAAATATATACCTGTAAAGGGCTGAACTGTGTCCCCCCCAAATTCAAATTCGTATTTGAAATCCTAACCCCCAATACCTGAGAATATGACTGACTGTATTTTTATATAGTGTCTTTCAGGAGGTTAAGTAGGGTAAAATAAGGTCATGTAGATGGGCCATAATTCAATATGACTGGTGTTCTTACAAGATTGGGAGATTAGGACAGGCACACACAGAGGAAAGACCCTATGAAGACAAAAGAGAAAATGGTCACCTACAAACCAAGGAGACAGGCTTCAGAAGAAACCAACCTTGCCTCAGACTTCTAGCCTCTAGGACTATGAGAAAATAAATTTTTGTTTTATAAGCCCACCGGTCTGCAATATTTTGTTATGGCAACCCTAGCGATCTAATACAATACCCTAGAAAAATATCTGCACATTTTTATGAGACAAGTATTTGTGGGACAGGACTCAGACTTGTAGAACTTGATTCAAAGGAATCAGAATGGCAGGGGACAAAAGAGCACAGGACTACAGCAGACAACACTGGCTCTACCTTTCCTTCAACCCCTTTACTGCACCCATGCTGACTTCCAACTGTGGCACCTGCTCTCTGTGGCCTGAAGTCATGGCAGGAGTTGCCAGGACTTTGGCGCTATTGATGCTTATTCATTCCTATCCCCATCCCAGTACCTGTCAATCAGTCAACGACTGCTGAGAGCTCCCTCAAGCTTGGGTGGGGTAATGCTGAGACAGGTATTTTGTACAAACTCCTAGAGTTTTCCCAGCTGTATTAAGTTCCAGTTACTCAGCAGGTAGCTGGTTTAATAACACATTCCTTTACTGGATGCTTCCTTGATCAATCTCCAGGGTAGAGTCATTGTAGTTGCAGGCTTCTATATAAACAGCATCCTCTCTCTTGTGTTTCTTTTTTATTATCATTGTCAAATATCATCTTTTCCACAACTTGGTTTCCACCAGTAGGTAGTCCTCCACTTCCTCCCTCGCATGAGATATACATCCCACTGCCACTGGTCTATAAACATTCTGTTTATGTATATTGTACCACAATAAAAGATGTTAAGAACAATAAGTAAGTAAATAAATGTTCTGTTTTGCTTCAGAGGGAATCTCTGATTTATCCTAGATATAAGAAGTAACTTGGAAAAGAGCCCCAAGAGATACCTTAACAGAAGTCACAAACTACATGCTTGCAGGGGACAGGCACGTGATATAAATGGATGCTATAAGGCATTGTGAGTAGTGGGAGCTGGGATGAGAAGGAAAATGCATGCAAACTTAAGAGCTCCACACAGTGAGCCTGTCACTCTCCCTGATGAAGAAAGACATTTGCAATAGCTGACTCAACTAAAAACTGTTAAGATGGCACTTCAAGAAATATGGTGCCCAGCACAGATTTACTGACTAATTGAGATCTCATAATCAGTAGTTGCTTGGGATGCCAGAAAAGTCTTCCATTGTCAGTGAGCCCTCTGCTCCATAACTCCACTTCATCACTTTGCATTTCCTTCTCAGGCCTCTACCATCTCACTTCTGATTCCACCACTCCAACTGAAACTACACTCTAGGATCGCGAATACTCTAATTGCCAAAGTCAATGACACCATCTAAGTTCTCATCTTGCTGGACCTCTCTGCATCTGTTAAAATAAATTTCGTTTTTAAAGCCCACTGGTCTGTGGTATTTTGTTATGGCAGCCCTAGGATGGCTTTCCTCAAAGTTTTGTCAACTTTTAATGCTACCCTGCTTTTGGGCACCCCTGTCTTTCTGATTCTACTCTTTGTCAGTCTCCTTTGGCGATTCCTCTTCCTCTGCTTGTCCCTTAGTTTCTGGTATTCCTCAAGGTTCCTTTTTCAACCTTTCCTCTGCAGACTCTACCCAATTTTCTTAACAAGTTCATCTGATCCCATGGCCTCAACAATTTAGATGCTATTTCCACTCTATCCCAAGCTCCTATGCCATATTTCCAAATGACCACTGCACACCTCCACTTGATGGCCTGTGTGGCAGGGATTTTGTGCCTTTTCTGTAAAACCCATTCTCTTCCTTCCTAGGAACCCAGCTTGGCTATATTTCCCAAGTTCCCTTGCAGTGAGCTCCCAAATTATTTCAACAATATTTCATTCTTCTTAAATTACTTCAAAATGTACCACAATTTGAATTTTTATGGTCTCTCATGGGAAACCATAAAAGCCAGCGGCAGAAAAAATTTATGCTTAATTCTCTTGGGAATGTGGATATGATGTGACTAGACAATGGTTCACCCAGGTTTTTTTTTTTTTTTTTTTTTTTTTTTTTTTTTTTTTAGTTTAGCATAGAGCTAAGGCTAGGAGTACTTAAGCCAGAGGGAGCTTTGCAATTTCAGTTTCTTAGATGCGTGTTCTCCAGGTAGAGCTCCACCTTAAAAGGAAAAGGGGTAAGTGATAGTGCCCTTTCTGAGCCAAATAGCCTTTTTCATAACATTGTCATGTGCTTGGAAGATAGCTGAAAATTTGTTTGCCTTTTAAATTTGATTCCATTATCCAGACACTCTCTCCCTCTGTTCTAATAGATACATCAGCTACGGGATGGCCTGTGAAGCAAGGTGTGGCAGCTAGCCTTCACAGGCTTTGGGTACAGAAGACCAATCCTAACTGGACGTCTCACTGCTGTGTGCCTTGGGGCAAATTGTGGAGCCTCTCAGGGCTCACCTCCATCAGTGAAAATAACAGCATCTTTTTGAGGGTGTATTGTGAAGATAAAGGGAGATAACACATGTGGATAACACGGCATCTGCCACATGATTATAATTATCACCATGCGTCAGATACTGTACTGGATGCTTCGCTCATATCTCATCAATCATACAGTCCTTCCAGGTGAGCCTTATCAGCCCCCGCTTTACAGATGAGGAAATGGAGACTTACAGGCCCAAGGCCGACCAGGCACAGAGGCTCACGCCTGTAATCCCAGCGCTTTGGGAGGCCCAGGAGGGCAGATCTCCTGATGTCAGGAGTTCAAGACCAGCCTGGACAACATGGTGAAACTCCCGTTGCTACTAAAAATACAAAAATTAGCCAGGCATGGTGGCACAGGCCTGTAATCTCAGCTACTTGGGAGGCTGAGGCACAAGAATCACTTGAACCCGGGAAGCGGAAGTTGTGGTGAGCCGAGATGGCACAACTGCACTCCAGCCAGGGCAACAGAGCAAGATCCTGTCTTAAAAAATAAAAACAAACAAAACCAAAAAAACCACAGCTAGTAAATGACAGAGTTGGGATTTGCACCCATGTCTGCCCGTCTATAAAAACCCATGTTCTGTCCACTAAACCATGAGTAAGTGCTCAATAAAAGTTCATTTACTTTCTGTCACTATGCAAGTAACTTCACAGCCCTTTGTAGAGCATCGTATCTTGGCACTTCCAAGTTGTCAGTGCCACTCTAGGATCAATTATAGCACCCTAGATACAAATCTGCAAAATTCAGCTTTGTTTCTTTCTTTTCTTAACAGCAATAAAGCAGTAGCAGTCTTTCCAGTTGTGCCACAATATTAAAAATCATTTGAAGATAATACTAATAAATTCATTTTTTTTCTAAAACACATTACAAATCTAAGCATTATCTAGGTACCACCGTAATCACTTTTTCCTCTTCCTTAATAGGAAAGTGAAGGCCTGAGCTAGCTGGGTCCCCAAAGAGAAAGGAAATGCAAATATAGGGAGTATACAATGTCTTGTTCTCATTGGCCTCTTGACTATTCCTTGTGGAAAGCAACAAATATAATTATTTTCTAGTTTTAAAAAATAACAGGTGGAGGCTGGGTGCAGTGGCTCATACCTGTAATCCTAGCACTTTGGGAAGCCGAGGTGGGTGGATCACCTGAGGTCAGGAGTTCGAGACCAGCCTGACCAATATGGTAAAACCCTATCTCTATTAAAAATATAAAAACTAGCCAGGAGTGGTGGTGTGCACTTGTAGTCTCAGGTGGCTGAGACAGGAGAATTGCTTGAATCTGGGAGGCAGAGGTTGCAGTGAGCTGAGATCACATCACTGCATTCTATCCTGGACAAGAGAGTTAGACTCCACCTCAAAAAATAATAATACAATTTTAAAAATAACAAGTGGAAAGAATTACGATTGTATAGCACACTGATTGGCAATACGGCTGCACACTGGAATCATCTAAGGAGATTTAAAAACTATTGCTGCCTGGGTCCCACCCCCTAGAGATTCTGGCTTAACTGGTCTGGGGTACAACCTAGAATCAAGATGTTTAAAAATTCCCCAGATGGTCCTGACGTACAGCCAGGGTTGAGAATCACTGGCTCAGCAGATCACAGATGGAACTCATGTCTCAAAAACTCCATGAGGCAGCCTTAAGTCAGACTTCCTGGATTGAATGCCAGCTTCACCACCTACTAGGTTTGTAACCTTGGCAAGTCATTTCAGTTCCCCATGTTCCCTTCTGCCCATTTAGAAAATGGGACTCAAAATATCTCATGATATTGGGAGGATTTAGTAAGGATATATTGAAAAAGCACTTAGCACAGTGTCTAGCACAGGAAGGTAAACACAAGGTTAATATTGTTGAACTGTGATTCAGCCCTGAAATTTTCAGGACATGAGCAAGCCTAGCATAGAAAATTCAGCTGTCAAGGGTAAATGTCCCAGAAGGCTGGCCCTTTATTTAAGTACTTTGTTCCCATCCACCACAAAATGAACCTTTTTTCAAAATAAGCACCTTCTTATCTAACACAAAATGGACCTTAGACATCCCTGGGGTGAGGAAAGTAGTATCTTCAAGAAACCATCCTGAGGAGCATGTACTTGTTGGTTCTGGGAAGAAGCACTGACTCCAGATAATGTAGAGGAAGACATCTCTTTAGTTGGTCTGGGCTCTAGGAACTTTATGATGTTCCTTTAAACTTGACATCTTTCATTTGCAGACTCTTTGGCAGGTAGTTTTCCCCAAACTGGTAACTGGCAAGTGAGACATGATTTCGGATGTAAAGATGTGATTCATTAGGAGTTATAGGGCAGTGCATTTGGGGCTTTCACATCTTTCCTTTGTACAGATAAACACCTAGAAGTTAGCATCAAATATGCAATGTTGTTCTCCAGGCAGACAGAATACTCATACCCACCAGTGTGACAAGGTCAGCAACATTCCCTGTAGATCCATGAAAGACCCAAGTAAATATGTATATTCCAATACATCAATTGAGTGGGCAAAGAAAGTTAAATTAAATCCCTTTAAAGAAGAGATGCTTCTAAAACAGTTTTTTATTTGAGATCTTCGAAAGAGGAAGAATAGGAGTTAGAGTTTTTATTTTTATTTATTTCTTTTTTATTTGCATTTATTTATTTATTTTTGAGACGGAATTCTGCTCTTGTTGCCCAGGCTGGAGTGCAATGGCGTGATCTCGGCTCATCACAACCTCCGCCTCCTGGATTCAAGTGATTCTCCTGCCTCAGCCTCCTGAGTAGCTGGGATTACAGGCATGTGCCACCATTCCTGGATAATTTTGTATTTTTAGTAGAGATGGGCTTTCTCCATGTTGGCCAGGCTGGTCTTGAATGCCCAACCTCAGGTGATCCACCCGCCTCGGCCTCCCAAAGTGCTGGGATTACAGGCATGAGCCACCGTGCCTGGCCGAGTTTTTATTTTTAAAGGATCCCTCTGGCTACTGTTAGCAGAAGTAGATGGATTTGGGATACATTCTAGAGGTTGAACTGACAGAATTTGCTGTTTTGGCCTGGAATTGGTACAGAGAGCAGATGAGAAAATCAAAGAGGATTCCTAGATATTTGGTTGATGTCATTTTGCGGGAAATAGAAGGTATGGGGAAGAATAGGTTTGGGAAAGAAAATCAAGAGTTCTCTTTGGGCCTGGGCACAGTGGTTCATGCCTATAATCCCAACATTTTGGGAGGCCGAGGCAGATGGCTCGAGACCAGCCTGGGCAACATGGTGAAACCCTGTCTCTACAAAAAACAGAAAAGGAAAAATTAGCTGGGTGTGGTGGCATGAACCTATAGTCCCAGCTCCTTGAGAGGCTGAGGTAGGGGGATCACCTGAGCCCAGGAATTTGAGGCTACAGTGAGCCATGATCATGCCACTGCACTCCAACCTAGGCGATAGAGTGAGACCCCATCTCAAAAAACAAACAAAAAGAGTTCTGTTTGGTCATGAAAGTGTTTAATGTTTATTAGACATTTGGGTGGAGATGTCGAAATTCAAGTCTGTAGCTTAGGGATGAGAGCAGGTGGTCTCTCAGCAGTCATTGGCAATACATGATTCGTGGGACTGCAGGAGCTCATCTCAGGAGAGAATATAAAGAAGCCCTTTCCCCTCATTCTATAGATGAGGGAACTATGCTTAGAATGTATCTGTTTTCATAGTGAATCAGCAGTAGAATCAGGATTAGAATCCAAACCTAATCCCACTGAGGGATTCCAGGGTGCAGGACTTGCAGTGCTAAAACCATGGAAGTTCCAGGCAGCCAAGGAGGGTTGATCACCCTATTCCTAGGCCAGTGATTATATCATCTAACCATTTTCTCCTTTGGTGACCTGGAAGTGATTGATTGCTGTGACTGCTTTGTTTATTCTTGTTTTCAAGGGAAGATTTTCATTCTTTTCTATGTCAATGAAATATTATGTTCATTTGAAATAAGACTTAGCTTTCCCCGAGAGGAAATTACAAAGTGGTAATTACCGTGTTTTATTGCTCCTCCTGGAATAATCAGAACAAGAAAGACAATATTTTTGACGGTGGCACATGATTAACTCTCAAGACAAAGCTGAAATCTCAGCTGGAGGGAGAGGGGCAGGAGAGAATAAAGTGCCTCAAACTGAGCTCAGCATCTCCCTGAATTCAGCCACTTCTCCTGACTCTTCTGCTTACATTGCTATCACATCTTTTCTCTCCTCTTTATCTCTCCCTTCCTGATACCACTCCAGTTTCCTAGCTCAATAAATTTGTCCTCATCAACGTGCCTTGCATCTGACATTCAATGACCCACTATACACAAAATTGCTCAAAACAGAAACTCTGGATTCACCCTTGACCCTCCTTTCTCCCTCTCTGATGGAATCTTTTCTCCCACACTTCCCAAATACCTCTTATATCTGTCTTTTCCTCTCATGTCTCACAACCACCACCTTAGCACAGGCCACCAAAACCCCTGGATTTCTGTAGAAGTTGACTGCATTCTTTATCTCCCACTTTGCCTCTAATCCAGGCTCCATACTGATGACAAAATTATCTTTTTAAAATGCAAATCTGATTATAGCACTTGCTGCCTTCATCATTATGCTTTTTAAATTTTAAATTTTTTATTGATATATAACAGTTGTACATATTTTGGGAATGCTGGTGCTATTTCGATTGCTTTCTACAATGTGTAATGATCAAATCAGGGTCATTGGAATATCCATCACCTTAAACATTGATCTTTTCTTTGTGTTGGGAATATTGCAATTCTTCTCTTCCAGCTATTCTGAAATACACAACAAATTATTGTTAACTATAATATCCCTACTGTACTATCAAATACTAGGACTTATGCCTTTTATCTAACTGTATCTTTGTACCCCTTAAGATTTAGACTTTACTAAGACTGGCTTCCTCCATATTTACTTCAAAATCTGGCTCCTTCCATCACTTCCAGTCAGTTTCTATATTCAGATCAGATCTTTTTGGATCCTCTCATTGGGAAGATGGGAGATCATCTTATGTTTGAGGTTGCTTTGCTTGTGGCAGTGATTCAGTGCCTGAATATAAAGGAAACATATCTCCTTCCTCTCAGCTGAGATCCCTGCATTCAGTCACCCTCGCTGCAGTTCAGCCTATCCTGCTGCACAGCGAGAGGAGTGACTGTGGTGTGCTGGGAATATTGATCTTGGAGTCAAGGGACCCCAGTAGAATTCTAGCTCTGTCACTTTCAATCCGTCTGACTTTGGGCAAGTCATTTAACTTGTCTGAACTTCATTTGCCTAATCTGTAAAATGAAGGCACTCCATAAACATTAATTAAAACTGAAGCTTCCTTGCTCTAAATTTTTAGTAACTCTCATTGCCAGACTTACCCAATTTCTCAGTCTCGCTGGTTTTCAAAACCCTCCCTCTGTCTGCAGCTTTAACCAACTTACACATACTTTGTGCTATACACCAGTCTACTTGCAGCCCTCTGGACACCCATCACACTGTGCCTTAGACACAAATGTCCACTGGAGCATCCCTGTCATCACCGTTGTCACACTCATTCACCTTCTGAGGTTCAGTTCCATTGCTACCTCATTCTGCAATGAAACTTTTCTTAATCCCTCAACCAAATGTAATCTCTCCCTCTGCTAAATACCCCATCTTTCTATGTATAGTTTATGGTACCAATCTATTCATGTTATAGAAGTTCTTGTGCTTGTCTAGTAAGTGATTAGGATCTTCCACTTTATTGTAAGGACCTTAGCATCATAAGACACATTATGTTGAGCATTCTATGTCCTCAACAATTATTTATTAAATTTAAAGTACTTATGGGACAAGGGCATTAGCAAAATCCATCATCTAAATGCCTAATTAGGAATCTATTAATTCATTTGTGCACTTATCAAGCATTCACTGAGGTTTTTGAAGTCCTGGAGATTTACAGAGAATTTTAGACAGAGTTCCAACCTTGAATGATCTCATAACATAATCAGACAGCTAAAATATAATGTGATAAATACATAACAGGAAATCAGCAGATAAATAAACATGATTACAAATACTTTATTTTATTGATTATAGTGAAATGCCTCAAGAGATTCCATTTTAGTCTTTGTAAAGTCCCACAGTTTAGATACACAAACCCATCCATGTCTGCTTAGGCAGAAGGAGCAGGGAATTATTATTTGTTTGATGCTTATTAAGTGCTGTTTTAGTTCTTGTACTGCTATAAAGAAATACCTGAGGCTGGGCAATTTATAAAGAAAAGAGGTTTAATTGGCTCATAGTTCCACAGGCTGTACAGGAAGCATGGCAGGGGAGGCCTCAGGAAACTTACAAACATGGCAGAAGGTGAACAGGAAGCAGGCACATTGTACATGGCTGGAGCAGCATGAAAAGTGGGGTGGGGAGGTGCCACACAATTTTAAACAACCAGATCTCACGAGAACTCTATCATGAGAACAGCTCTAGGGGGATGGTGATAAACCATTAGAAATCACCCCCATGATTCAGTCACCTCCTACCAGGTCCCACCTCCAACATTACAGATGACATTTCAATGTGAGATTTGGATGGGGATATAGACCCAAACCATATCCGGTGCCAAGCAATATATACACATTATTTCATTGTCAGAAGTATTGTGGGATATTGTTATAATCCGCACTTTATAGCTGAGAAAACTTAAGAATTTTGTGTAAGGCCTTACAATTAAAAGTTGTGAGTCAGTTTTTCAACCCAAGACTCTTCGATCTCAACTGGCCTGTGATATCAACTTTTTAGACGACAACCAGACAGCAAACTGAGGGCCTGCGAGTAGTCTGTCCCAGGAACTTGAGCTACTGACTTGGAACTGCAGGAATTTGCTTCTTGGCCAGAAGACTTAGATATCAAAGGGACCAGGGATATTTGGCCAGGCTAAGGTAAGATTTAGAGGAGTCATTCAACCAGGAAATATGGTAAGATAGTCCAGGTGACAACTCAGGAAAGAATTGCCACTTTGAAGCCGGAACACAAAACCCTCTCCCTGAAGTTCTGTCTTTGAAAATTTCACCTCTTTTGAAGCAGCCTCCAAGGGAAAGGAGCCAAGGGCTGCTCCTGTTCTAAGTTTTATTTGCTAACCTCAGCTTCCACTCAGTCACCTCATTAGAACAATGGAACGCAGTGAAACTGTAAGCACAGAATGATGAAGGTGGGAGTGCCATTAGGAGGAACAGCATGCTGTGATTTCCAGGAATGTAGAAAGAGAAGCTAACATTCTCAAGACTTTGTGGAAAGATTAAGGAAACAACTTTCTAGGAGGAAAAAATGCAATAATTCCTCTAACAGATGTGTTTGCCACAAAACAGATATAAACAAATTGTTTAATGTGAAAATGCTTTCAAATATGTGTACAAAAAAAGTGAGGTGGTAAAGAACAGACTTTGTTATTTTTCTGTCTTTACTCAAAGATCTCTAAGTTCCACTAAAATTATGTTTTCCATTGCAGAGGGCAGAGCTATGGCCAGATAGGGCTCCTTGTGCATTCAAATCGAAAAGTGGTGAGAACCATGCTTATTTCTACAGATGGTGCTAACGTAAATCCATAGACTTAGGTGTTCAAGAAATGCAAAAATCTGTTCGAGTTCTACAACTCAAAAACTACCATAGTCTTCATTCTTCCAGGTGAAAGAAACTTAATCTCAGCCTATTTAGGGTTTCCTCTTTTCCTACGAGCTATATCTTTGTACTAGGAATACCAAAAGCCTGGGACAGGGGTGCACACGAGAGACAGTATTCGGACATCCGTCCCTATCCATCCACACTGCCATCCACTGAGGTGGACTTTGGTCTCCATGATGACTCATTCCAGTCTGCAAGGTCCTTTCCTACCCAGTGGTTTTCTTACACTCTTGTGGGCGCACAGGAAACATTTTGTGGCTTCCAAGCCACATTGGGTTCAGGAAAGCAACCCCATGCTTCTAAGACCCTATCTGCTTCCCTGCAGTTTGGGGACCGGTGAAGTTATTCCACTGCCCTGTGCTATGCAGGGCTGCGATAGCGTCTGCTGTTCAGGCCTGTTAGCCAGGACCAACCACACTGCCCCTTCTCCATGGATATTTTTCCTCCCTTCTGGGGACTTACTTGGGAAAGCACCTCTAGTACCCCCACTGTATTACCTCAATCCTCCAAATCTATCTTGAGATTCTCTTGCCCTCCTCTCTCTCTCAGGACCACACCTTTAAAACTCCAAAACCCGGTGGCTACTCTGTGACTGGAAGGATAGAGGGAGGTCATGGGGTAGCAGAAAGTATGAGGGGGAAGGACCAATTGGTCTTGCCTCAAAATGGCACTCACAGTTTTCTGTTTTGTTGTTGAGTCTAAATGATCCTCTCTTTCCAAAGCAAACAAACAAAAAACATGTTTTTTAAAATTTAAAGACATATTTCAAACTGTTTATAGCCCAATTCATTTAGCTTTCATGATCTCTCCTATTTCTGACAATTACAAATGCAAATGTTCTCTTTGGGAAATCAAATGTTACTTTGAGTCCCTGGGATGTTTTTGCAGAGCTATTAGAGAGGGAGGGAATTTATGACATGGGAACATACAAACTTAGCCACATTTTCCTCGCACTCTAAGGGTGGCGAGGGGGGGCACATTTTCCTCGCACTCTAAGACAGGGCTAATAGCTATAATTTCACCTGCATTCCTGGATATCAGCCCTTTCTCGCCCCAGGCTCTGGCATGATGCCTCTGAAGATAAGGGAAGAAAGCAGCCACTCTAATCTGATAACAGACCTGGCTACACAAGAAAGCAAAGTAGGTCATCCTAGTTAAGTGATTTGAGGGCAATTACCTTCCATTTGAGGATGCCGCCTTCTCCAGGCATCTTCTTCACGCTGTGGGCTCTCCCCTTTCTCTGGGGAAAATTCGTTTCATCAACGTTATTTCTTTGTTTCAGAAAGCATAGATTTGAAGACCCTGCCTTGACTCCATACAGACAGAAAGCCTTTCCAGACGCCTTCTGATTCCTCCTGGCACCTGCAGACTGCAGGGCAACCAAAGGAACTGGGATGATTGCAGAGTTCTCTATTTATTCACAGAGTCTTCCCATCTCTTTTCTCTCTTCCCCACAGCAAGTCCTCTTCTGAACCCTCATCACCAAATATCTGCATGCTGTTATGGAGCTGTCTTAGCACGGGGCCTTTGATGTTTGTATCCTCACACCCTTACAAGATCCTGAGAAAGGAAGGTGACATGTGAGAAACTTCAGTGTCTTCCTGCCACGAGCAATGTCTTTCTGCAATCAGCCTCCAACTCTGTGCATCCAACGGTGGTAGAATTTGTTAGCTCTTTTTTTCCTTCTCAGTGAATTTAAGTTACAAGCCAGAGCATAATTTTCTTAGTTTTTATGAAGTCCTTCAGAACTACAAGTGTTGAAACAAAGTTCTGAAGATATTTTTCATTTTTCATTGGAAAACAATTTCTAACCTACTCCAGTTTCAAGAGGAGCCCCGGGAAATACACAAAAGACTGAAAATTCCCTTATTCTCCTGCCAACTTCTCCATTTACTATGGAGGTAACCTGAGTCTTTGTGCTCAGTTCCTACTCAGAATTCAAGTTGGAGAGAACAATGTTGATTACATTTCTAACAGCAGCAAATACAATGGGAAGTAAAGCTCTTTGGGTATGTGTTGGGGTAATTTTTATCATAAACAATTGGATTGTTGCAGATTAGTCATACATAAGTATTAGATCCATAATAATGTGTTCATTCTCCAACTTTGACATTTAACATTAAGTTTAGTATAGAGATTTTTCAACCATAGCTGCACATTAGAATAATCTGGGAATTTTTAAAGCAATAGTTAAGCCACACGCAATCTCAGAGATTCTGACTTAATTGCTTTGGGGTGAAAGTCAAGGTGTCAGCATTGCATTAAAATCTCCACAGGTGATTCTAATCTGAAGCTGGGGTGTGGAACCACGAGTAGAGAGAACATAATGCAGGCTTTGGAGGTGGACAGACTTTGGTTCAAATCCCTGCTCTACCACTTACTGGTTGTGTGATTTGGGGAGAATTACTTAATGATTTTAAGCCTAAATTTCCTCCTCTGTCTAAAGGAAGATGGAGTAGCCAGATAGTTTGAATATATGTCCCCATCAAATCTCATGTTAAATGCAATCCCTAACCCGGGAGGTGGGCCTAGTGGGAGATGTTTGGGTCATGGGTGTGGATTCCTCATGGCCCAGTGCTGTCCTTGAGCTAGTGAGTGAGTTCTCTCAAGAGCTGGTTATTTAAAAGTGTGGCACCTCCCGCAATCACTGCTGCTCCTGCTTCATCTTCTGCCATAAGTAAAAGCTCCCTGAGGCCTCCCCAGAAGTGGAGCAGATGCCAGCAACATGCTTGTACATCTTGCAGAACCATGAACCAACTGAACCTCTGTTCTTTATAAGTTACCCAGTCTCAGGTATTTCTTTATAGCAACACAAGAACAGCTTAATACAGGTAGTGTTTAAGGGCTGTATTAAAGATTAAATGAGGTAACTGGTGTATGTAAAACATGAATTGCCTGGCACAGAATAGGTATGCTATAAATATCAGTGCTCATCCTCCCCTTTTATACTTGATCTTTTTTTTTTTTTTTTTTTTGAGATGGAGTCTTGCTCTGTTGCCCAGGCTGGAGTGCAGTGGAATGATCTCCACTCACTGCAAGCTCTGCCTCCCGGGTTCACACCATTCTCCTGCCTCAGCCTCCCAAGTAGCTGGGACTACAGGTGCCTGCCACCACACCCTGCTAACTTTTTGTATTTTTAGTAGAGATGGGGTTTCACTGTGTTAGCCAGGATGGTCTCAATCTCCTGACCTCATGATCCACCAGCCTTGGCCTCCCAAAATGCTGGGATTACAGGCTTGAGCCACTGCACCCAGCCATACTTGATCATTTTTAAGATTCAAGTGCTAATCCATGAGGGAAAGAGGGGAACCCCTATGGACCTAGTGCTTGGAATTGAAGTGAAGGCAGATTTGGTGTTGATCAGAGTAGAGAATAAGGAGGATGAGGTCAAATCTCAATTTTCTCTGTGATGAATAATCACACAAGGGCTGCAAATCACAGCTCCATAATCACAGCTCTCAGAACATTCTGGTACAGTTTCCTTTTTTAAAATTAAACCTTCTGGTACCATACTGTAGAATCTATATTTTAAATTTAATATTCAATAAAGTTTTTCTGAGGTGTTTTTAGATGACAAATCACTTGGATATTCTGTTCCATGCACTTTATTTGTTCTCTAATATTGGCTATCAGTAGGAAATTTACAACTTTACAGTTGTATTTACAACAACATTCACAAAAGATAATTTATTGAAGATACTCCATGTGTTCCTCCTAAACTCCTGTTTTTCCCCCGTGTTGTGCTGAACCCTTGTTAACCTCAACAGAGAAGCCTCCATTTTCAAGAGGCCAAACAAGAGATCCTGAGCCAGGACACGAGACATGGGGTTTTATTAGGGGCTCACAAACAGCAGAGAGAGCCCAGTGGCGGTGGGCTGGACAACATATCCACCTTCCTATAGTCCAGTGACAGTGGGCTGGATAGGAAAACTGCAATGGCTTGCAAATATCCAGTGCATATAGCATTTTCACTTAACACCCTCCCCTTAACAACCTCCACTTGCAACCTTCATATAACCCAAAACCCAGGGCCTCAATCTCCTGTACGGCTTATGTTCCACAGGATGAGACAGGGGCTCAGATGTTCTTCATAGACAAGGAGTGAATCTCAGGGTTGGCCACTCCCAGATTCTATAGCTTGAAACATACATTCAGGTGTGTCTGCCCTATAGGGTCATGATCAGAGTATGCTTACATTATTGCTATCAGGTACATTTCCTCTATACCACCTGCCAAGAAACAGCCCTGAGATTGCTCTCTAAATGTCTTAAAATAAAAGCTATGAAGAAAGACAATGCTATCCAGGCCATCAGCAAATAACAAAAACCTTGTGAGCAAGAACATGACTCATGCTCTGTGCTATATCTTTGAGGGCTCAAGGTGATCTTCTCTGGTAAAAAGCTCGAGATGCCAGAAAAACCCCTGAGCAGGCTGAGGGCAATTGGAACAAGGAATTCAAAAGAACAGAAGAGTGAGGGAGAGCAGGTTTGGGGAGAGTGGGAAGAAAGACATGCTCCAATGCTTGAGGTAAACCGTGTAATGTGGAACTGGGTCCATCTGATAACTTTGTTGGAAACCAGTTGAGCCAAGAGTCTAAGAATTTGGTAATTCTGGGTCAGATCCTTTTCCTCTTAGCACTAACAAATTAGGAGCTAGCCTAGCACAGGGAATGACTCATTGTTGTATAGCTTTCTTTCCTCATCTCCCCTCTCCTTTTTTAAAAATTGGGACAGGGTCTTGCTTTGTTGCCCAGGCTGGTCTTGAACTCCTGGGCGCAGGCGATCCTTCTGCCTCAGCCTCCCAAAGTGCTGGGAGTACAGGCATGAGCCACCACACCCTGCCTCTTCCCTCTTTTTAAGGATATGGATATTAGATACTAATTTTTTAAATTAAATAGCTAGAAGGGAACCTGGGTCATTTCATCTAGACTGTCTTCAGCAGAGCAATGCTCAAATAAATCTCCATACACACACACACACACACACACACACACACACACACACACACACACACACAAAGGGGTAAAATTTCCTTATAAAAGTTATAAATATATTTTATATCATATAGTATAGACTAAGAGCTTTGGCTCAGGATTAGCACAAATGTGCATGCTAATCCCAGCTTCCCAATTACTAGCCATGTCACTATCTTGCTAAGCCTCAGATTCCTCATCTTTGGAATGAGAATAATAATAGCATCTACCTCACAGATTTGATGTGAGGATGAAGTGCTACTGCTGGACACAAAACGACCACTCCAAGTAGTGAGCTATTGATGTTAAAAATATGGGGAAAATCACGTATTTGTAATTGATGACATATGGTATGGAAAGCACGTAAAACAGTGTCTGGCACATGGTAGGTGCTGATTAAACCTTAGCTGTTATCATTGATGTCATCACCTTCTTCTTCTTCCTCATCACTATACTAGACTGCATTTCATTTCCTAGATGATATTTAGTCCAAGTTACTTTTGTGATACCTTTCTTTCCCCTCTAATTGCCAATGCACTTCTCCTAATATGAGTGACATGTATCTCAATATTTCCCAAAATGACTAAAAAAAGTATTAAACCACCTCCACATAGCCATGAGATAATATTGGACATATAAATAATACATATTTATAATTTGCATTTCAAAATGTTATTTCCAAATACAGTTATTGTATTTTGTAACCCAAAAATCAGGACACAACATTATATCCACAGTCTGACAAGGGGACAGAACACTTACAATTGAGCCTTCCCCACATCAGCTTGACTACATTCAATGATAGAAATGTATTAGACTTGACCAAGCTTTGTCCTCAAAATTGCTTCCTAATCAATTTCTGGCCTAGGAACTCCATGGCATGCCTCCATGCAAAGATGGAATGGGTCTCTTCTTAAGGACAGTACTGTTGTGTTCCACCCTGGTGCAATAGGATGCCAGCCTTCCTCTTCATTGTCTGGTTTCTAGGACATCTGCTGTCAAACAGGGTGTCTATCTACCAGTATTCCAGAGCCTTGCAAGAGAGAGTAACATCAAACAGTCTGGTCTGCTTCTATCAAAAGCCTCCCCAATAAAAAAGATATATACTTGTTATTGGCTGAAGAATATATAGTTTTTCACCTTTCCAGGTACTCTAAATGACAGACTTGTATCACATTGAATCCAAGGCTGCCTATACATGTTAACAACTGATGTTTATTGAGAGCTAGGCATTATATAAGCACTTTACTTTCATTATCTCACTTAACCCCCTCTCTCTTTATGTATATATAAAGCAGAAATACAGAAAGAGCCTGGACCCAGAAAACATCCATGAATAGCTGCATTGGCCATGGATGGCCCACCCTTGTGCTACTCCTGAGCCGAAGCTCTTAGTCTATACTGTATGACATAAAACATATTTATATTATAACTTTTATAAGAAAATTCTACCCCATTTTGTGTGTGTGTGTGTGTATATATATATGTCACCTAGGCTGTCACCTAGGCTGGAGTGTAGTGGTGTGATCATGGCTCACTGCAGCCTCCACCTCCTGTGCTCAAGCAATCTTCCCTCAGCCTCCCAAGTAGCTGAGACTACAGGTGCATGCTACCACACCTGACTAATTTTTAAAAATTGTTTTGTAGAGACAGGGTCCCACTATGTTGTCCAGGATGTCAAAATTAGTCTTTGAGTGACAGTCTCTTATTATCCTCCTATGGCTGATGCTTTGTATTGGCTACTCATAAACAATGTACATTTCTTTCCTCCTTCATGACTGAAATGCTGATGTGAGAATGAAGGTGCCACAGCCATTTGCAACCATAAGGCAACAAGCATGAAGACAGAGGCCTCCATGCTAAGAACATCAAAGCAGAAATATGGAAAGAGGCTGGACCCAGAAAACATTCATGAATAGCTGCATTGGCCATGGAAGGCCCAACCCCTGGACTTATTATATCAGAAAACTAACCCCCTAAGTAATTCTGATAGATTCTTTTGTTGTTGGAGCCAAACACATTTCGAATTGAGGCACTTCATCTTATGAATGAGAAAACTAAAGCTCAGTGAGTTTGGGTAATTTCTCCAAACTCCTGTGGCCAGTAGGTGCGAGAAACAGGATTTGTACCCATATCTGCCCAGCACCAACACACATGCTCTTACTCACAAGAGCACTGCAGTGCCCTCCCATCACCGTATCTGCATCAGTTCACCACGTCTCATCCTTCCCAACCCATGTGTCACAGAACTCAGACGTTCATAGACATGCCTCAGCAGAAAGGTTTCTGTGGTAAGTTAAGTTCTAAGAACACGGAGTTGTGTATTCCCTTTTTGTAGGGAACCACAATGCACATCAAAACGTCAGTTTCCCAAAAAAAAAAAAAAATCTATTATTAAGACACCTGGTTGACTTTGATTGATTCAGTGGTTCCCTAACTTATTTGAGTATGGAATACATTTTTTTAAAATGACATTCCTATAAATATCTTCCAGAACATTGTTTCCTTGAACACCAAATTGGGAGATCATTCACTGAATTTTAAGCATTATTTCCTCAGCTCTGGTTTAAAGTAAAAGGAAAGTGAGTCACAATTTTGTCCATTCTGCACCCCAGGTCCCCTATGAAGTCCCAAAGGGTAAATTTCTTTGAGAATCTGGTGCCAGGGAAAACATGTACCTCCTAAGGAAGTTGTTTGCTTCCTTTTTAAAAATAAAACTATGTGACTTACAGAGCTTCTCCTTTTGTTTTGGTTTTCTGGAGGCTGAGACAAATGGGAAGCAATTATCAGCTCAGGTTCCTGGGTTTTACGTATTTTTTGGTTTTTGTTTTTTTAATCTGATCTTGATTTTCCTCTTGATTTTCCTTGTCCTAATTCTGTATTTGAGTTTTATTTGGCATTACTGTATATGTTCTTGTGAGTGACATTATGTTTGTGGAGTAGAGTGGAGTACGAATTCATTAAATAAAAATCAAGACTGACCTGAGGCTGGGTGCAGTGGCTCATGCCTATAATCCCAGCACTTTGGAGGCGATGTGGGCACACCACAAGGTCAAGAGTTCGAGACCAGCCTGGCCAATACTCTACTAAAAATACAAAAATTAGCCGGGTGTGGTAGCAGGCACCTGTAGTCCCGGCTACTTGGGAGGCTGAGGCAGGAGAATTGCTTGAACCCAGGAGGCGGAGGTTGCAGTGAGCCAAGATCATGCTACGACACTCCAGTCTGGGTGACAGAACGAGACTCTGTCTCAAAAAAAAAAAAAAAAAAAAAGACTGACCTGCAAAATACAAATCATAGGGCCTGTTTGTCAACATGATTATACCGATAGTATCTGATCAAAGAATCAGTGTAGTTTTTAATAATTGATACTATAAAACTTGAAATTATGGCTCATGAATATCAGAGAGGAAAGGAATAGATTTTCAAGTGGGGATATATTCTTGGAGATAGAACATAAATGCCTTTGCTGAATTTTTATTGAAATTAATTGTAGTTATAGATTGCCAAACTAAATCAATATCTATACCATCAAATTCAGTAATCAAATTAATCACAACCTTGCAAAAATAAAATAAAATCAAGAAAGACATGCCCTGTGATACATACCTATTTCAGGAAACCTAATTAACTATGGTTGAATAGCTATCACTTCCTTAAGAAGGAATACAATTTGCTACAACTATCAATACAGAGGAGCAGTAAATTATTTATGAAGTTGGTGACTTGTTCCATTTATTGAAAAGTCAACCCGACAAGCCCCAGATCAATAAACAAATGTTAACTAAGGGGCATACTGTGAGATACAGTAGGCTATACAAAGAAATATGATCCTACAGCTGCTATGAGAGAACACTCAAGTATTAAGAAGGGGCTAGGAGAAGCAGCTAAGAATGTTATTTGCAGCTTTTGTTTTAAAACAAACTCCTATAGTGCTGCTTTCAGACATCATCAATTGTATTGATAATCTTTCATTTTTCTATATGGCTTCTCTTGGATCTTTAAAACCCTAAAGTTCAGATTTTAATCCGAGACATGGTGACTGCTTAGATAAATTTCATGTGTGAGGATAGAACATTTAAAAATATTAGCATTTGTTTCTTTCTCTCTAATTTTTCAGATAGCAAAAAGATGTCCTCTTGGTGGCTTTCAGAAAAGGGTTCTTGCAATATAAATGCAAAGAAACGAAAGGGATCCGATTTTATCTTTTGAGTTTCAATGTCGATCTTTGGACCCATGGCTGAAAAATAGCTTGAGAGAAAAGAGTTTTCAAGAATGAAAGCCAAATCCCTCTTAGAGTTAGTTAGCCTGCATAAAACAGAAAATGGGAAAGTGTGAATACAGTTTATTTCTCTTTCTTGAAGAAGTCTGGTAGATAGGCTAGAGCTGGTATGGTTATCAGAGATTCAGACTCCATCTGTATTTCAGTTGCCTCCTAGTACTAGCTTGCAGCCTCAAGATTACCTCCTGGTACAAGATGGTTGCTAGAGCTCCAACCATTATAACTACATATGAGGCAATAGGAACTAGGGAAAGGCAAAGAGTAGCCCTTCCTGCTGAGTCAGATCACTTATGCAGCCATCTCAGAAGTATCACACAACTCTTATGCTTATATTTCATTTGTCTGATTGTAGTTACATGACCATGCTGGGCTTCAAGGGAGGCTGGAAAACATAGTCTTTTAGCAGGGCACACAGCTGATTCAAACAAAACCAGCATTTGTTACTGAAGCAGAAAGGGAGAATGGATGTCGGGTTGCAAATAACAGTCCCTGCCACATCCCTAAAGAACCCAAGGGGTAAAGTTGATACCATAAGTGTAAGTTGAGAATAATTCTTGATTATGCAGGTGCAAATTTTCTAACCCCAGATGAGATAAACATTCTTTGGACTGGAGGATGAGCAAAGTAACAGAAAGGAAGTGAAAAGAAAATAGATGTTATGCATCCCCACGCAGGTCCCTGTGCCTGCCCTAAGATTCATCATCAGATCCTCCAGAGGGGGCACCAGAAACCTCAGATAGACTGGCAGATCCAGAAGAGGGAAGTCCTGTGCCTTGCACCTGATAGAGGCCTGGTAGGTAACAAGCTTCATGGCATTTCCCCTGACCTGCCTGGTGAGATATCCATACTGGAAATGGCAGCCTGGCGTGTCTAGGCAGCAAAGCCTGTGACAACTCTATGAGACCATGTGTGATCCTACAGTAGTTTGGAAGAGCACCCAAAATGTCCCAAGGTCTTCACACTTCATTATGAGGGGCTCAAAAGTAGCTGAGAGGGACCAGCAGGTTTGAAGACTAAGTCAGAGATGAGCAAGATATGGGGTAACCTTCCTGGACCAACTACCAGAAACCAGATGGGGAACCCAGATGTCCTAGAAATTTCCTTTGGGGATGATGTACAACTCCACAGATGCCAGCAGGGACAGATGCCTCCCCCTCCCTCAACACGTGGCTCTGTGAAAACTTCTCAGAATTTAGACATGATCTAGGGAACAGAGGGTGGTGAAAACCTTGAACTGATTGAACTGACTGGGGTGGGGGGGAATGCAGATCTGAGAGTGAAAATTCTGATTTGACTGTGTTTTCTTTAAAATGGCCAGGGTTAAATTATCCTACCAGGCAGAATGGAGATTTAAAATTAAAATTCAGTTATAGAAAAAATTATTTTGTACAACTGAGTGTATGACTTGTGAAAATTCATCTGCAAAACATGCTTTCTCAGTTTGTCAATTCGCACTTCTAAAAGTCACTTTTGAAAGCTCAGAATTTTGGCACATTCTTCATTGATGTATGAAAATTCGTAACAAATGAGTATTTTGCTGTTCCGTCATTACTTCAATAACATTGTCCCTCATACTCATGACTCACAAATACCCTTTTTAACCCTTGCCAACAAGTCAGGCATTGTTGTATTTGTACAACAGATACAAATAAAATTTGTATTTCCCAACACTTTAGCTGCATCTAAGGTGCCCAATTTGTCCTAACTTGTTCAGGACTTTACTGGTTTTAGCAGTATAGTCCAGTACTCCAGAAATCCTTCCAACAATCCCAGACAAACCAGGATGGTTGGTTACCCTCTCTGCATCAGAATCACCTGGAGGACTTGTTAAAGCACAGATTCCTGGGCTGCACCCCTGGAGCTTTTAGTTCAATAGGAGTGGGGTGGGGGCTCAAGATCTTTTATTTGTAACAAGCTCCCAGGCTACAAATCTAGGGACCTTGTTGCACTGACCTTGTTGCACAGGCCACAGTTTTTTCCCCAACATTAACATAATAAAGCCATTCTGTCGATCCATAACCAACACAACAATGACAAATCAATGATGGATTCTTAGCAAAAGCTTTGACCAAGGTCTCAAGTTTTTCTCCTTTTCTCTTGTAGCAGTTCCCTGAACAGGGCAGCTCTGTGGAGCTGTACCAGAGTTCATTCGTGGGAGGTTAAGCTTAGAACCCTTCCAGAGGTTCATTAAGCATCTAATTTTTCAAATTAAATCCCTTTCTGCTAAAACCAACAAGATTATTCTGTTATCTGTAACTAATCTTGATGGACACATCATGGGACACCAGGCCATAGGGTTTGATAAGTGGTAGAGGAAGGGGGAAAGAAGTTTGTGCACATTTCAGGGACACGAGGAAAAGGAAAAGCAGAGATTTCCTGTGAGTGCAAAGGCCTGTCTAGGCAAAGACACCCCTGCCCACCTTGGGCCATTTACAAGGAAAACACTTACAACACCAGCAGTAGAAAACCATATCAATACATTCCTGAACAATTACTACAGTCAGCAGAGATGACATCATTCTCCTTCCCATCAGAACAATAAGCCTGGCTCTAACTCTATAAACAGTAAAAGCAAAATGTGTTTCTCTAACAGATGGAAATGAATAGGTTTGAAGTTGATAGTGATCTTTCTGTGGTCTAAAAGGCCTCGCCCAGTACAAATATCTTACCCTAGACAATTACAAATGTAAACACAACCAAATACAGCGAAACCCCGTGAGCCAAGTGAAGGCTGCCAGAACCAGAGACCCAGGTCCTGGCATACTCAGACATTTAAGGACAATCTAGCAGAAAGGAGTCCCTACATTTTCACACATCTCCAAAGAAATCAACTTCAGAGCCATTCCTTTTGAATGTTTATTTAAGCCTTAAAAATTAATTCACCATGTAAGGTAGAGAGGCAAAAAGATACAACAGATATACTCTCCACTACCAGGTCACTAATCTGCTAAATCAAGCATGGCAGGGAAGCAAGTAACCATGAAATCTCAGTGTAGACAACCCTTGATTTTAACTGAAACATGCCAATTAAATCCTTGAAATTGGATTATGCCTATGTAAGGAACCAGTGTTAGATGTTAAAGCTAATATTTCTCCTGATGAAGCATCACCTTTGCTAGGACTTAGTGAGTTGGTAAGTATGCACTGACAACCCCGTCCTACAGCAGAGGCGTCCACACACTCAGGGAAGTACCACATATCACTATAGTCTGATTCTCTTACAGTGTTGTGGGCAACTTACACCATCTCTGATTCACTTAAAAAATTCTCAGCTGACTTGCAAAATAATTGCAACAGACTCTCTTTGTGTAAACTTGATTACTATTCTGTAAGGTCCCGTTTTCATAAGGCCAAGGAATCCGTGAAATCCATTTTTGTTTCCTTCTTTTAAAACTTGAATTTTTATCTGAATAGATACTTTTTACTCATAGAACTTAATACAAGATATAAAATTGTTATATGTTATGGTTTTTACATTTTTATTTCTGCTTTTCTTTCCTGCTGCACTTGCAATGAACTTACTGTAATAACTGTATCCATTCATTAGAAGGCACTTTACATCCAACAAATCTTCAAGTCACAGGATTTGGAAGAGGAAAAAAGTGGTTAAGAATATAATGACTAGTTTCTACTCTTGAATATTTCCAAACTTTCCTCAACACAGCAGCAGGCCCTTTGTGAGATTTAAACCCAAACATGGCTCTCCCTGCTTAAAATCCCTCAATGGTTTCCCATTACATTCAGAATAAACACAAGCCCCTTTACAAGGCCTACAATAACAGGCCGCTCATCTGGGGTGTCATGTGAGTTAATAAATGTAAAATTCTTAGAACTGTGCCTGGCATACAGCAAGTGCTCAGTGAATTCTAGCTGTCATTCTCTTTCCTTCTCTCCTCTCCCTCCTCTTCCATGCTTACCTGGCAAGGCTTCCCATGACCTCTCCCTTGCCTCACTCTGCTGTCAGTCACGTTCTCCCTCCTGCAGTATGCTGCATTCACTCTGGTCATCCTCCAGATTCTTTTTTTTTTTTTTTTTTAATTTATTTATTATTATTAAACTTCAAGTTGTAGGGTACATGTGCACAACGTGCAGGTTTGCTACATATGTATACTTGTGCCATGTTGGTGTGCTGCACCCATATCCTCCAGATTCTTGAACACATCAAGCTTTTGCTTATTTCAGAATCCTCCCCTAAGCGGTTCCTTCCCTGTCGTCCAGGTGGCCCCTTCTCATCTTTTACACCTAAATGGCTCCTCCTCAGAAGAACTTCCTTTTCTGTCTAATCTAAATTGTCCCCCCTATTATTTTCCCACAGACTAAGTTCTTTTCTTTTAGTGTCATAATTACAATTTGTAATTGATACTTGTTTGTTTTAAATGTTCAGTGTCATTCTTTCCCGTCAGCCCTCATGCTCTGTTAGGAAAGAGGACAGATGTTTTGTTTGTTAGTTACACTCAGTGTTTAACACTGTGTTTGCCATCTAGAGGAAACTCAACTAGTAAGGAAGGAGAAAAAAATAATTATTTAAAAGTAAATTCAATATTTATTAAATGTTTACTATGTGGCTAGGCATTCTACTAAATACTTAGCATATACTAGCTCCTCTAATCTTTCAAATATCTATGAGCTGTGTTATTATCTCTTTTTCACATTTGTAAAAAGTGGAACTCAAAGAATTCATGTAAGCCATACTGGGACTAAGTGTCAGAGCTGAGATTTGAACTGAGGTCTTTGTAGCTCCAAATCATTTGCTTTTCCTCTCATACCAAGTTGCTTTCAGTAACAAGGGAAAGGAAGTATGTGAAATTACACAATATGACAAATAGCTACTTCTGCCTCATTTATGGCATGTAAAATCTCCGAGTAAGTGGTTCAGTTGTCCTTCTGGAATTGAAACCTCAATGAGACAATTTTGCTGCCATGTAATGAGCTTTTCCCTGGGCATGTGCTATATATTTTATCAGCCCCAGTAATACTTCAGGGCTTGTGTACACACCATGTATTAATTGTATGACTTTAAAATACTGAGTAGTGCTCCCTCAAGGGCTGTGTTTTCTATCAGGTGCCGTTGTGGACCTGGGTTTGTTAAATGAGGAAGTGACCCATTTCCAGAGCAACCAGAAGAATACTCTGCAGAGTGCGCTCAATGGAAAGAAAGCAATCAAGTGTTAAGGGATAAGGGGAAATAATGGCAAGAGGTAGGGGGTGGGGGATGGGGAGATCTATTGGTTCCAAATCAGATGCGCTCAGTCTTAAAATCAGTAACATCTCCAGTTATACCAGTGATTACTCCCAGACTAAAGGCTCTTTGACTCCCATTTCATTTTCCAAATAGTGAGATGTTCTTGAATACCAAATTGAAAATTACAGAGCCAAGGAAAGAAGAGACAAATAATAATATTTAACATTTACTATGCTAGGTCTTTTACATGAATTAACTTATTTTATCCTCAAAAACCCTCACGGTAGACACTAATATTACTCCTAATAAACAGATGAGTAAGCTGAGGCACAGAAAGGTAAAATAAGTTGCAGTGTGGTCTTACTAAAAATTGTATTGGATGATGAAATCAGCAAGAATGATGGAATAAGAATCATTGAATATCATCTCGTTTACAAAAGCAACAAAAACACTAGAAAAAAATATATCAACTTCTTCAGAATCCTGGATATTAACCAAAAGCTTGCAACCATTCAGGAAGCATTAATTCAAGAAAAATGACTGAATCTTAACAAATCTTTTTTGACATTTTAACTCATTTTGTTTCTATGCCTCTCTCCCAGCTCTGTGGTAGCCTTGAAAACAAATAGTCCACAGTTACTGTGAAAATCAGAAGCTTCTGGGGGACACACAATGGGGCTGGAGTTCTTTCAAAGCCTCATTTTCAGAGAATTGTCATTGCTTGACCTGTCTGCGAATTCCCTGGAAAATCCACTTGCAGAGTTTGTCTTTAGCTGACCTACTAGAGCTTGCCCAGTGACAACATTTTCCCCAAGAGTGTTTATTGAAAACAATCAGTGGCAGTTATACACAATGAAACAGCTGTATGAAGCAGCAATAACAATTTGGGTAAGCAAAAAATCGGACCAAAAAAACTTAGAAAAATCTGGGGAATGACATTCCATAGGGGGCTTGACAAATTCCAACATATTCCTGGAAATCTAGAAGTCCATGCATGTGTATAGAGCTGTGTACAGGCCCAGGAAATACTTAAGAAAGTCCTAATCTCATTTCTCTGGCTGCCCCTGAGGCTCTACACAAGCAAGAAGTAGAAATTTGGCTGGGTATAGTGGCTCACGCCTAGAATCCCAGCACTTTGGGAAGTTGAGGCAGGAGTATTGCTTGAAGCCAGGAATTCAAGACCAGTCTGGGCAACATAGAGAGGCCTCATCTCTACAAAAAATGTAAAAAATATCCAGGTATGGTGGTGCACACCTGTAGTCCCAGCTACTTGGAAGGCTGAGGCTGGAGAATCTGTGAGCCCAGGAGTTGAGGCTGCAGTGAGCTATGATTATGCCAGTAAGACCCCATTTCTAAAAATAAAATAGGCTGGAGGCAGTGGCTCACGCTTATAATCCCAGCACTTTGGGAGGCCGAGATGGGCGGATCACCTGAGGTCGGGTGTTCCAGACCAGCCTGACCAACATAGAGAAACCCTGTCTCTACTAAAAATACAAAATTATCAGGCGTGGTGGCGCATGCCTATAATCCCAGCTACTCGGGAGGCTGAGGCAGGAGAACCGCTTGAACCCAGGAGGCAGAGGTTACAGTGAGCTGAGATCACACCATTGAACTCCAGTCTGGGCAACAAGAGAGAAACTCCGTCTCAAGAAAAATAAAAAATAAAAAGAGATTGAGGTTGTAAATGGTGTGCCTAAGCATTGATGGTATGTCTCAATATGTATGCAAAACCTCTTAGCAAAGGCTAGAAGACTTACTGGTTTCAGGTATTTAAGGATATCTACGTCCAATTATTAGCTGACCACAAAGCCGACTGAGCAGATTTCCATGGCTATACACTACAATGAATATAGACCTTGCAGAAAAAGTTTAGCAATGTCATTAAACAAACAACAAGTAAAAACAGAAATAACAACAATCCTGGGGAAGGAGGAAGAATCAGATTTTCAAAGTCGCTGTATTTTATAATTTAAAATGTCTAATTTTCAACAAAATAAGAGGGATATTTAAAAAATCAAGAAAGTATTGCCCATACACAGAGGGAGACAAAAGTAGTTATTATAAATATTCATTGAGGAAGCCCAGATGTTGGACTTAATAGCCAAAGACTTTAAAATACCTATTTAAATATTTTCAACTAACTAAAGAAATATTATGTCTAAAGAATTAAAAGAATATATGAGAACAATTTCTCACCAAATAGAGAATATCAATAAGGAGATGGAACATATCAAAAAGAATTAATAAAAATTCTATAGTTGGAAGGTAGAACAACTGAAATTTAAAAGTTATCTAGAGGGATTCAACAGCAGATTTGAGCTAGCAGTAGAAAGAATAATCAAATCTAAAGATAGGCCAACTGACATTATCCAGTTTGAAGATTAGAGAGAGAAGAAAAACGAATGAAGAAAAATAAACAGAGGCTTAGACATCTGTGGGACACATTAAGCATGTCAACATACTCATAATGAGAGTGCCAGAAAAGGAGAAAAGAAACAAGAGTAGAAAGAATATTTGCAGACATAATGACTGAAAACTTCACAAATTTGATGAAAAAACATTAATTTACAATCTAAGAAGTCTCTACAAGCTCCAGGTAGAATAAAACTCAAAGAGATCCACCCATAGATGCATTATTGTTAAATTGTCAAAAGACAAAGATATAATTTTGAAAGCAACAAGAGGGAAGTGATTCATCACATATAAGTGATCTTCAATAAGATTAACAGATAATTTCTCATCAGAAATTGGAGGTCAGAAAGCAGAGGGATGGGGTGGGGGCATCCTGTCAACCACTAATTTTATATCCAGCAGAACTAACCTTCGAAAATAAAGGAGAAATTAAGATAAACAAAAACTGAAAGAATTTGTCACTAGCAGACTTGTACTACAAGAAACACTAAAGGGTGTGTTTCAGGCTGAAATGAATAAAAACCAGATAGTAAGTCAAATACAAATGAAGAGATAAAGAGCACTGGTAGGGCTGGGCTAAGTGGCTCACACCTATAATCCCAACGGTTTGGGAGACCAAGGCAGGAAGATCTCTTGAGGCCAGAAGTTCAAGGCTGGCCTGGGCAACATAGCAAGACACTGTCTCTACAAAAAAATTTAAAAATTAGCCAGGTGTGGTGGCATGCACCTATAGTCCTACATACTTGGGAGGCTGAGGCAGGAGGATTCCTTGATCCCAGGAGTTTGAGGCTGTGGTGAACTATGATGGCAACTGCACTCCAGCCTGGGCAACAGGGCAGTACCCTGTCTCTGGAAAAAAAAATAAAAGAGTGCTGGCAAAAGTAACTACATTGGCTGATACAAAGGTAGTATAAATCTTTTGTTTGTAACTCTTTTTTTCTTCCTATCTCATTTAAAATGCAACTATATAAAGTACTAATGTAAATCTGTGTTGTTGGGCTGAGATGTAATCTGTATGACAACAATAGGACAAAGAAGTGGTGGGACAGAACTATATAGGATAAAATGTGTAAACCAGCTACTCAGGAGGCTGAGGTGAGAGGATTGCTTGAGGACAGGAGTTTGAGACCAGCCTGAGCAACACAGCAAGACACTATTTTTAAAATTTTTAAAATTTAATTGACTTAAAAAATATTAATTATAATTCCCAGGAAAACTACTATGAATATAACTAAAAATATGTGTAGTAAAAGAAATAACATGGGAATTAAGATTATACACCAGAAAATATTTATCACAAAAAAGGCAATAATGGATGAATGAAGGAATAAAACATAAAGGATGAATAGAAAACAAATAGAAAAATGACTGACATAAATCTTACCTTAACAGTAATTACACTGAATATAAATAAATTGAACATTTTAATTAAAAGACAGAACTACATTTTGTTAAAAAAATCAAAAACAAAAACAAAACCTGATCCAACTTTATGCTAGGTACAAGAGACTCCTTTAGATTAAAAGACACAAATAGGCTGAAAGTTAAAATATGGGGAAAATATACCATGTAAACAGTAACCAAAAGAGAGATGAAGTGGCTATACTAATATTAGGCAAAATAGACTGTAAAATACGATGGTAAAAGACTCAATCCAGCAAAAAGATATAACAGTATACATACATATGCACTTAACAACATGAAGCAAAACTGACAGACTGGAAAGGAAATGAAAATAATTCAACAATAATAGTTGGAGACTTCAATATCCCACTTTTAATAACAGAACAGACAAAAAAATCAACAAGAAAACTGAACACTTGAACAACATTATAAACCAACTAGACCTAACAGACATGGATGAACCTTGAAAACACTACGCTACACTTTTTCACACAAAAAGTCACTTATTGTGTGATTCCATTTATACAGATTGTTTAGAACATAGAGTAGAGAGAATAGATTAGTGATTTCTGGGAGTTGTGGGGAGGAGAAAAAGGGAAGTGACTAATAATAAGATTTTTTTTTTTTTTTTGAGATGGACTCTCACTGTCTCCAGGCTGGAGTGTGCAGTGGCATGATCTCAGCTCACTGCATCCTCTGACTCCCTGGTTCAAGCGATTCTTCTGCCTCAGCCTCCTGAGTAACTGGGATTACAGGCACGTGCCACCATGCCCAGCTAATTTTTGTATTTTTAGTAGAAATGGGGTTTCATCATGTTGGCCAGGATGGTCTCCATGTCCTGACCTCGTGATCTGCCTGCCTCAGCCTCCCAAAGTGCTGGGATTACAGGCGTGAGCCACCACACCCAGCCATAAGATTTCTTTTGAGGGTGATAAAAATGTTCTGGAATTTGATAGTGGTGATGTTTACACAACAGTCTGAATATACTAAACGCAACTAAACTGTAAGCTTTAAAAGGGTAAAATTTTATGGTATGTGAATTAAATCTTAATAAAAATTATATGAAGTTGGGAGTTAGTTGTGTCTTAACACACCTTCAGCTATTTTCACTTGTGACTTATCTAGAAATATACCATATATTATTCAAGACTTCTGAGGTTGCTCCATTACCAATTCATTACTTTATATTAGATGTTGCTGTCCCAGAGTTCTCTTTTAAAACATGTATCAATTACCTTAAGGGTAATTGCCGTATGAAGTCTCTAACTCCCTCATGTGAGTGGATTTTTAGTCCCCAGAGAATGGGCAAAGAATGGAACACCAGTTTTTTCAAGCTCATGACTCTGTTTAGCCCGGAGGGGAGCAGAAAGAAACATTCCTATCTCCAATTATCAGATAACTCTGTGTCCTTAGAAATGAGTTTTAACCTTTCCAAGCATTTCCTTGTAATTTGCTAAGTGAAACTAATATTAATTGCCATTCATGTGTCACTGGATTTTCGCTAAGATTTATGAGATATTAAGCCTGAGTTAACCAAGTTGGGAAGGGCAGTAATGGGTCCCAGCAGGGAGGGATGAGGAATGGAAAAGAAAGACAGAAGAACAACCACTTTCTCTTTGTCCACAAAATAACACTTGTTTGGCCCACATCATAGGGCTACTGCAAGGATCAAAGGATGTTGTGTCTGTGTAAGTGCTTTGCATCCACAGTACGCCACACAAATGAGAGGAATCATTCCTGTTTAATGAGCTAGAGAAACAGTTCACTACATTATTAGTGGTCTGAGTTACTGTTCAGCTCTCACGTGTAGGATCTTGCCCACATTTTCCGTAGAAAAAGTTGGTCTTTATAAGATTGATGTGTTACAAATATGAAATAATAGCACTGTCATTAATGATTATAAATTGTTCCGCAACTATGACTGAATGACATATCAACAAAAGTCTAAAGTACATAATCAAACATTCTCAATGTTGACAGAATTTGAAACAGAACCAAGATGAAGATTTAAAAGCACTTTGTTAATGGGAAGATGTCAAATAAATGCCAGTTATTATTATGAATTGAACTATGAAACTTTTATTCATTTTAATTTTTAAGCTCATGTTGAAAAATATTAACCAATTTCTAATGCAGTCCCATGACAGTATTTATTGGTGCCATCTGCTGGAAGTTTCTGAAAAATTGATGAGGTGAAGATGAACTAAATGATAAATAGCACAGCACATTGTATTTTAAGTACACATAATCCTATTCTTCACATATTAAAATTAATGTAGGTAAAGTTCCTGGCATGCATTTCTTGTATTAATATTTGCTATGTAAAACATTTTAATGCTAAATAAATGAAAGTGTGTCTTGAATTACAGCATCAAAATTCACTCATTCACCAATATGTTTTGAGCTCTTGCTGTCTCTGCCAGGCCCTGTGCTAAGAACCAAGCATGCCAGGAGGTATAAGTCACTGTCCCTGCTCACATTGCACCTAGGGCCTCGATTTGGTGGGGGAGAAGATGGATTCACAAACAACTAATATAACACACTGGAAAACAAAAGCTCCATGGGGGAAACTGAGGAGGGGCCTCTCAAATCCAGGGGATGGTAATTTTTTCCACAAAATATTGAAATTCACTATCTTTGCATAATTGGGGGAAAGAGGGAACAATTACTGAAGAAAAATCAAACTAAGGAAACGAAGCCACCAGGCAAGTAGAAAATAAAGGTGTAAAGAAAACAAAACTTTCTCCAAGCCTGTGAAACGTCACAGGTGTCAAGCAGTCTCCATGATCATCAGATTAGATTTAAATTAGTCTAGCCTTCTGCCTATTAAATGCACCATAGATTTCAATGTAGAATATATAAACTCTGCAGACCAATATATTTATGATGAAACCCCAACATAATTTGCCCTACAATGAATTCAGACATAAGACTACTGTAATGAGCTTTCATCTTACTCAGCAGGCTCATCCCAATCAGTTTGCCAAGCCCACACAAATGCAATCCTGCATTTTACATGACTGAAATTTTTGGGACCCCACCTAGGGAGCTTTAGTGGGGACTTACAGGTATGTGTAATAAAAGTTATCTTTAGACCAGTGGTTCATAAACTTTAATGTGCATGAAAATCACCTGGAGAGCTTCTTAAAATGCCGATTGCTGTACCCTTCACCCCCAACCCCGAGAGTTTTTCATTCAGAAGGTCCTAGGCACCATCTGAGAATTTGCATTTCTAACAAGTTCCCAGGTAATGTTGATGTTGCTGGTCCGGAGACCACATTTGAGAACTACTGCCTCAGACTATGGTAAGACGAAACAAAGACAAAATATTCATCAGCTTTATAAGCATTTTAAAATAACTTATGATGGTTTGTTCTGATTTTAAAAGAAATACAGGGTATATTGAAAAAACTGAAAAATAGAGATAATTACAAAGAAGAAAAGGAAAATCACTTAAAATTTCAACACCCAGAAATAACCACTATAAACATTTAGTATCTTTCGTTTCATATTTCTTCTGATGTGTGTACATCCACACTTATACATAATTGAACTCATTCGGTGTATACAATTTTGGCATCTGATTTTTTCTTTGGGTATCATATTTTGAGCATATTCCATACTATCTAAAAATTAGCCAATAGAGAGTACATCAATGATCAGGAAATTGTCTTGAGCTGCTAGGGTTTAAAATCATGGGACCTCTGGAAAACAGGTAGAACACACCAGAGACTTGACCCATTCAAGGGGCAAAGAAGCTGGGGAATTTATCTTATATTTTTTCTTTGTCATCAGTTGAGGGCCAGTGCTTCCAAGACTATTAACTTTTCAATACTGCTGGCCTTCCAATGCTTGGCCAAGAGAAAGCCCTAAGAAAGTCACAGGTGGTTCCAATAGGATGCCACTGGTATATAAAGGAATGATGAATAAGTATGGATAGACTATGAGCGGGTAATCAATAACAGCTACTACAGGCAACAAATCTAGAGTGAGGATGAAGCCTCCCACAGAGATGACTTTGAGAAGCACATCCATCTAGTCTTCTATTACGTTCATTTGTTTTTTAAAATATCAGTCCTATTATGAAACAGTTACATCTTGCATTCTTTCTATTGAAGTAGTTTTTATAGAGATTGTCTTTCTGGAGATGTTCTTATGAACTAAGCCTGATAGCCTGCTGTACTCACGGCTTGGAAATGAAGGACCCTCCATCAGCTTGCTCTGACACCATACCTGCCAGCACTCCTTCATGCTGAATTATTGTCTGTAGTAGTTCAGCGTATCTTAGACTGCCTGTGGTTGTCTCCATTTTAGCTCTCTTTCTACAGGTGGTAGAGTTTTCTGAGATCAATGTATTCTATTTTTCTCCAAATCATTTAAGCTGTCTTCCAGTCAGTACCACCTCACTATGGGTAGGCCAGCTCCAAGCTGTTTCCATGTTTATCTTCTTAGTGTGATTTTAGGGATGCTGAAAATCTTACCTGCCCCAAATTCTGGCCTGGTTGAGACAGCCTGTAAGAGAGCTCTTGGGAATAGTTATATCTAGGGGCCAATTATTCTACAGCAATTCCCTTTTGGAGTCCCTGAGCTGTCAAGAAAGTCTTAGCTGAGCTATGGGAAGTTAAAAGGAGAATCCATGCATGTGGGAAAAGAGAGTCAGAGTTCCCTGGGGGCATTGTGGTGGTGACAGCTGTGATGAATGTGAGATTCCTAAGGGAAAGGAAGATCTCAGAGGACAGGAGATAGGGCTCTAACATCAGCTGCTTTCAGTGTCAATTTCCCACCCACTGATAACTTTAGAGGATGACAGTGTGGTTTTATTGAGGAAGATGATAGTATCTTATATGTGTACTGAACATCATAGGTACATGAACTAACAATGGAGGGTAAATGAATCTCCAAAAGCAAGAGATGAGTTCCCTTGCTCAAGGAAGTGATACTGGATCAGCCCTAGCCACCTTTAAAGGAGAACTAGAGAATGGTAGAAGAGCAGTAATAGACCACTCAGGCATTGAGGATAGAAAGGGTTATACTTGTTTGAGTTCAAACCACTATGAGATCCTCAATAATAACTGTATCTCTTATATAAGGCTCAGCAGTACTCTTCTATGAAAAATAAACAAGTCACATAAACCCTCTGAAGCCAAGGCTACCTCATACATAAAATGGATTTTGGGACTATACTAGGCCCTATAAATGGCATCCATATTTCCCATTCAAGTTCAAAACCAATCGCGAGATAGCCAAAGAGGTCAGGTAGCTGGAAACTACAACGCCAACTTTATTAATAAAAGAGCTGATACTGGAAAACCTGGGCTTAGGTGCACAGCAAGAGTGGGCTTCCTAATACTGCATGCTAGAATTGAGCAGGCATATTCATCCAGTCACTGGCTCAAACGGACAGCAGAGACCTCTTCATTCCTTCCTTGAGGCATGGAGAGGCAGGAGTAAAGGCACAGTAGCTGCTGGTGGGCAGATTTGACAGAGACAAAGACAGAAATGGGAGAGAAATAGGAGATAAATGGATCAGCCGTGCTTATAAAGATCTTTCTTCCAAACTCTTCCTGGAGGGAATAGAAAGTTACTGGGTGTATTGTACTAATGAAAGCTTCTCTGCCTGGAGACAGGCGGAGTAATAGGAATAAGCAATCATCCTTTCCAATAAGGATAATCCTACTTATTTGGCAGAGTTGCTGCAAGGCTTAAATTAGGTAAAATCACATTCATGGTTCGTCACATGGGCTTAAGCTTCCGACAGCTCTGAGTTTGGAACCATGCTCTGTAACTATTAGCTGGCCTTGGCAGAATACTAAACTCTTTAGCCTCAGTTTCCTAATAAATAAAATGAACATAATAATTGTTTATTTCAGAAGGTTGTCTTAAGAATCAACAAAGATCATTTAGCACAGAGCTGGGCACATGATAAGAACTCAATACCTACTAGATACTTAATCATATTAAAGCATGTAACACAATGTCTAATACATGGACTTAGTAAATAGCAGTAGTGGTGGTAATTATTGTTGTTGTTATTTTTATTGGCCTAGAATTGTCCCTAGGCTTCTTAAAATGCTATTATTTTCTAGGAAAGGAGGTCTTTTCAGTACTGTTGTTAAGACTACTTTCATTAGTTTTGACTTCTAACTTCAACACAGCCCTATTTGCAAGGAGTCTATAGAAACTATCAACTGAGTCAGGACCATTTCCTGAGCCTTTCCCAACACCTCTGCTATTTAGAGGTCAGATGTCAGCAGAAATTCAAGAAAAAGATGCCCATATTAGGAGAACTCTCAGATCCCCATGGAGCTACATTGCCCAACACCATCTGTGTTGGTTTCATGCCGTAACATTCATCACTTCCCAATTGACAGCAGCACTGGTTCTATTCCAGTAATTGTGACAAAGAACACAATACTCAGAAACTCCAGGGGCAAAGAGATATATGTGTTCACTTAGCGTGGATAAGGGATTTGTACTCTCTAACTACTAGAGATCTAATAAACATTCCTTGAACCTGTGATACGGTGTCCTATATCCAACTTTCTCACGATCTCTTACTTTTGTTAAAACAGCTTTACTAAAATATAATTGACGTACCATACAATTCACCCATTTAATTGTTTTAATAGAAACACAAGGTGTTTCTACTAAACCATCATCACAATCTAATTTTAGAACATTTTTATCTCCCCTGAAAGAAACCCAGTGTCCATCGGCAGTAACCTCCATTCCCCAGTTAGGCCCTCTCTAGCCCCACACAAATGCTAATATATTTTCTGTCATTATACATTTTCTTATTCTGAACATTTTATATAAATGGCCACATACAAAATGTGGTCTTTTGGCTCCTTTCACCTAGCCTAATGTTTTCAAGGCCCATCTATGTTGCAGCATGTATTAGAACTTCATGCCTTTTTATGGCCAAATAGTATTCCATTGCATGAGTATTCTACATGTTATTCATCCATTCATCAGTTGATGAAAATTTGGGTTGTTCCTACTTTTTTTGGCTGTTCTGAATAATGCTACTCTGAACATTTGAGTACAACTTTTTGTGTAGACATAGGTTTTTATTTCTCTTGGATATATACCTTAGAGTAAAATTTCTGGGTCATTTGATAACCTTAAGTTTAATTTTTTAAAGAATTGCCAAATTGTTATAGAAAGCAATGGCTACATTTCACATTCCTACCAGAAAAAATCAGCGTTCCAATGATATAGTTTGGCTCTGTGTTCCCACCCAAATCTCATGTTGAATTGTGCTCCAGTGTTGGAGGAGGGATCTGGTGGGAGGTGATTGAATCATGGCGGGGGGATTTCCCCTGTGCTGTTCTCATGATAGTGAGTTCTCACGGAATCTTGTTGTTTAAAAGTGTGTAGCACCTCCCTGCTTTGCTCTCTTCCCCTTTCTCTAAGCATGCGGGACATATCTGCTTCCCCTTCACCTTCTGCCATGATTTTAAGTTTCCTGAGGCCTCCCCAGCCATGCTACCTGTACAACCTGTGGAACCGTGAGCCTATTAAACTTCTATAAATTACCCCATTTCAAGAACTTCTTTTTAGCAATGTAAGAACTGACTAATATAGAAAATTGGCAACAGAGAAGTGAGTCATTGCTATGCAGATACCTGAAGATGCAAAAGCAATTTTGGAATTGGGTAACAGGCAGAGGTTGAAACAGTTTGGAGGGTTCAGAAGAAGAAAGGAAGATGAAGGAAAGTTTGGAACTTCCTAGAAACTTGTTAAATTGTTGTGACCAAAATGCTGACAGTGAAATGGACAATGAAGTCCAGGCTGAAGTCGTATCAGATGGAGATGAGTAACTTACTGGGAACTGGAGCAAAGGTCAACTTTGCTATGCTTTAGCAAAGAGACTGGTGGCATTGTTCCTGTGCTCTAGGGATCTTTGGAACTTTGAACTTGAGAGTGATGAGTTAGGGTATATGGCAGAAGAAATTTTTAAGCAACAAACCATTCAAAAAGTGACCTGGCTGCTTTTAATGTGGTCGTATGCATGAGCAAAGACATGATCTACTTGTATTTTAAAGGGAAGCCAAGCATAAAATTTACAAAATTTGCAGCTTGACCATGTGATGGAAAAGAAAAATTCTTTTTCTAGGGATGAATTCAATCCAGCTGCAGAAATCTGCATAAGTAAAGAGGAGCCAAATGTTAACAGCCCAGGTAATGGGGAAAAGAACTAGAAGTCATTTCAGACTTTCACAGCAGCCTCCCTCCCATACAGGCCCAGAGGCCTGGGAGGGAAGAGTAGTTTCAGAAGTCACACCTGGGGTCCTGCTTCCCTGTGCAACCTCAGGACATTTCTCCCTGTGTCCCAGACACTTCAGCTCCAGCCTTGGCTTAAAGGGCTCCAGATACATCTCAGGCCACTGCTCCAGAGGGTGTAAGACATAAACCTTGTGGTATCAAGGGCTTCCATGTGGTATTAAGCCTGCAGGTGTGCAGAGGGCATGAGTTGAGGCTTGGGAGCCTTCACCTGGATTTCAGAAGATATATGGAAACACCTAGATGTCCAGGCAGAAGTCTGCTGTGGGGGTAGAGCCCTCATGGATAACCTCTTCTAGGGAAGTGTGGAGGGGAAATGTGGGGTTGGAGTTCCCACACAGAGTCCCCACTGGGGCACTGCCTAATGGAGCTGTAAGGAGAAGGCCACAATCCTCCAGACCCCAGAATGGTAGATCCACTGACAACCTGCATCATGTGTCTGGAAAAGCCACAGACACTCAACACCAGTCATGAAAGCAGCCCTGGGGACTGTACCCCACAGTAGCACAGGGGTGGAGGTGCCTGAGGCCTTGGGAGTCCACCCCTTGCATCAGTGTGGCCTGGATGTGAGACATGAAGTCAAAGGAGATGATTTCGGAGCTTTGAGATTTAATGGCTGCCCTACTGGATTTCAACTTGCATGGGCCTGGTAGCCCCTTTGTTTTAGACTATTTTTCTCCCTTTTGGAATGGGAGCATTTTCCCAATGTCTGTACCCCCATTGTATCTTGGAAGTAACTGACTTGTTTTGATTTTACAGGCTCATAGGCAGAAGGGACTTGCCTTGTCTCAGATGAGACTCTGGACTTGGGCTTTTGAGTTAATGCTGGAATGAGTTAAGACTCTGGGGGACTGTTGAGAAGTCATGATTGTGTTCTGAAATGTGAGAAAAACATGAGATTTGGGAGGGGCTGGGGGCAGAAAAATATGATTTAGCTCTGTGTCCCCACCCAAATCCCAAGTCAAATTGTAATCTCCAGTGTTGGAGGAGGGGCCTGGTGGGAGGTGATTGGATCATTGGGGCAGATTTCCTCTTTGCTGTTCTCATGATAGTGAATGAGATCTCATGAGATCTGGTTGTTTAAAAGTATCTAGCACCTCCTCCTTCACTCTCTTCCTCCTGCTCCAGCCATGTAGGACATGTCTGTTTCCCCTTCACTTTCTGCCATGATTGTAAGTTTCCTGAGGCCTCTCCAGCTACACTTCCTGTACAGTCTGTGAAACCATGAGCCAACTAAACCTCTTTTCTTTATAAATTACCTTGTCTCAGGTAGTTCTTTATAGCAATATGAGAGCAGGCTAATATACACATTTTCTCCACTTCCTCACCAACATTTGTTACTGTCTTTCTTTTTTTTTCTCATAACTATACTAGCATGTGTGAAGTGGAATCTCGTTGTAGTTTTTATTTCCATTTTCCCAATGATGTTGAGTATCTTTTCATGTGTTTATTGGCCATTTATATATCTTCTTGGGAGAAATTACTATTCAAGTACTTTCCTCATTTTTTACCGGGTTATTTATTTTATTGTTGAGTTGTAAAAGTTTTCCATATGTTCTGATACAATACCCTTATTAGACACGATTTCCAGATTTCTCCCATTCTGTCAGTTGTTTTTCATTGTCTTCATAGTCTCTTTGAAGCACAAAAGGCTTTAATTTTTCTGTAGTCCAATTTATTTATTTTTCTTTGGCTTTTTGTGCATTAGGTGCTATATCTAAGAAACCACTGCCTAACCCAAGTTTATAAAGATTTACTCCTATGCTTTCTTCTAAGAGTTTTATAGCTTTAGCTCTTACATTTAGGTCTTTGATGCATTTTGAGTTAATTTTTGCGTATGGTGTGAATAAAAGTCTAAATCCATTCTTCTGCATGTGGATATCCTTTGCAGAAAAGACTATCCTTTCCCCTATTGATGTCAAAACTAAACTAACCAGGGATGTATGAGTTTATTTCTGGACTCTCCATTCTGTTCCATTGACCTATATGTCTATCCTTATGCCTATAACACACAATCTTGATTACTTGAAGTTTGTGGTAAGTTTTGGAATCGGGAGTGTGAGTACTCCAAATTTGTCCTTTTCTTGTCATTATTGTTTTGGCTATTCTAGATATCTTTTATTTCCATATGAATTTTAGGATCAGGTTTTCCATGAGGTGTATACCATAAGTTTTCATATGTTATATTTTGTTTTCATTCATCTTGAATATTTTCTGATTTTTCCATGTGATTTTTTTCTTCAAACCATGATTAATAACATGTTTAATTTTTACATATTTGTGAGTTTCCCACATATCTGTTGATTTCTAATCTAATTCCACTACAATTGGAAAAGATACTTGATATTATTTCATTCTCCTTAAATTTATTGAGGTTTGTTTTGTGGCCTACAATATAGTCTATTCTATAAAATGTTCCATGTTCACTTGAGCAAAATGTGTATTCTGCTGCAAATGTGTATTCTTGAGCAAAATGTTGATGGAGTGTGTCCTATAGATCTCTGTTAGGTCAGGGTGGTTTATGGCCCCATTCAACTCTTTCATCTCCTTATTGATCTTCTGCCTCATTTTTCCATCCATTATTGAAACCGGAGTATTGAAATCTCCAATTATTATTAGGAATTCAGGGGGAGGTTTTATTGTCATTATTGTTGTTTTGAGACAAGATCTCACTGTGTTGCCCAGGCTGTAGTGCAGTGACCATTATAGTTCACTGCAGTCTTGAACTCCTTGGCCCAAGTGATCCTCCTGCCTCAGCCTCCCAAGTAGCTGGAAGTATAAATGCACACCACCATGCCCAGTTTTATTGTTTTATGTAGAGACAGGGTCTTGCTATGTTGTCCAGGCTAGTCCTGAAACCCTGGCTTCGAATGATCCTTCCACTTCAGCCTCCCAAAGTGGTAGGCTTACAGGTATTAGCTACAGCATCTGGCCTCAACTATTGTTGAATTGTCTATTTCATGCTTTTTTTTTTTTTTTTTTTTTTTTTTTTTTTTTTTTTTTTTTTTGGAGACAGTCTTGCTCTGTTGCCAAGGCTGGAGTGCAGTGGAGTAATCTCAGCTCACTGCAACCTCTGCCTCCCAAGTTCAAGCGATTCTCCATCCTCAGCCTCCAGAGTAGCTGGGATTACAGGTGCCTGCCACCATGCCTGGTTAATTTTTTTGCATTTTTAGTAGAGATAGGCTTTTGCCTGTTGGTCAGGCTGGTTTAGAACTCCTGACCTCAAGTGATCCACCCACTTTGGCCTCCCAAAATGCTATTTCATACTTTAATTTTGCCAGTTTTTGCTTCATGTATTTTGGTATTCTGTTGTTAGGTGCATATATGTTAGTAATTGTTGTATCTTCTTAATAGATTGACCCTTTTATCATTACATAATGTCTCCCTTTGTCTCTAGTAATGCTTTTTGTTTTCAAGTCAGTTTTATCTATTAGTATAGCCATTCCAGGTTTTTAATGGCTACTGTTTTTATGCATTTTTTTTATCCTTATACTTTCAGCTATTTGTATCTTTGAATCTAATATGTCTCCTGTAGATAGAATACAGCTGAATTTTGTTTTGTATTCACTAGACCAAGTTCTGCTTTTTGCCTTTGGGTTGGATTGTTGAATACATTTGCATTTTAATTTCTTTAATTTTATTTATTTATTTATTTATTTATTTATTTATTTTTTTGAGACGGAGTCTCACTCTGTCACCCAGGCTGGAGTGCAGTGGCATGATCTTGGCTTACTGCAACCTCTGCCTCCTGGGTTCAAGTGATTCTCCCCCCTCAGCCTCCTGAGTAGCTGGGATTACACGTGCTCACCACCACGCCTGGCTAATTTTTGTATTTTTAGTAGAGATGGGGTTTCACTATCTTGGTCAGGCTGGTCTTGAACTCCTGACCTCGTGATCTGCCTCCTTCGACCTCCAAACGATATTTTAAAGTTACTTTTGAAAGTTGTGTTCTCAGTTGCTTCAGGGCCTACAATATACATCTTATCAGAACCTACTTTAAACTTGTACTAACTTGATTCTAATTAAATATAGAAACTTTACTCAGATATAATTCTAATCCTTTTCCACCTTTTTTGGGCAATTACTGTTAAAAATATTATGTCTATATATATTACAAACTCAATGATAAATGGACATAATTATTACTAATTTAACTTTATATCTTTTAAAGAAGGTAAGAGATGAATAGAAAGCAGGCATATCTTTTTAGAGTTTGTCACCTTAAGTTTCCTATTGCCTTGTCTGGTTCTCTTTATTTTTTCCTGTGGATTTGAGTTACTCTGGTACCATTTCCTTACTTCAATACAGCTTTGTTTACATTTGCCTTCTATGTGCTGTAATTGCCAAATAGATTACATTATATTATAGTCCTCAAACTACAGTTACATACATATTGTTTTATGTAATTTCTTTTTACGTCAGTCAAGGAAAAAGAGGAGGAGAAATGTGAAATTATACTATCTTTTGTAATTGCAGACATAATTACCTTTACTTGTCACCTTTTTTTTTTTTAATACGGCTTTGAGTTACCACCTTGTGTCACCTGTTTACAGCTGAATAATTATTTCTTGTAAAGTGTATACACTAACAACAAATTATCTCAGTTTTTGTTTATCTGGGAATGTCTTTATTTTATCCTCATTTTTGAATAATAGTTTTCCTTGATATAAGATTATTAGTTGACAGATTTTTTTTATTTTCAGCATTTTAATATGTCATCCCGTTGCCTTCTGGCCTTCACTGTTGTGGTGAAAAGCTGGCTGTTAATCTTAGGATTTCCTTATATGCGATGAGTTATTTCTGTCATGCTGTTTGCAAGATTTTCTTTTTGTCTTTCCACATTTTAAAAGTGGAAAGTGAGTGTGTTTATCTTACTTGGAATTCATTGACCTTCTTAGAGGTATATGTTGTCTATCAAATTTGGGAAATTTTCAGGCATTGTTTCTTCAAAAATGTTTTCTGTCCTTTTTCTCCTCTAATTTGGTGACTCACACTAATGTATATGTGGGCGTCCTTAATAGTGTCTCACATTTTTCTGAGACTTTGTTCCTTGTTCTTTATTCTTTATTCTGTCTGTTTTTCAAACTGAATCATCTCAAAAGATCTGTCTTCAAGTTCAATGTTTCTTTCTTCTACAAGCTCAAATCTACTGTTGAACCCTTCTAGTGAATTTTTGATTTCAGTTATCACAATTTTCAACTCCAAATTTCTACTTGGTTATTTTAAATAATATCTGTACTTTTATTGATATTCTGTATTTTATAAGACATTGTCATCACACCTTCTTTTAATTCTTTAAGTATGGTTTTCTTTAGCTCTTTTAACATATTTATAATTGCTTCTTTAAAGTCTCTGTCTGCTTAGTTTATCATCTGGGTCCTTTTGAAGTCAGTTTCTATTTCTACTAATTCTTTTCCTATGTATGGGTAACATTTTCCTGGTTCTTAGTATATCTCATAATTTTTTTGAAAACTGGACATTTTAAATAATGTAACAACTCTTGATACTGATTCCCCCTCACCCCACCCCAGGAGAGTGTTGTTTTCCTTGTCATTTGCTTATTTGTTAGGTGATTTAGCTGAACTAATGCCATGACATCTCTTTCCCCTGCAGTGTGCAGCCTCTGATGTCTCTGCTCAAATTTTTTCCCCTTGATTTTATCTTTTAACCTGGATACCTACAGATTATCATTGGATTGGCATAAGCAACTTACTGGTCAAAGGTTGTGCTTAAGTTCTCTTAGCTAGTTAGATTTGTACTCTAATATTGGATGTATGTGTGATTTGTAAACTATTGTCACAATTCATGGAGTTTGTTTTTATTTGTTTTTGTCCTACATTTATCCAGTGGCAACTAGCTTGAAGATTCCCTCTCTGATCATTCCTAGGAGGACAAAGCTTTGGGCATGCACACAGTATTCCAGAGAGCCAGGGATGACTATGATTATTTTTAAGCCTGACTTCCTAGGAGTCATCCTGATGGTAAAGTAGAATATTGTGTAGTCAGTATTTGCTCATGGGGTTATATTTAAGTCACTTGTGTTGATGAGTCTGTGTGCAGGTTGGGGAATGTTTTCAAGTCTGTGCATGCCTTGCTCTGATTGCCCTGAGTGGGTGCAATCTAGCATAGGTACACAACTTTCCTGATCCCCAGAGTTGTCTGTGATCCCAGAAGAGCTCTTCTTAGTTATCTCTTTGCTGTCTCTTGGTTTTTCTGCCACTTTATTTGTGGCAGAGCTATCAGTTCCTCTTAACTGTTCTCCACTAAGATCTTCACTGTTTTCAACAAGGCTTTTCTCTATTCTCTTTTCCAGATAAAATCAGTTCCTCTGGCAGAGCTCTTTGTCCTTATGATCTGCCTTTCCTTCTGGGTAAAAATCCTATACAACTGCAATGAAGCTGAAGATAGAGACATGCTTTATCTAGTGTGGCACCCCCACCCTGTAAGTGGACATGTGGGCAGGGTTAGCAGCCTGTGATCTTTTGGACTTGTTCCTTCTGGTATGGACCCTTTATTTTATGAGTTGGGATAGGGATGAGTTGTGGTCTGAGTATTCTTAGTCTGCAATGCCTGAGATAGAGTTTTTGCTTATCAATAGTGACTGGAAGACAGAATAGAGACCCAGTTCTCTCAGCCATGGCTGTCCAAAATTACCTTTCTTCTGCAGAATTACATACATTAAATACAACTCTTTTTAATTACATATATTACATACACTAAAATAATTTGTCTGCAGAATTACAGAGATTCTGCAACATGGTACTGACGGTTAGGGGCGAGAATTTCTAGCGGCCTGCCCTTTCATGGTGAACCATGACCCCAGACTGAGAGGGAAAGAGCCCCTGTCTTCTTGGCTGCAAACACCTGGAGTAGAACATTTGTAACACAGAGTTAGAGGCAGAGGAAAGAGTAATGTAGCTGGTTGCAGCTCAAATGCCACAAGCTGCCACTGTTCTTAACAAAATGTAGTAGACTTTCTTGAATGAATGTTTCTTCATTGTCATATTCCCTTCAGACAATTTCCAGATACTTTGAATGATTTGTAAAAAATAGTTTTCATCAGTTATATCACTGTTTTGCTGGTGAGAAGATCCATGTAACTCCTGAGCCATCATTTTGGAAGTCCCATCTCAACCTCTTTTGCTATGTCTGTCCCTGATCAACAGTTGGTGGGAGGAGTATGAATAAGCAGGAAGTCAACAATCAAATATCTCCTTTGTGGAAAGTTCTCTTAAGCAGTTATATTTATAGACACTATAGATTCTATAGAAACTTATAGATACTATAGATTTCTATATTGTATATTACAGATTTATTAGTAGAAATAATAGGAGAATTTACATTCTAGGATCTTCCCATCCTCTGTATCTTCAACCCCTTGAACCATTAATGAGTAGTATTAAGTTTGAATATGTTAAGTACAGTAGGTGTAAGCTGTAATTTTTTTGAGACTAAAATCAGCTGATTAATCATGGAATTAATCTAATTGATTATTTCAGTATTCCTAATAAATCTGATTTTAGGTTTGTCAATAAAAATTTAGGGTAAGATTAAAGATCAAGGGAAGATCTATAATTTCTAAATTTTAAAAAATATTTTTTATGTAAGTAATAAATGTTTACCACAGAAAAAATAGTTATAGCTCTGCTTCTCAAAGTATTTTGATTGTTTAGGCTTTCATTCTAGCTAATACTCACTCCAGCTTTGGTCTAGATAATAGTCACTCTACATTTGGTTAAATCTTAACTCTTTTCATTTTCTTTCAATCATAACTTACTGGTTAAGAATTTAGACTCAGAGTTGAAGTCTAATAAGAAACACTCTAGGTATTTCAAATGGGGGAATTAATAGAAGAAATAATTACAAGTGCTGGAAGGGCTGAAGGAGTAAAAATGAGACTATGAGATAACTGAGAAATTAGCAACTGCAGGAATCTGCTACCACCCTAAGGCTGGAGCAAAAGAAAGGAAGAAATTGCTGTTACCAGTCCCGTCAGGCATTCATCTCTATTACTGCTGAGGCTTGCTATTGCTGCCAGAACCACTAACACATGACCAGGGCCTGCAGCTGCCACCACTGCTACATACTGCTTACCAGCAACTGTAGCCCACAGCTAGTGCTGCTAAAAATTGCCAAAGGACACCACAGTCTGTAGCCATCAGAGGTTGTTAGAGGAAGAACAGTGGTTTCTCCCACCTCCTATCAGTACTTTCCATTGGCACTGAGAGTTTATTGAAAGAAAATGTTGTTTACAGGGTCTAGAATTCAGGATTCTCATAAGCACCTCCTGACATGAAGCAGAATTTTCTGCTGTGATGGAAATGTTCTATAATCTGTGTTGTCTGATACAATAGCCCCTAGTTACATGGGGACTATTGAGCACTTGAAATGTGTCTGAGATGACTAGGAACTAAATTTTAAATTTGTTTAATTTAAAGAGGCACATGTGGCTAGTGATTTCCATACTGGACAGCATAGATTTAGCATCTATGATGCAAAGCAGATAATGGAAGTGTGAGATTGGAGCTAGGAGTAGGCAGGCAAATGATTGGCAGAAGATCATAATGCTCAGACAGACATGGTTCCCACTGTGGCTCTGTCACTCACAAGCTGCGTAGCCTTGGGCAAGTTCCTCAATTTCTGGCGGCCATCTGGAAAAGTGACAATAATAATAATACTTACCTCTTAGGATGAAAGAGTTATTGGAACAACTAAACAAGATGATGCAACTATTCTGCAAAGACCTGACTCATGGTAAGTGCCCAATAAATGCTCATTATAATTATCACTTAAAAGAAATATTTTCACAACTTTGATCATGGTGAACAGAGTAAGAGTTTGTCTCCTAATGTTCCTTTTAGCTATAATTTTGTGAATGTATTTGCTAAATATTTTCTTTCTCCCTCTTTTCTATGTTATTATCTTTTTGTCTAGCTGGTAATTTCAATGTCTTCTTCTTCTTCTTATAGTATGAATCATTTTTCCTTGACTTAATTGTCATACATTATGGAAGTTTCATACTATTATGGAAGACTGACTTAATTATCATATGTTATGGAAGCTCATGATTATGTCAAAATAATGTTTGTTGGATCTGACACTGTGATATAAGTTTTCTTGCTCTTTGGTCTTTTGTTCCCAGGGGTGATTTTTCTGACACCATTCTGACATGCTAAGACTTTAATCAGAACACATTGCACTGTATGTTTATGTTGACTTTTCCTTGTCATATGCTTAAAGATAAAAAAGAGTTATATATATTTACAAGTATTTTATAATAGTTCTAATACATTTCAGAGGCTTAATTTATTAAGAAATGTCATATTTTGTGCCAAACCTAGACATCTCTCCCACAATCTCTTTTGCTCTTTCAGTGGTTTAAGAGAATAGATGAGCATCTAGAGATATATCTCTTAGACAAATAATGTTGATACAGCCTATATATTGTCAGCTTCTTAAAGAACAATACTCCAATTGAAATGACAGGAATTTCACAAGACAGAACCACTCTTGCAACTGTGTTAAAGAAGCACCTTTGTTTAAGTCAGAAACGGTTCTAATGAGACACACCTGGGAGTGAAATTATTTTCTCATAGGGGCAAAAAACAACAACAAAAAATTCATTGCTCAACTACATCTTGGACATAGTATTTTTCTTAGATAACTTACAGGGAGCCTTTGGAAAAAGAAGAATAAACATGAAACAATGCTGAGTCCTAAATGGAAACAAACCCAACAATAACAAGATGAGCTGAATGCAGCTACAGTGGGCTGCTATTCATAAAATGTGATGGCACATCAGGCTTTTCACCAAAGTCAGGCAATGTTGTGTACTGCACTGAATTTTTCCTGTGGATCCTCTATTAACACTAGTGGGAGCTCTTTACATTAAAAAAGTCACAAGTCCCACAATTGTTCTGCAATCCTCTCCTCATATTAAATCTACTCATCATGTCTGGGGGAGTTATCTTTAAGGAAATCATTTGCCAAGACTCAGGTTTTTAAAAAACATTGTAAGGCACTAGAATATGGAAGTGAATAATTTGCTCCAATCTTCCTTTCCACCTCTGAACAATATGTAGCCAGTGAAAGGAAAATAGCCCCTGGTCATTAGTGCTTTTCAAAACAGACTATCTAGTTGCCTGCCCTTTCAGTTACAGCTGCTGTGATGCCCCATATTCTGTTTAACACCATTCTGTTTAACTCCTGGCATAATGTCTGGACAAAGAGGTCAATTTCTTTCCAACTTTGACTCTCCAGATAGTCATACTTGATCATCAAAGCCAGGGTGGCCTGGCACATTCCTAGGTAGCCAAGATGCTCACAATTATGGGATTATTTCATCTGGAAGGGCTGTGAATTTCCATTTTCATGCACTTTCTACACTCCAACACTCCTACATAATTCTATTTCTGATAAAGGAAGTAAAGGAACAATCTGGAAGAAGCAATTGCTGGGCTATCAGATACCTGGGGACCACAGAACTGGTCCCCTTCCTTACACATTGAGCTGAAGACTCCAAGAGCTGGAGTGAATTGACCCATTTTCTTCTGATTCTTTCCAGGGCACCGTGCTGCTCATAACAAAAATGCATTGAATAAAATGCACAGCTTCCACTTAGTGGAGAGTGGGCAGTGCAGGGACGCACTAGGTGTCAGGCACCAAGCTAAGGGTTATATATACCTTCTTTCTTGTAATTCTCATGCCAAAGCTTTGAATTCTTCTTTTTGTTTTACAGACTTATACACTGAAGTTTGAGGGTTTAAATAACAGAGTTAGTAAATGACTGAGCCAGGATTCAAATACAGATAAGTCTGACTGCAAAGGCCATTTCCTCAAACCACTATGCTATACTCTAGTGTATATGCAGAACAATACTCATTCTAAAGAAGAAAGCGTTGTTGGTTGGGCACAGTGGCTCAAGCCTTTAATTCCAGTACTCTGGCAGGCTGAGGTAGGTGGATCAGCTGAGGTCAGGAGTTTAAGACTAGCCTGGTCAACATGGCGAAACCCCATCTCTACTGAAAATACGAAAATTGGCCAGGTAGAGTGGCTCACTGAAATCCTAGCACTTTGGAAGGCCGAAGGGGGTGGATCACCTGAGGTCAGGAGTTCGAGACCAGCCTGGCCAACATGGCAAAACTCCATCTCTACTAAAAATTAAAAAATTAGCCAGGCGTCGTGGCAGTCACCTGTAGTCCCAGCTACTCAGGAGGCTGAGGCAAGAGAATCAATTGAACCTGAGAAGTGGAGGTTGTAGTAAGCCAAGATGGCGCCACTGCACTCCAGCCCTAGGCAACAGAGAGAGACTCTGTCTGAAAAACAAAAAAGGAAGCATTGTCAAGACATGAAGAATAATTTGAGACCATAACAGAAGATGGTGAGATCACAGAAAACATATCCAGAATATTATTATCCCTTAATAATAATGATTAATAGCTACCATTAACTGAGTGTCCAGTATAGGCCAGACACTTTATATTTGTTATTTTATTTAACTATCGCAATCTCCCTGTGAGGTAGGGATAATCATACCCATTTTTTAGGTGAGGACACTGAGAATTAGAGAAATTCAATAACTTTCCCCAGTCTCACACAGTTGGCAGATAGTAAAATAAGGCTTAAATCCACATCTAAATGACTTGAAGCCCCACACCTTACTTACCTTAAGATGCATTCCTGACCCATGGAAACTGCTTAATATATATTGAGCACATGAATAAATAAAGGACCATGAATAAACAGTGGCTGGAATGGAGCATGTATCTGTTATGTAATGCCCATGTTGGCCTTGATTAGAAGCTCTTAAAAACAAATGAGTAACAAATACATGTTTTGTTTTGCTCCAAAAGGTAGAACTGGGACAAATCAGTGGAAATTGCAGACTTCCTGTGGCTTCCTGTACAGGAACCTGGCTTCAAAGAGTCCACTGCCTGAATGACCTTCAATTCTGTCATTCAGATTCTGTGAGTCTGTGTCTCTACAAAGTGATAATAAGGGAAAACATTCCCACAGTGAGAGCTGCCTAGTAAAACAGTGACATACCCATTTTTTAAGATGTTCCAGGTACATGACCACATGCCAGAAATGCTGAACAAGAAATTATTAAATTGTGTAGTGTAGACGATTGTTTGGAAAATGGCTGCAGTTATTCCCTTCCCTTTTTGCGTTCTCTTTCGTAAGATGACTCTTAAGCTCCTCCCATTCAGAGGTGGTATTTCCCCACCCCTTGAATCTGTGCTGGCTTTTGACTGGCTTTGCCCAAAAGAATGCAGCAAAAGACATTTCATGCCTGTTCTAAGTCTAGGCTTCAAAAGGCCTTGCATAGTTTCAATCTCCTTTTTGAAACCCTGAGGCTACCAAGTGAACAAACTGTAGCTAGACTAGCCTGCTGGAGGATGAGAGGCTACATGGAAGAGATTAGAAATGTCCCAGTGAATAGCTAGCCAACCTCTAGAAGCAGAACAACCTAGCTGCCTTGTAGCTCACCACATATTCATGGGCAAGCTCAGTGGAGACCAGAAGAACCAACTAGTTCACCCATAAACTCAAAGGCAATAAGAAATGGTTGCTGCATGATTCTCATAGGCACCTCCTGACATGAAGGGAAGATAAAAGGAAGGCCTGATGTCCCTGTCAGAATAGTTCATGCCACTATCATCTGCCTGTATGTCAGAAGGCCTCCAGGGGCTTTCCTCAATGGACATAGTAACATCCAACATTAATTGGGCATCTTACTACTTGCCAGGCAATAGTCTTAGTGTTTTGCACAAATTAATTCTTAAGCCTCACAACAAGCAGTGAAAAATTGATTATTATTATGAAACTGATTTCACAGATATAGAAACCATGGCAGAGAACTTAAGGAACTTACCTAAGGTACAGAGTTAGTAAATGCCCAGCCCAGTATTGGAACCCAAAAAGTCTAAAGCCACAGCTCTTGCTATTAGCCACACCACACTGCCTCCTGCTAGCCGTCCTAATGGGAAGATTGTGTGCAGGGACTATACTTGCACTCACAAAACCTAGTAGTTGCATTTCGTTATTATTTTCACCAGGCTTTCTTTACAGAGTCTGGGATGTCACCAAATATCTCGTTCATTTTCCACATTTCTCCCATCTGAAAGTCATTTTCTTACTGCCTATTTCTGAGTAATCTCACTATTATGCCTGAAACCTAGAATCTATGATCAGGAGAAATGTTTTAAAAGACTCATTACCGGCCGGGCACGGTGGCTCACGCCTGTAATCCCAGTACTTTGGGAGGCCGAGGCGGGCGGATCACGAGGTCAGGAGATTGAGACCATCCTGGCTAACGCGGTGAAACCCCGTCTCCACTAAAAATATGAAAAATTAGCCGGGCGTGGTGGCGGGCGCCTGTAGTCCCAGCTACTTGGGAGGCTGAGGCAGGAGAATGGCATGAACCCGGGAGGCGGAGCTTGTAGTGAGCCGAGATGGCGCCACTGCACTCCAGCCTGGGTGACAGAGCAAGACTGTCTCAAAAAAAAAAAAAAAAGGAAAGACTCATTACCAAAAACATGGGAGCAAGCAGAGAAAACACTCCTTTTCCAAAAGAGAATTAGTTCTCCAGTATGAGAGTTTCCATTCTATTCACATTTGGAAATGTGTGTAAATCAGGTTTAAGAAACATATGAGATGAGCTTATGCAAAGTCTTAAGCAGGGAATCAAATGCTAAATAAAATGTTAAAAAAGCAGGTTTAATAATCATGCCTGACATCCAAGATGGGTCAGGTTTTTTTTTTTTTCCTAGATATAGTCTCCCTGAAGCTCAAGATAATGACAAAATGTCTTAAGCCCCTGTTTTTCTTATTGAATACAATGGACTGCCAACATTTCAACTACAGTTAAACCAGCCCAACAGGAAAAAAGCCAAGGAATGTGTCTATTCCAACATTTTCTGCAAAGCCTGGTAGTATATAGCTCTCTGTTTTGAGATATCTTAAATGGAAATTCCATTTCCAAAACTGGATGAAACATGACCAAGATATATACACTTTTCTAGAAATTTCTTCTGCCATATCTAATTTCCCCATTAGAGAAGGCAGCATCATTTATTTCCCTGCCATTGTGGGTTTTTTCCGAGATACCTCTTGGGGCCCTGGTGCAGTTCTCCCCACCCCTAACACACACACACAGAGTACAGCTTAGTAATTGTTGACTTAATTAATGTGGGGCAGTGGGAATCCCCTAGGACCCCCATCCCCACCCCCCGCCCACTGCTAGGGATTTGACCACTGCCTCTAGGCAGAGTAGTGTCAATGCCTGTGTGTCTACACAGACCTTGCTTTTATTTCACCCACTATGTAACTAATGTTTTAGGAAACTCTGGTAATTTCAACTTCCTCTTGCCCATGCCTTTTTAAGACCCAGATAGGAGCCCCCAAGTCCTTCCACCCTTTAACCACCAGACTCTCGAAAGCAAGATGTCAGTCTTGTTCTGGGAAGTTTTCATGGAATCCTTCCTGTCCCCTCCTCCCCTCCTCTCTCCTCTTCTCTCCTTTTCAATTGGATTTTTTTGAGAAGCTTTAGGTTCACAGCAAAACAGCAGAAAATACAGAGATTTCCCATATCGCCCCCTGCCCTCACACATGCACAGCCTCCCTGACTATGAACATCCCCCACCAGATGGTACATTTGTTATAATCCATGCACCTACATTGATACATCATTATCACCCGAAGTCTGTAGTTTGTGTTCACTCTTGATGTTTTATATTCTGTGGGTTTTGACACATGCACAATGACATGCATCTGCCATTAGGTATCTTACAGAGTAGTTTCACTGCCCCCAAATCCTTTATGCTCTGCTTATTTATTCTTCTTTCCCTCCTAACCCCTGGCAACCACCAAACTTTTTTTTTTTTTTTTGAGACAGAGTTTTGCTCTGTTGCCCAGGCTGGAGTGCAATGGCGCAATCTCGGCTCGCCGCAACCTCTGCCTCCCGGGTTCAAGCTATTCTCCTGCCTCAGCCTCCTGAGTAGCTGGGATCACAGGTATGCACCACCACGGCCGGCTAATTTTGTATTTTTAGTAGAGATGGGGTTTCTCAATGTTTGTCAGGCTGGTCTGGAACTCCCAGCCTCAGTCTCAGGTGATCCACCCCCCCTTGGCCTCCCAAAGTGCTGGGATTACAGGCGTGAGCCTCCACACCCGGCCCAATCTTTTTACTGTCTGCGTAGTTTCACCTGTGCATAGTTTTCCATATTTTCAGAATGCTACGTAGTTGCAATCATGCTGTAGTATTTTGACTTTTCCGATTAGCTTATATCTCTTAGGAATATGCATTTAAGGTTCCTTCATGTCCTTTCATGGCTTGATAGCCCATCTTTCTAGTGCTGAATAGGATTCCATTTTCTGAATGTACCACAGTTTATCCATCCACCTACTGAAGGACATCTTGGTTACCTCCAAGTTTTGACAATTATAAACATAGCTGCTATAAACATCCATGTACAGGTTTTAGTGTCAACATAAATTTTCTACACCTTTGGGTAAATACCAAGGTGTGTAATTGCTGGATCATATGGTAAGAGTATGTCTAGTTTTATACGAAATGACCAAACTGTCTTCCAGAGTGATTACACGATTTTGCATCCCCACCAGCAAAGATTGAGAGTTCCTGTTGCTGTACATTCTTGTCAGCATTTGGTGTTGTCACTGCTTTGGATTTTGACCATTTTAACAACTCTGTATGGTATATCATTGTTGTTTTTACCTTTGTGTATTTATTTCATTTTTGCCTTTTGCTCTCGTGTGTATACTATACTGTGAAATTTTCCTATTTTCCTCCAAAGTGTTTTTATAAAAGTCATGCATGATTGATGTGAAAGAGATGCAACAGTCTCCTTTCCACATCAGACTCCCACTTATTCCATGCAGCCATAAGGGACCCAAAGTTAATAGTTTCTTATACTTGCTTGGAAATATATATTTTATCTCCCCTGTCTATCTCTGTCCCTCTCATTATATCCCAGTCTCACCCAACTCAAGCCTAGACCTGTCAATTGTGTGTGTGTGTTTTTAACTAAAGAAAATTTTATGTAGGAAGACAAACTTTCAGTTTGTCTTATAACTGTAGTAAGACCACAGAATGGCTTTTACAATCTCAGATGTCTCTAGTTGTTAAACGTCCCATGTAATTCTCTTATTGTCATTTATGTTACGATGAATTTGTTAATCAAATTAAAGACAACATTTATTCTATCCAGAGTTCTTACTAAGATAGAAATGTTTTATTAATAAGATTCTTGTTTAAATCATCTCTTTCTTTTGAATAATATCTTTAAGATTATAATCCATTCAATTTGAGCAAAAGTATAATCATTTTAGTTAGGGCCATGCTTTAAAATTAAAAATAAAAGTGGCCATCCAAAATTACATTTAAAAAGAGTCAAGACTAACCCATGTTTTTATTGTGAATTAAGTTGTTCATTGGTGGAGTTACTTGGAGGCTGAATCCGCCTTGAGGATAACTCAGTTCTACTTTCAGACATGGCAGTGTGGGGGAAAATCCAACCCAGGGAAAGAGGATAATGAAGAGGACCGTTTGATGAAAAGAAATTCCTCATCATTAATGGAGAAGGTGGAGGGCCAGGCCAGGCAACGAGAGAGAAGAGCTTCCTCTTCCCACAAATTCTTCCTTTGGCAGCAAGGATCTCCGGATTGGACTAAGGAGTGGAGGGACAAAAGCTGGCAGGGTTTACCTGGTTTGAAGATCTCTGCAATAAAGATCTTGCATGTACATGGGCTGCTCAGGGTTCCATCTCCCCGCAAATAAATAAACAAATAAATAGTTTTAAGTTTTGTCAAATTTATGCATACAAAAGTTAACTAGTAATACAAGGTTTATTATTCAAAAAAAAAATATATGCCAGCAACTTCCTCTTCCACCATTCTTCCTTTCAAAGGAGAAATCAATGAAACTCTTCTAGATGTTATTAACTGCCTCAAAACCCATCTGAATTAGCCAACTTCCCTGGTCTCCACTATATTATTTTCCCCCATTCAAGAAGAGTGAATTTTAATTGCGAGGTTCTTAAAGCTTACACAATTTTGAGACTTTTTAAAGAAAAAGAATGTAAGATTCCATAATATCAAATTAGATAGAGCCTTGGAAAGGTCCCTGATGCTTAAGCTTCATTATTAATAGTACATCTGCTTCTGCCTTCAGGTGAGAACATACAAGATCCTTTGTATTAAATTATCCCATTGCTACCTCTAAACCATCTCCCCGTCCACATACCATGTTGGAAACACCAAATCTCTCAATAATTTTATATTCAAGTAGCTCCCCAAAGCCCACCTCCTCTATAAAATCTGTTCTATTGAACTGAAATATAGTCATATTTCTTTAATTCCACTTTCTCTAAAAATTTAACTCCATGTTTTCCTTCACTTATCAACCTATGATACATACTTGTCCCATTGTGCTTATTTTTTGTATTTCTTTTTCCCTAACTTTATTAAGGTAGAATTGGCAAATAAAAATTGTGTATATTCAAGACATACAATGTGATAATTTGATATACATAAACATTGTGAAATGATGACCACAATCAAGTTAATTAACACATTCATCACCTTACATAGTTACCATTTTGTGGTATGTGTGTGTGTGTGTGTGTGTGTGGTGAGACACTTAAGATCTACTTTCTTAGCAAAGTAGATCTTAGCATCTCGGCTAACTGCAACCTCTGCCTCCCGGGTTCAAGCGATTCTCCTGCCTCAGCCTCCCGAGTAGCTGGGACTACAGGTGCCTGCCACAATGCCTGGCTAATTTTTTGTATTTTTAGTAGAGACAGGGTTTCACCATGTTAGCCAGGATGGCCTCAATCTCCTAACCTCATGATCCACCCGCCTTGGCCTCCCAAAGTGCTGGGATTACAGGTGTGAGTCACCGCACCTGACCCAGAACTTATTCATCATAAGATGAATTTTTTTCTCCTTTGACGAACATCTTCCCATTTCCCCTATCTCCCACCCCCTAGCCACCACCTTTCTACTTGCTGCTTCTGTGATTTTGACTTTTTTAGATTCCACATATAAGTGAGTTCTTACAGTATTTGTCTTTCTGTGTCTGGCTTATTTCACTTGGTATTATGTCCTCCAGGTTCATCTGTGTTGTTGCAAATGGCAGGATTTCCTTCTTTTATGGCTGAATTATATTTCATTGTATACTTATATTTTCTTTATCCATTCATCCACCAACAAATGCTTAAGTAGTTTCTATATCTTGGCTATTGTGAATAATGCTACAATGAACATGGACATGCATATATCTTTTCAACATACTGACTTCAGTTCTTTTGGATATATAACCATAAGCATGATTACTGGATTATATGGTAGTTCTATTTTTAATTTTTTGAGGAACCTCCATACTGTTTTCCATCTGGCATACAGGCATACCTAGGAGATATTTCAGGTTTGGTTCCAGATCACCACTATAAATTTTGCAACAAAGTCAGTCACATAATTATTTGGTTTCCCAGTGCATATTTAGTTTCCCAGTTCACACTACACTGTAGCCTATTAAGTGTGTGACAGCCTTATGTCTAAAAAACAATGTAAAATACCTTATTGCTAAAAAATGCTAACAATCATCTGAGCCTTTAGTAAGTCATAATCTTTTTGCTGGTGGAGGGTCTTGCCTTGGTGTTGATGGCTGCTGACTGATCAGGGTGATGGTTGGTGAAGGTTGCAGCAGCTGTAGCAATTTCTTAAAATAAGACAACAATGAACTGTACCTTATTGATTGACTCTTCCTTGCACAAAAGATTTCTCTGAAACAGATGATGCTGTTTGATATCATTTTACCCACAGAACTTCCTTCAAAATTGGAGTCAATCCTCTTCAACTGTGCTGCTGCTTTATCAACTAAGTTACATAATATTCTAAATCCTTTGCTATCATTTCAACAATATTCACATCTTCACCAGGAGTAGATTCCACTTCAAGAAACCACTTTCTTTGCTCATCTATAAAAAGCAACTCTTTATTCATTAAAGTTTGATCATGGGATGGCAGCAATTCAGTCACATCTTCGGGCTCCACTTTTAATTCTAGTTCTCTTGCAATTTCTACCACATCTGCAGTTTCTTCCACTTGAATTTTGAACACCTCAAAGGTCATCCACGAGGGTTGCAATCAACTTTTTCCAAACTCTCATTCATGTTTTTTTTTTTTTTTTTTTTTTTGACAGGGTTTTGCTCTGTTGCCCAGGCTGGAGTGCAGTGGCACAATCTCGGTTCACCGCAGCCTCAACTTCCCAGGCCCAAGCCATCCTCCTGCCTCAGCCACCCAAGTAGCTGGGACTACAAGCATGTGCCACCATGCTTGGCTAATTTTTTGTACTTTTTGCAGAGATGGGGTTTTGCCATGTTGCCCAGGCTGGTCTCGAACTCCTGGGCCCAAGCAATCTGACCACCTCAGCCTCCCAAAATGCAGGATTACAGACGTGAGCCACTGTACCCAGCCTCTATGTTGATATTTTGACCTCCCATGAATTATGAATGTTCTTCATAGCATCTAGAATGGTGAATCCTTTCCAGGAGGTTTCAATTTACTTTGCCCAGCTCTATCAGATGAATCACTCTCTCTGGCAGCTATAGCCTTATGAAATTTGTTTCTTAAATAATAAGATTTGAAAGTCAGAATTACTCCTTGATCCATGGGCTGCAGAATAGATGTTGTGCTAGCAGGCATGAAAACATTAATCTCCTTGTATATTTCCATCAGAGCTCTTGGGTGACCAGATGTATTCTCAATGAGCAGTAATATTTTAAAAGAAATCTTTTTTTTGAACAATAGGTCTCAAGAGTCGGCTTAAAATACTCAGTAAGCCATGCTGTAAACAGAAGTGCTGTCATCTAAACCTTGTTGTTTCATTTACTGAGCACAGGCAGAGTGGATTTAGCATTTTTTTTTTTTTTAGACGGCATCTTGTTGTTGTCCAGGTTGGAGTGCAGCTGCACAATCTCAGCTCACGACAACATCCACCTCCAGGTTCAAGTGATTCTCCTGCCTCAGCCTCCCGAGAAGCTGGGACTACAGGCGTGCACCACCATGCCGGGCTAGTTTTTGTATTTTTAGTAGAGATGGGGTTTCATTATATTGGTCAGGCTGGTCTCAAACTCCTGACCTTGTAATCTGACTGCCTCAGACTCCCAGAGTGCTGGGATTACAGGCGTGAGCCACCGTGCCCGGCCGATTTAGCATAATTCTTAAGGGCCTTGGGGTTTTTGGAATGGTAAATAAGAATTGGCTTCATCTTAAAGCCACCAGCTGCATTAGCCTTTAACGAGAGAGTCATTCTATCCTTAAAAGCTTTGAAGCAGGTATTGACATCTTCTCCCTAGCTATGAAAGTCTTAGATGGCATCTTCTTCCAGCATAAGGCTATTTAGTCTACATTGGAAATCTGTTATTTAGCGTAGCCACCTTCATCAATGATCTTAGATATTCTGGATAATTTACTGCAGTTTCTCCATTAGAACTTGCTGCTTCACCTTTCACTTTTATGTTACGGAGACGGCTTCTTTCCTTAAACCTCATGAACCAACCTCTTCTAGCTCTGCAGCTTCCTCACCTCTTTCCGCCTTCATAGAATTGAAGTGAGTTAGAACCTTGTTCTGGACTAGGCTTTTGCTTAAGGGAAGGTTATGACTGGTTTGATCTTCTATCCAGACCATTCAAACTTTGTCCATATGAGCAATAGGGCTGTTTTGCTTTACTATCATTTGTGTGTTCACTAGAGTAGCACTTTTAATTTCCTTCAATAACTTTTCCTTTGCATCACAACTTTGCTAACTGTTTGGCACAGGAGGCCTACCTCTCAGCCTGTCTCAGCTTTCAATGTGCCTTCTTCACTAAGCTTAATCATTTCCAGCTTTTGACTCAAAGTGAGAGATATGTGACTCTTCCTGTCACTTGAACATTTAGAGGCCACTGTAGGATTATTAATTGGCCTAATTTCAATATTGTTGTGCCTCTGGGAGCAGGGAGGTCCAAGGAGAGGGAGAGAGATGGGGAAAACAGTCGGTTGGTGGAGCAGTCAGAACATACTCAACATTTTTCAAATAAGTTCGCCATCTTCTACGGGCATGGTTCACAGTGCTCCCAAACAATTAAATAGTAATATCAAAGATCACTGATCACAGATCACCATAACAGATATGATAAAAATAAAAAAGTTTGAAATATTGTAAGAATTAAAAAATGTGACACAGAGATGTGAACTGAGCACAGATCACTGGGAAAATGGCTCCAAGCAGGGTTTCCAGAGATCTTCTGTTTGTAAAAAGCACAGTATCTACGAAGCACAATAAAGCAAAGTGCAATCAAATGAGGTGTTCCTCCACTAATTTACATTCCCACCAGTACTGTACCAAGTTTCCTTCTTGTCCATACGCTTGCCAATATTTATCTCATCGTGTTGATAATAGCCATCCTAAGAGGTATAAGATGTATCTCATTGTAGTTTTGATTTGCATTTCCCTGATGATTAGTGATGTTGAGCATCTTCTCATACACTTATTAGCTATTTGAATGCTTTACTTGGTAAAACATCTATTCAGGTCTTTTGCCTATTTTTTAGTTATTTGTTCTTTGGTTGGTTTGATTTTGTTTTTTGTTCATTTGTTTGTTTGTTTTGTATTTTTTGCTATTAAGTTGTATGGATTCCTTATATATTTTAGATATTAACTCCTTATCAGATATGTAGTTTGCAAATACTTTTTCCCAATCCATAGGATTGCCTTTCCATTCTATTGATTATTTTCTTTGCTGTGCATTAGCTTTTTAGTTTGATGTAGTTCTACTTAGGAAATTTTTCTTTTGTTGCCTGTGTTTTTGATGTCATATCAAAAAAAATTATTGCCAAGACCAATGTCAAGGACCTGTTCCCTTATGTTTTCTTCTAGGAGTTTTACAGTGTTGGCTCTTATATTTAAGTCTTTAATCCATTTCAAGTTAATTTTTTTTTACATTGTATAAGAAAAGGGCCCACTTTCATTTTTTGGCATGTGGATATCTAGTTTTTTCAACATCATTTATTGAAGAAACTATCTTTTCCCCATTGTACATTCTTGGTGCCCTTGTCAAAGATTAGCTGATTGTATACATATATATATATATATATATATATACGCTTATTTCTGGGCTCTCTCTACTGTTCCATTGGTCTGTTTTTATACCAGCATCATACTGGTTTGATTACTGTAGCTTTGTAATACAGTTTGAAATCAGACAGTGTGATGCCTCTAGTTTTGTTCCTCTTTCTCAAGATTGCTTTCACTATCCAGGGTCTTTTGTGGTTCCGTATGACTTCTAGGATTATTTTTTCTATTTCTTTGAAAAATGCCATTGAAATTTTGATATAAATTGCATCAAATCTACAGATTGCTTTGGGTACTATGGACATTTTAACAATATTAATTATTCTAATCCATTTGTTTTTAATGTAATTTTTAAACTCAGAATTATTAGCAGCCCATGATCCATAATTGGTATAAAGTTGGTTCTGTACATCAAAGAAAATTAATTTAGTTATTGTCTAAATTACTAAATTGGGGCAAGAAGCCCTTTTCTAGAAGCTACAAGCTTTATAAAGGGAAAATACTATTTCTAATATTCGACTTAACCTGGCTGCTTTGGTTTAAAAAAAAGGATAACATATTAAATATTTAAAATGACCAGATGGTAGGTTTGAATCCACTAAAAACAAACTCAGCAGGGCAAACTCACAGGCACAAAATGTAACTCAAAGCATTAGTAGAGCTGAGGCTGTTATTCTTTAGCATTATGAATCTCTTTATTTGCAATGACTATACCAGAGCTCTAAAGAGGCAGTCTTATACATCAAACTGTCATTAAAATATGTGGCTCTTTCCTGCAGTGTCATGTTACTACTGCACTGAAAATTTTATTTTTCCAGTAATACCGGAGGTAGTAATTAGAAGGTCTATTATTTCTGGCCAACCATAATAGATACAACCATAATGGACACAACCCAAAGGTTAATTGCTATGCTACAAACACTGCAGCAATTAGCTTTTAGAGTAGGGAGTGACAGGGAATATATTTCAAGTGAAAGTTAGTTTTTAAATAGAAACTATCCTCTACGTCGTGTGCATAGACTTCCTTAATAAATTCAGTGCATGATCAAATTCACAATGCTACTTGGAGGGAGTGAAGCCATGGTAGAGCTTTTAAGGGTTAGGGAAAGAAGTATTTGGGAGAGAACTTCATGAGGGAAGGGATTCATACCACTGGAAGTTCTAACTGCTTCCTCCCAAGTCCCTTTATGCTTCTGTACTCTTCAATGCCTCTGCTCAACCCAGCCTCCTCCAGCTGGGGTCCCTCTACTGCTATTTGTTCCTCAAACTACTAATGTCTCAGCATCAGGTCAGTGGCCACAAGCAGGCCTATCCCCTAGTATGTGTATAGGGACCAGGCAGGAGTACAAAGGAGGATACCATGCTATATGTCTACATAGCTAAAACTCATATATCAAACTAACAAACTGCTACTTGAAATATGTTCTGTCCTCCTACTTTGAAAAAACGTACCTTTATAAAGACAGAAATGTTTTTAATGTGTAAAGCTATGTTTTAATGAGTAGGCAAAATATCAAAAATAGATCAATTCAATTATTATTGCACGTGTTTGCATAGTCTGGTGATAGGCTGGAGATTTTCGGGTAGTAATTAAATAAAAATTTACACAGTTTACAAATTACATATTTACCCCTGTGATATTTACTTTCTTCTCTTCATTTTGGTAAAATCCCTTAATTAATATTGTCATAATCAAAATTTTCATAGTCAGTATTCTATGAATACTAATGCCAAATTACATAATTTTCCTGAATTATTGCAGCTCTTGGGATTTTCAACTTGATTTTAACTTGGAGATACTTTGCTCTGCTAAGGCAGTAGCAACTGGAATTATCAATAAAATTCTTAAAGTTATACTTATTTTTTAAAATGAGATATTAAGGTTTGTAGTGTGGCATGTAAGGAGCTTAGCTGTTAATCCGTCCTAACAAAAAGTAGAAAGTTGAACAAACTGAAAATCAACAACTCTTCCTAGATCTAGCAGAGAAGTGGGGACACAGAGCAAGCCGCTGCCTCCAAAGCTGGAGAGACAAACAGGCAGATACAGAGAATCATAATTTATTAGAGCAGCAACCCACCAGCAGAAACCTCCAGGGGCACGAGTACAGGGTAAGAAGACCAGAACTGTAACTGATGAATTGCTAGAGGCTCAGTGTGGTCAAGACTAACAGTTTAAAACTTCAGGGGGTTAGCCAGGCACGGTGGCTCATACCTGTAATCCCAGCACTCTGGGAGGCCTAGGCAGGCAGATCGCAAGGTTAGGAGATTGAGACTATCCTGACCAGTATGGGGAAACTCTGTCTCTACTAAAAATACAAAAATTAGCTGGGCATGGTGGTGTGCACCTATAATCCCAGCTACTTGGGAGGCTGAGGAAGGAGAATCATTTGAACCTGGGAGGCGGAGGTTGCAGTGAGTCAAGATCGCACTACTGCACTCCAGCCTGGCAACAGAGCGAGACTCACACACACACATACACACACACACACACACACACACACAAAAGGGGCGGGGGGCTAGTCTTTGGAGGGCACACCCACACTTTCGTAAGTTTTACCTCCAGGAGTTCTTCCAGGTTCTGTCAGTGAAAATCAAAGAAAAATCACCTCCTACATCCAACAGGGAAAGGTTTAAAGTAACCATTTTGAAATATGTTAAAATATTCTGCTCTTTTCAACAAGGCCTGTCCTCAAGAGAAACTACTTTACCAGAGCCTAACCTATTAGTTTTAGCAGAGTCTAACCAAGCTGGTAGATGGCAAATACCCAGCCCCCTCTAGACATCCTGTCCCAGCCAAGAAGGGGGATAAAAACTAAGAAGCACTTGTGAAGTTCCCAGCCTAGGGACACAGGCTCACTAAGACTGAGACCTAATCATAGGTCTATGGAATGCTTCCCCTCCTCCCACATCTTAACACCACATCACTAAAGTCCATTTATTCCAGTGCCTTTCACCCAGTACATCATGTCCAGCTTTCAACTAAAAATTACACGGCACACTATAGAGCAAAAAACACAGTTTGAAGAGACAAAGCAATCATCAGAACTAGACTCACATATGGCAGAGATATTGGAATTATCAGACCAGGAACTTCAAATAACTGATTAATATATTAAGGGCTGTAAAAGTAAATGTAGACAACTTGAAAGAACAGATGGTTAATGTAAGCAGAAATGAAATTTTTAAGGAAGAATAAATAAGAATTGCTAGAGATATAAAGTTCTATAACAGAAATGAAGAATGCCTTTGATGGATTCATTAATACATTGGACATGGTTGAGAAAAGAATCTCTGAGCTTGAGGATATGTCAATGGAAACTTCCAAAATTGAAAAATAAAGAGAAAAAAAGACTTAAAGAAACAATATCCAAGAACTGTGAAACAACTACAAAAATATAACATATGTGTAACAGGAATACCAGAAGGAGAAGAAATAGAGAAAGGAACAGAAGAAATATTTGAAGCAACAGTGACTGAAAATTTCCCCAAATTAATGTCAGTCACCAACAATGTTAGACCACCTCTCTAAAATCTCTTCCAGAAGATAGAAACAGAGGGAATACTTCCTAGCAGCATTGCCCTAATACCAAAACCAGACAAAAACATTACTAGCAAAGAAAACTATAAACCAATACATCTCTAGAACAAAGATGTAAAAATCCTCGACAAAATATTAGCTAGTAGAATCCAGCAATGCATAAAAAGAATTGTACAGCATAACCAAGATTTATCCCAGGTATGAAAGGCTGGTCCAATATTTGAAAATTCATTCATGTAATCTACCATATGAATAGACTAAAGAAGAAAAATCACATGATCACATCAATAGATGCAGAAAATGCATTTGACAAAATCCAACACATTTTCATGATAAAAACTTTCAGCAAACTAGGGACAGAGTGGGGAACTTCCTCACTTGCTAAAGAACATCTACAAAAACCCTAAGGTAACATCATACTTAATGATGTGGAACTTACCTATAGAGGAATAAAAATAAAGAATGACATCCAACTTCTCAGAAACCATGTAGACAAGAAGAGAGGTGGAGTAAAACTGTTGAGAGAAAAAAACTACTAACCTATAATTCTGTACCTTGCAAAATTAGCCTTCAAAAGTAAAAGTCTGTTTCTTCTACTTTTGGTCACCACTGTCCCCTAGCATCAGCCCAGAGGAACAATGCAAAGAGAAAGAGAAGGAAAATGAGGAAAACTGTCAGATAGTTATTTACAGATGAAGAAACTAAAGAGGATCTGAATAATTTGCTCAAGTTCACACAGCAAGTAAGTGCTGGAGCTAGGTTTTGAACCCAGGGGTTTTGAAATCCAAAGTTTGTGTTCTTAATCTCGTACCATTGGGATGAAATTTGTACAGTGAAAGACAAGCAACGATATAGATGATTGCCTAAGTATTCCAAATCCATCCTGACAAAAAAATTAATAATTCCAGTTAATCATTGCTCACTATATAATTAAATACAATTAAAAATAAAACAGGCTTTATTTCTGTATAAATCAACTTACTACAATTTTTCCTTCCAAATCATGGAACAAGTATTCACTTGAATTACAAAAGTATCGTTTTCAAATGATACTTTAAAAGTGTCGTTTGTAAATGATACTTTAAAAAGTATCGTTTTAAAATACTTTTAAAAGTATTGTTTTTAAATGATACTTTTAGTGATACCTCACTGCCTGGTAATTACTACTTTTAGCGATACTTCACTGCCTAGTAGTCACTAGAGCCTGATCACAAAAAGATTCATTAAGTTCGTAGAAATTGGAGAGAAAGAGTCTTCCGATGTAGAAACTTAGAAATTTAGGGGGAAATACTCTTCCTACATAGAAATTTACTTTGCAATACATCAACTATCCAGCTCTTAATGATGTTAATATTTCTTCATCACTACCTTTTCCCCCAACATCAGTCTTAAGCTTTTGATAAAACTGGGGAGGAATTCCCCTTTCCAAGTTCAAGCCTTTCACCCACAGATTTCAAAACTCTTACTCTGGTTGTTCAGTGTTGTCCTTCCAGGTATGGCAATATGACATTCCTTTTCTGCAACAGGATGATTTATCTGACAAGAATAGCCTCCATTTACAAGTTACTTTGCATTTTTCAAAGTACTTCTACAAGTTCATTTGCTTCTCATACAATTCTGTTTCATAGGAGGGTCTTACAGGATAGGTGTAAACACTTGTAACGAACTTGGCACTATTTGACTTACAGCCAGGGCTCAATTAACGTTAACCATCACTACAACTATTGTCATTCCCATATTGTGAGGAAACTATGTCCCTGAAAGATTAGGGTAATTTATCTAACATCTATGACAGTGTTGGTACCCCAAACTAGGTTGATTTCTACAGCAGTTCAACTTCCTATTAGGGTTTGTATCACTAAAACTGTAGGACCCGCCAGGGCTGGAATCCCACTGCTACCTGAGCATACAGTTGGTGACCAGACTCCCCGAATTAATAAAAGGATTTGTTGTTGTTGTTTTTATAGCAGTTGTCCAGGAAGTATCTCCTTTCGAACTCAGGTCACTGGGCAATTGACTTTACAGAGCAAATTGGCCCCGTTTAAGGATTCTTGGCTCCTGAAATCCGCAAGGAAGTGCGTTCTTTTAGAGGGAGCGCCAAGGGCTTCAAAAAAAATCCTTCTAAAGTGAACCCCTCCGGACCCAGATAGCGAGATGGGGCTCAGCCTTGTGCCTCGGGGGTAGTAACAGACGGCAAGGTGGAGGGGGCTTCCCGGGCCCACAGCCGGACCTCGGCACCCCGAGCGCGTTCACCGGCGCCGGGTCCTGGCGGGCCGCGGAGTCAGGCCGGGCGGCGCAGCTCAGGCGGTGCCCGGGCGCAGGGCCAGTCCCACCGCCGCCGCCGCCGCGAGCCCGGACCTGCCCGCCCGACCTGGCGGCGCAGTCTCGCGGGATCGCTCAGCTCTCGCTCCCGGTGCGGCTCTCGAGGCAGCTCCAGTGCCGGACGCTCCCCGGAGCCGTCTCAGGTCGCTGGGGGGACGGTGGGCTAGACGGGGACGGGAAGGGAGAGCGGCCTTCGACCGCTGCCCGAGGTGGGGCTCCCACGGCCGGGACTGGGCAGGGGCCGGGCGGGTGCCGGGGGAAGCGGGGCGGGCCTCGAGGGGCGCGAGGGGCCGCGGCTGGGTGAGGCGCGCCGGGAGCCGCAGGTGCTGGGGAGGCGGTGGCGGGACGGCCCGCACCCGAGTTTCCTCGGAAACGGGAGCCGGCTCTGAAAGGCTGGCTGTGCCGTGGCCCGGCGGCACCACGCAGGCCAGGAACGCGCTGTCTGGCTCTAGGCCTGGGGCAGGTGCCTGGGTGTGGGGTGCTGGCAGACCGGCCATCAGTGTGTGTTGGGGCGCGTGTAATTCGTAATCCGGGGCCCACAGCCTTCCTCCCCCAGGGGACTGCCTTCGCCCTTCCCGCGGGACGGATTTGCGCACTTTCCTTTCGACGGCAGCACTACACCCTCCTAGCCACTGAAAACTGCAATGTTGCTCCTTCGCTGGAGGAATCCTAAAAGTCTCCCTCTAGTTGGCCTTTTGAAAAACGAGAAAACTAAGACTGCTACAAAAATTGACTCTTTAGAGTCTTTTACAAGTTTAAGAACTCTTTGAGTCTTAAGGAATTTCCCAGGGCCTTAGTTTTCTTGTAGTTAATAAGCTTTCCAACAGGGGCCCTTAGATTGTATGCTTATATTAATCTTTTATGATTTACTCCGAATCACCAGCGTTCCTTTTTTCCTCCATCTTACTCTTGCCATTCCCCCTTTTAACCCTGTGTTCCATACAGCAGCAGCCTCCTAGCATCGGTTTCCTAGAGGTGCAGCTTCCTTAGCAAATGATGCATTCCATGCTAAGGCAGGTGGAAGAGTATCTCGCTAGGACAGAATTTTCCGTTGTTTTTCCAGTGTTTGTTACCTGGGATGAAAATCTTAACTCTGCACTTTGACCCCACATTTGAGTTTACGACAAATGTTGCTGATACACCCTCTTGTTTGTTTTTACAGTAATTGACCCATTTTCAGGTTTTCCTGAAAATGAATAAAATCGTGAAATGAGGAATTTGAATATTTTATCTTTGGATGGGGATCTTCTGAGGATGCAAAGAGTGATTCATCCAAGCCATGTGGTAAAATCAGGAATTTGAAGAAAATGGAAATGTTTACATTTTTGTTGACGTGTATTTTTCTACCCCTCATAAGAGGGCACAGTCTCTTCACCTGTGAACCAATTACTGTTCCCAGATGTATGAAAATGGCCTACAACATGACATTTTTCCCTAATCTGATGGGTCATTATGACCAGAGTATTGCTGCCGTGGAAATGGAGGTGAGTAGTGCTTCCTACCTTTATTGAAAAGTAGTTTATGCTCTGTTCTAGAAACTAGTAATGTGACTTATTTTTAAACACAGCCGATTTCTTCAAGTTGTGTACAAGTCGTGTTTTGAAAAGTCCTTTTGAAAATTAAATCCCTCTACTGACTTATGTTTTATGTACATTTGCGGCCCGGTTTAGTAGACTCGTTTAAATAGGGTTCATTTTATGTAATGAAGTATGGTGACAAATGATTTCTAAATACCTTGTACCTGGAAAATATTTTGCTTTCCTGAATCAAGTATGATAGTTCGTCTAAATGTGAATTCTGAATATTTTTCTAATTCAGTGAACATGTAATATTTATTGCCTGGACTAAAAGTGAAGAAATCTGTATGTTTTTATAAGTAGTTGTAATATTCACTTGGTACAATTTTTCTGAAATAAACAAATTATCAGAATATTTTGTTGCTGTAGACTGTATTTTAAGGTTATCACAAAGTCTCTGAAAAGTGACTTTGTTTTCTAAGCATAGCACATGTATGTTCTTTATAAGATACTTGTTAAAAGAAACCACTTGGGAGGAGTACAGTGACACTAAAGATTGCCTTAGGTGCCTTAGTTACCTGTCTCTGGTTTAGAGATATGCAAATTACTAGGGAGTGTGGGAAGAAGGCTACCTGTACAGACAGGAACCTGCCTTCCCATGCAGATTTGTTAGGTTGTTAAGTCTCCTGAAGGGAACTGGACACATGTATTGTTTTTGTAGTTTTTCTCCAGAAAAACTGAGAATAGTAAAGGCTTTTTTCCCTCAGATTGTTGCTAAGAGAAGAAATCCCTACAAATTTAATATATATACTATTTTTAAAATTGATTAGATTTGATTTTGCAGCTTTGAAAGTTTTCTATTGTTGTTCAATTGAATAGTCGTCTGACTGCCTCATTGTGGACTCATGTCTGGAATAGGAAAGCTTATAAATACTAAGTAGATGTTATTTAAAAGGATAATACAGATTGTATTATTGTTATCTTTCAGTGTTTTTTTTTCAAACCGATGCAAGATGTCCTTTTGAACACTGAACAAATGATGCACTGAGACTTTCATTAATCACAACCATTTTGATAGTTCAGTCTGATTCAATATAAAGTGTATAAAGTATATAGTGAGAACACCGTGAAGCAATAATTACTTCATTCATTCACTTTTTTTCTGATGATGTCTTGTAGTGTTCATGTTTTGATAGTGTTCCTAAATTTTTTTAATCTGATTTCCTTTGTATGTGATAACTACATACATTTTAAGGTTTTTGTTTTTTCTTTTAGAGATGGGGTCTCACTATGTTGCCCAGGCTGGTCTTGTACTCCTAGGCTCAAGTGATCCATCCTGCCTCAGCATCCCAAAGTGCTAAGATTACAGGCGTGAGCCACTGCACCTGGCCGACCATTTTAAGTTTGAATGCTAGCAGTGACCTTATAAATTGATATCATCTAGACTCAAGAGAAATACATCCCTGCTATTAAATGCCTATAATGATAAGATAGTAGCAACTAGCTTTGTTCTACACATGTAGAACCAATTGTTTTTTACTTTAAAAAAAAAAAAAGTTACTTTTTAATTTACCTAGCTTCTTTCCCAACTGGTTTTGTGCCTGGATATTATCAAGAAGGCTTTTGGTTCTTACCTCTTTTATGTGATTGCTAACACTACCAATCTCTTCATTATATAATTTTCCACATGTAAGTAACTTTTCTCATAGCCTTTGCTAATGAAGTTTTTGTTTGTTTGTTTGTTTGTTTTTTATTTTTTTTTTTTGCTATAAATCATACTTCAGTAAGTTTAAGGATACACAAGAAGAAAGCCCTGAAGCAGTCACAATACCAGCGTTAACCTAAGTCTACAGAAGAAAGGAAAGAGAAATGAAAAGGCAAAAATATTGTCAACCTGGGTCAGGCTTTTAATCCCTATATGTAATTTTTTAGTCTATACTGTTGTGTTTTTCCTACCACCCCATTCCTATTTTTCCTTATACAATAGTATTCTCTTTTAGTTCCTGTATTTGAATGTCCAAAATCCTATAATTTGAGAGTTGTAAGTGACCCTAAAGATCATACAGAGCTTCTTAGCCTTTTTTGTGCCATTAACCCCTTCTCAGAATAAGTTTTAATATTTAAATAAATAAAATGGGTAGCATTACAAAGAAAACAAATTATATTGAAATATACTTATAGCTCAGGTAAAGAACCCCTGAACCCTTCATTATACAGATGAAAAAACTGAAACCCAGAAAAGTTATGATTTGTCCAAGGTTCAGGCACTCCAATCTGATAGTCTTCTCTGTCTACATGGACCATAATGTCATCTTTAACTGTTTTTTTTTAAGGCTCTTGTCCTTATTGGATAAACAAGATAATATTTCTTATGCTTTAGAATGCAATGTGTAAATTTCACACTTTGCTACTTCTTTGCAAACTTCATTTAGATAAAAATTAAACTGGGTGATTGTTTTACCTCTGTTTAGCTCTGTCTGTCTTTTTCCTTCTTACAAGCACCTTGAATACAAAGTCTTATTAGACCAAAAATAAAATCTCTGTGTCACACACCTGTAGTCCCATCTACTCTGGAGGCTGAGGTGGGAGGATCACTTAAGCCCAAGAGTTGGAGGCTGCAGTGAGCTATGATTGTTCCATTGCACTCCAGTCTGGGCAACAGAGTGAGACTTTAACTCACCAAAACAAAATGAAAACAATAACAACAAAAACAAAGCAAAAGTTAACTCCCTAATCTTCAGTCTCTCTAGTGGTGCCACAGTGATTTTACTATAATTCAAGTTTGTGCAGTCCACTTTAGGGTTAAAATCCTTCATCATTTTCCCTAAAGCTGGAGAAATAAAGACCTGATTCTTGAGCACCCCAGGCCCTTCATGTGAAACTCTGGCTTCTTGTCTAGTCTCCCATCTTGTACCATCCCACATTGCACACACTGCTTTAGCCAACTGACCTGTTTGGAGAATTCAAATCCATATTACTCTCCGTCACCTCTGTATCTTTACACACACTGTATCCTCTGGTGAGCTGTCTGTCTACCTAGCTTTCTTCACCTGCTCAATTCCTTCAGGTCTCAGTTAAAGCAATAACTGTTTTTAGTGAACCCTTCTTTCACCTTTCTCCTGAGCATATTTAATCAGCCCACTCTACACCCTTACAGTACTTATAATGTACATTTGTTCTTATACTTATCATGCTGTTTTACAGTGATCTACATGTCTCTAGATTGAGAGTTAGTTGAAGGTAGGGATGGTGGGTTTGTTTTGTTTTGTTTTTCCATTTCTATCCCTAATACTAAGTACAATGCCTCTGAGCATGGTAGAGGCTCCATAGAAGCTAAATAAAGAAAAAGGTAGGATTTTATGTCCCAGTAAGTCAGCAAAGGGAATTTTCCCTCCAAATCTTTACTTTCCACTTCTATCATCTATAGTGTCCAAATCAAAGACATACTAATATTTTTAGGTGGTTTACATACCATTCTTTTTCATCCTGTCTGAGCCTAGCTTTAATGAAATTTATCAGTTGACATCCTCTGTTTTGTTTCCCACATTAGCTCTACACGTACTCATTAGAATTTGTTTAAAGAATTTGATTTTTAACCATTTCTAGTTATTTATATGAAGTAAAGGAATTCAACTTTTGATTGGACCGTTGGATTATAAGCTATATGCATCTTTTTTTTTCCAAACATTGTACTTTAGTCCTTAAGTGTATATTCCAGTTGAGTACTAAAGTATAGCTGCTTGTAACTTGGCTTTTACTAAAAATGTGTTTTATAGCTTCTCTAAAGATCAGTTTAGGTTTTACACCTCCAACCCAATTGCCTTTAGTTTCTGCTGGTTCCTATTGAATTTCCAGGATTCACTGTGTATTAGTATTAGGATGAGGGGCTGAAGAATTGCCTGATGGCTATGGCAATGAATTGTACTCTGTTAGCCACCAAGAATCCCGTATAAGTCAAGAGATCTATCTCATTCCTTTTTTGTTCCTAGTTTTCATTTTGTAACAGCTATCCTGTTCTATAGAATGTAAGCATTTATGGTCATTTTTAATCTGTGATTATATGAGATGGTTTAGAGCAATGGTTCTTAAACTTTAGTTCATAGACCAGCAGCTTGTGAGCTTGTTCGAAATGCAAGTTCACAGACTGCTACCCCAACCTACTGAATCATGATCGCTGAAGAGGGAGCCCAGCTGTGGTTGCACAAGCTGCCCAGGTGTTTCTTATGAGTGTTAAAGTTCAAGACCCACTGGTTTAGAAGTTTGGATTGCAGATTTTTACTGTAAAAGACAAAATTATTTTGGTTTTCCAGACCATACAGTCTCTGTCACAGCTATTCAACTTTGAAATTGTAGCACAGAAGCAGCCACAGACAATATGCCAACAAATGAGTGTAGCTGTGTTTCAATAAAACTTTATTTACAAAAACAGGCAGTGTTCAATAAAACTTTATTTACAAAAACAGGCAGTGGGCTATATTTGAACCAGGAGCTACAGTTTGCTGAACCTTGGTTTAAAGTATTTGAAAATGTTTTAAGGTTAGTGTAGAATGTAATAAGTGGACATTATGTGCATTCTTATGTTAATACATTACCTGAGTTATATGTTACTTTCCACATAAATTTTTTTAAGTAAAATTTATCACAGACAAAAAGGATCTCACTGGGATATCTTGGTTCTTTAATTTTGTTTTGGAGATTGCTTAAAATGAGGGACTTCAGTTTTTTCCTTATTTTATTATGTGAACCTGAAATCATTTGTATTACAAAGAGTTAATTTACAATTCTGCATAGTAACTGGGCTTTGTAATGAAAAGGATGTACAGTCTAACTCTCCCAAGTGGAAAAACAAATGGCTGCTGCTTTTCCATTGTGTTCCTTTTGTTTCATATCTAGAGCATTGTTTCACATATTGTGAGATTGAGGTCCCTTGAGAGACTGATTTCATCCTGAAAGAGCTGAGACTGATGTAGGGAAAATGGAAACAAGAATGTTGTATTTTTCTATTTCAATTGCCTTCATTGAGGTCTAGGCAAAAGCCAGGTCATGTATTGTGTTTGGAACAGCAAGTGGTCATTCCCCTTTTAAACAGTCTAAAGGGAAGTGAGCCAAAAAAAAAAAAAAAAAAAAAAAAAAAAACTTTCCTTTCCACCTGTTAATATGTGCTGTTAGAATGTCTCTATTCGGTTAAAAATAAATGGAGAAAAACTGGATACACAGACTTTTAAGGAAAATATCTATTTCTGTTGCATAGTAGCTTTTAAGCATTTTTATTTTCCTGTTTTTCGAAGAGTCCAGTCCCTTCCTGCTTTCACCTTTCTTCCATATTCTCTACCCTTGTATGTCCATACACAAAGAAAGAAAATGTTTAGTGAGATTAACCTGTTTGTTTTTCAGGAAAGACTATCTGAAAATAACTGTAGCTATTCTGAAAGTAAGATATTAATCATATAAAATGAAATAAATACTGAGAAGTGTTCCAAGCCAGTTGCGTGTATAATGACTACTGTTGTGTTTTAAAGGTAGAAACCTTCCTTTGTGATGTTGCATTGCAGTAGCAGGAAAAGTCCCTTGACTCCTTCTTTTGAATCTGCAGAATAAGGGCAGGACTGTATGTGAAGAGAAAGGATATTTCTCCTGGGAGGCTCTGCTGAGAAGCACAAGGTTCCTAGCCCATTCCTTAGTATTCCACGGGAAGACTGTTGTGATTATTTCCTTTCCCCAAGAACGTGGCATGTAAAATGAAACTTTATTACTCTAGGTTATATATTTGTCATGTGTTCGTTCATTCATATTTATTGAATATGTACCTGAATATATAGCTTTCCCAGAATTGTAGTTTTTCAAGTTCTAAGGTTTACATTAAAAAAATAATTGATTCTAGATCAATTCCTTTGTAGTATCAATCAGTTAATATGTACATTTGTCTAATTTCCAAAGGAAATCTCTTTTGGAGAAATGATTTAAATTTTCTAATGGTCCCTCACAAGAAATAGTTTTAAAATAACAAGTTTTCCATTATGGAAATAATGTAAATTCCTGCTTTTTATTCTCTTGTATTCCAGCTCCACTTTACATTTTTTAAAGAAGGTGACTTGCCTGAGATTGATCACATTCATGAAAATAAGTAACAAAATTTGCACCACTTTCCTATACAGTAGTCCATTGGCATTCTCAAAGAATTTACTCAAGACTTTTATAACCACTTTAACAGTATTTTCCCAGTGAAGTGTAACTGAAAACATTTAAGGGCCCCTTTAGACTTTAGTGAGCCTGTTGTTTTGCTAAGGTTCATCACTTTTTTTCAACCACATTTTAAATTTCTTTCACTCAGTTTTCATCACCATCACTGTAAATCGACTTTGTTTTTGGTGCCAATTTAGAGCAAGAAATATAACTTTTCTCACTGCATGGGAGTTACTGTGTATGTCACCATGAGTAGAAAGCACAAATCCTGAGCTTAGGATCAGATGCTTTGGAGTCACTTGGTCTTGTTCACTGTTGATGTGGCTTGCTTCCATGTACCAGTGGGATTCTGATTCATGCTTCAGAAAAGTGACAAACGTTTATATATCCCATATTTTCAGTACTCAGGGAAGGAAGGCACTGCCAAGATACTGCCACAGGACCACTCTGCTTAGGTTATGCTTTATATATTTTTAAGAAACCAAACAGTTCCTTCTTTTGATCCCTCTCAATTAAAATTCTAGCCCAGACTTTCCATTCAGGATCTTACAGTGCCACCTACCCCAGGCTCATATTATGGTTCCTTCCATTATCATATTATTATAGCATCAGGAGCTAGCTGGTCCTTTCCCTGTATATTTCACTGAGACCAGCTGGTATTTATTCATTCAACAAATATTTGAATGCCTAAATAAATAAATATTTGAGGCACTGTTCAGGTACTTGACATACAGTAATGCACAAACAGACCTCACAGAATTTATATTCTGGTGGAGGGAATGTAAAACAACCTATCTGTTTTTGTCATTGTACTTTCAGTTCTACTTTTTGACAAAGGCTTATTTTCTTAGATTACTTTTTTGCCCTTGTTTACTCATTTCCAAAAAATACTTTTAGACTTATTTTAATATTATTTTGCCCTGGTCATTTCTTCACTGGTTTTATATAGCTCTTAACTCTTTTAACTCTGAAAAAGGAGCCTCCTTTCCTTGTGTTCTAAGGTTTTTGTTTTTTGTTTGTTTGTTTGTTTTTGTTTTTATGTCCTTTCCACCTTAGATAGGGTACCCAGACTGGTTAAGCAGAAAAGGAATTGATTATAAGAGTAGCAGGTAGCTCATAGAATCAACAGGTGGGCTAGAATTCAAGCTCAGGCTGTAAGGAAACATGCTACAGCTAAGATGCTGGCACAGGTATAGTCTACTTGGGAACTTATAAGCAGGGGATTTCAGTGAGGACGAGTCTTGGATAGAAAGGATCCAGGATACTTAACCTGACACTAGATAGTTGGTTGATCCTGCTGGGACATGATACCATATTGAGGGCTTAAGATTGGTTACTGCTCTGCTTCTGGCAAATGAACTACTCAGCAATAGAAGGAGAAGTCTATGCTATTGGATCTGGGCAGTCTTCTGCCACCATGACCCTTTTGTTCCTGAGCCTATTAAGCCTATACTGGTGTAACTAGAGAAAAGGCTGATTGACATCCACAGAGTAGATTATTTAGTCTACACATTTAAGAGCCTCCTCTGTCTTGGGACCTTTGGGTTTGCATTCACATGCAAAAAAAAATTTTATTTTTGAGATTATAGGCCCATTTTGGAGAAGTCCAGTCACATACTGCTTTTCTGGACTCCTAATACCAGTTCTCTAGAACTCTTCCAAGCTCTTGTTGCTTGCAGGTCCCTATCTTGTTATACCATTAGCTATAGCCCATGAATCAATGTAACTTCTTACCTGAGACCATCTTTCTACTGATAACATAGACAGTGATTGAAGTTCTGCCTGCTAGGGTTACCTCTGAATGGAGTTATAATCCTACAGTAGCTCACTCTTGGCTGGGGCCAGCTATTGTAAGCCAGGCTGTAATTGTTTCTTCATGAGTCATTTGGTCAGAGGGAACTCTCCTTGAAGCCGTAGGTGTGTTTTAAGGAAAGGATTGTAATATGGCAGAAGCAGGCATTCTGAGAATGTGCTACTTTCCCATATCTTTGAGATCTACCCGGCCACTTGAAGATGAATGCAACTGGTCCCTGACATCATGAGTTGGTGAGTTCAGTAACACTCAATTCATGAGAGGTAACTTGACTTGATGATCTCTAGATGTTCTCTCCTGTTTAGTTTCTATGAGGAACTAGTAGCAAAAGCCAAGTCCCTTTTAATTATGTAGGTTTAATCTCCTCATCTGTACTTGTGTCTTACTATGGCATCTAGAGTACATGTCTATGGCCTCATCATCTTTATGTCTTCGATAAGATAGATTAGTGTGATGTCCTGTGAAGTTGGTGATATGTTTCACTGCCTGAATTTGAGGCACAGAGTTGAAGAGCTGATGTTCCCCTAAGGCTGAAGCTCTTAAACTTTGGTGTGCATCAGAATCATCTGAAGGACTTGTTAAAACACAGATCACTGGCTCCACCCCTGAGTCCCTGAATCAATAGGTCTGGGATGGGGTGGAAAAATTCCACATCTAACAAGTTCCTAGGGGATGCTGATGCTGCTCACTCAGGGGCCACTCGTTGGGAACCACTGCTCTAAGGCAAGTTGGCAAAGATATGCTGCTGTCCCTGCTGGGTGAGAACAAATTGCTTTTGTAGAAGAAAGAACTGGCTAGCTTGGAGAGGCATACAAGGTGCCTGAGCTTTACTATTTGCTACAGGAAAGAGACCACATCTGGAGAATCACCTTAGCCAATTGAGTTGAGGTTGCTTAAGACAATCCACTGGAAAGTTGAAATGAGCAGGTGGTGGGAACTGTTACCCCTGAGTGTGTTTCTAGTGGTGTTGCCAATCTCTGAAAGTCCCCTTAATCTGCTGTATGGTTTTTGATTTTCTATCATGGTAGGGAGGGAGACCCTAATGGTTTTTGTTTGGTCCCTACCATAATAACATTTACCCAGGAAACAAATATGATGATTGTGCTTTTGCTAAATACAGCTATTTTAAGTGTACATACATGAACTTGGAAAATTGCAGTGGGTTGGATTTAGGTCTCACTGAACCCTTGTCAAAAGCCCATTTATCATCTTACCTCCAAAAGCCCAGTCTCTGAAGCTAGCACAATGAATCTAGAATCTCTGAGAAATAACCCCGTATCAGTATGTCTTAGCCCCATCTAAAATTGTATTATTTCCTCCTCAATTTGTAACCCTCAGAAACCAATATAAATTACAGTCTTACAACTAGTTTGTAGGTCTTTTTTTCAGATTCGATTTTGACTTGATGCTCCTAAGGCATGCTGGGGTGAAACTCTCGTTATAGGTTGAGACACTGAAGACTGGTGGGATGGGGCAGGGGGCTATTTATTTTCTTCTTACAGAAAGGGTCTGCCTTGAGAACTGCAGGTTCCGAGCACTCTGTGATATCCTGAGCCTTGTCATGTGTCCCCACTATAGAACTCTGGGTCTCACTGTTTCCTAGTTACAATATCACCAGGTCTCTTACATGAATGGGAAGCACATTAAACTGATATAATTTAGCCACCTGCAGATCAAACTGCTTGGTTTTCAGCTCCTTAAGCCTTAAGTCCTTTTAGTCCTTGTGTGTGTGTGTGTGTGTTTCATTTTTTTTTTAAAGACAGGGTCTCACTCTGTTGCCTGGGCTGGAGTGCAGTGGCACAATCATAGCTCAGTGTAACCTCAAGTGAGCCTCAGGCCTCAGCCCCAGAGGCAGCTGGGACTATAGGGCTGTGTGCATCCAGAACCTGCTAATTTTTTTTTTTTAAGAGACAGGGTCTTGCTGTGTTGCCCCGGCTGGTCTTGAACTTTCAGCATAAAGCAGTCCTTCCACCTTGGCCTCCCAAAGTGCTGAGATTACAGGTGTGAGCCTCCGTGCCCAGCCTAGTGTTTTGCTCCTCACCTTGAGTCAAAAATTCAGAGATGCCAGTTTGTTATTCTCTTCCTAAACCAAGCAGTACTATTAGAAGTCAACACCCTACCCTACAATCTGAATAACTCATGCTTTTTATATTATTTTCTGGTTTTCTGGCAGCAGCCACTCATTTGATCTCCCATAGCCTCATGTTCACGGGGCACATCACTCTAATATGTACAGAGAAGCTAAGCGAAAAACAAGCTAAGTGCTTACAAGGATAACTTAATTCACTTTGCCATGCATTGCCAGATTTCCATCTTTAAATACTAACAGGATGCTCACTGCCTTTGGCCTCAGACCAGAAACCCAGTTCTAGAGTTCCTCCTGTTTTGCTGAGATCACTTGCAAACCATTCTGTATGTTTTTTTTTCTGTACTGGTTGGTCTTCTTGATTACAAACAACAGAAACCAATTCTGACTAAGGAGAAAATAGATAGATATTGGACAGCTTGTAAGATTAATGGGAAGGCCGGAGAACCAGGTTCAAAATGTAAGGAGGAGCAAAGGGAACTGGGGCATGGCTAAGGTCATACCACAGGATTAGTTTGTCACCAGTGCCAATACCATTGGATACTTCCTGAGCCATTGTCACTGGACACTTATTTGGCCACTGCAAGAATTACTGATCACATTGCAGCTTCCTCAAATAATCTGACTATATCTGTTCTTTTGCATAACCCTCTCCCCAGGAATCACAATACCCAGAGTATACAAATGGCCAAGCTTAGGTCAGGAGCCTATGTTTTCATTGCCAGGTTGTATCCCTGAATCCCTCTTAGCTTCCATGGTGTCTTACCTACTTTTGGATTCCCCCTAGTAGTAAATATTCACTCTAGAGCACAGTGCAAAACAGTGTTACTCTCTGGGAACAGTGATTCATACTTGTAATCCCAGCATTTTGGGAGGCTGAGGCAGGAGAATCACTTGAGCTCAGGAGTTCAAGACCAGTCTGGGCAACACAGACTCTCTCTACTTGGGAGGCTGAGGCCTGAGGCTCACCTGAGCCCAGGAACGGGAGGCTGCAGTGAACTATGATTGTGCCACTGCACTCCAGCCTAGGCCACAGAGTGAGAACCTATCTCTTAAAAAAAAAAAAAAAAAAAGTGTTCCTTACCAAGGAGAAAATTTCACTGTAGCACCTACAGTTGTTGTGAAATTGATCTCCAGTTCTTCTACTCAATTCTTTGTTACCCTCTTCCTAAACTTTTGAGCCATAAATCTCCTTAGTAGTCATCTAGTTCATCACTCTCACTTTCCTGATGGATACTCTGAGACTCAGAAACAGAAAACTACCTGCCAAAGGAAGCACAGGTAGTTAAATTAAATAGTTAGAATTAAAGTATTAGAATTAAAGAAGAGTTAGAACCTAGTTAGAGTTAAAATGCTGGCATTATTTCCAACGAAGGATTATATAAAATACTCCATATATTTTGATTTTGATTCTCATTTTTCATTTTTCTTACTGTTGGCTCAGGCTGTTTTTCACGATAGAGATGTGAATTGCCTTCTCAGATGTCCTCTTCTTTCTCATCTCTGCCAGTACTAATAGTAACTGCTGTTTCCAGGGATTTCTGCCAGGGACTGACCATTTCCTTAAAGGAGCTGACCTTTTATTTCTTGAGTTTTGAAACTGTAGTAAATAGCACTGTTTTGGTTATTGAATGGTAGAATCTCAGAACCAACATTGATAGTTATTAGATGAGTTTTTTTGAGAATGAAATTTGAAAGGAGGAGTTTATAAGTGAGATCATGAAGGCACTGGGTTACTAAGAGTTGAAGAAGGTGGTATCACTAAAGGGGAGTAAAAGGAACAGACTGATGTGACCAGGTTTGATATCTACTCAATTCATGGATTTGCACTTTAATTCATGAGTTTAATTCACAGGTTTGGCACTTACCATGCTAAATGCTAGTTTAATAACATGATGAAATTCATAGCATAAAATTAAGGGCATAAGAAATATCTCAATGTGTCATGTTAGATTTGGTTTCTGAGAATGGTACCCAGGACATTTTGAGGAAGAACATAAAATATTTCGATCATGATTTTTACTTCAAAAGACTGAAAATATGTTCCTCCTAGTTATGTTTCAACAGATTAGTATAACGAGTTCAATACTAGGCTGACTACCCATTATTTAAAGTGCTGTGATTTGTTCTGAAAGTATTCTATATGATGGAATACTTGCTTTTGCTTCAGGAGATACATCATCATCTGGAATGTAATCAACATAGCTTGAGGTTTTATAGTGTTTGATATGTATCCTGTGAACATTAATTTTTTTAAACTGAAGAGTTTCTTTCATGTGGAAGAGTCCCAATCCTCTTGATATATTTTCTTCCCTTCATCTTCATTGGCATTTTTGCCTGTCGCTGTGCTTTGGGAAAGGGTAATTTTCAGGGAGAAACGGACAAGCAGCACAGAGTGAAGGTTAAAGAGGACATACTCTGGAGTCATAGGGACATTAGTCCTAGTTCTACTTCTTACTACTATTGTGACTATACAAGTTCCTTAACCTCTCAGAGTCTCAGTTGCCTTAGCTGCAAGGTGGAGAGAACAAGTTGTAATAAAGGAAAATGGTATATGAAAAAGCACAGTGCCTGGTTTTTGGTAAGTACCAAATGAGCCAAAGCTCTGATTTATTATTAGTAGCCATAGAATTGGTAAAAGTAGCACTCAATCAGGAATAAAGATACCTAGCTTCTAATTCAGAGTACATTTTGGAATGTGAGTAACAATTTTCATAAGAAATTGGCTTCAGTTTTCTCACTTGATCCAAGGGCTTAGATTAGGTCAGTGGTTTTCCATCTGGGATCTCTGGAGGTACTTTGAGGTCACTGGTAGCAAAGGGGAATGGTGAGAGGTATCTCAGCAGGGAGAGCTTCCTTTTCAGCCCAAGAAACTGTGCTTTTATTTGTTTAGTATATCGGCCTCCTTTTAACTTCTTATTTAAGGAAAATGTTTCTTGGCAAAATGTGTATGTGTGCATGCACAGACACACATACACTTCGAAAATAATTAACTTAAAGGTTTTCTCTCAAGTCCCTTCCAAGTCTAAAATTCTTTAAGGCTGTTCATCTGCAACTGAACTTGGAAGTTGGTGGCCCACACTGGATCTGAACTGAGACTTGATTTTTCTGTGTGTGTGTGTGTGGTGGGGAGGGGGAGGGGGTCCTGTTTCAAATGTGTAGATTAAAGTGCCAAAATCTAAAACTTGGGAAATTACACATAACAATCTAAGTTCTGTTTTCTTGGGAAAAATGGATATACCTGACAATTCTATGCCCCCATTTCCAAATAATAGTCTGCTGGGGTTGAGTAGCAGCTGCTTCCCAAATACTCCCCATCGTCTTACAGGCATTTGAGTTTACCTGGCTGGCCTATGAAGGTATCTGAGTTTTCAGCATTCAGTTTATCCTCCACACAGTGCAGGAATATCAACATTATTGGATTAGCCAACTTTGGCACTGTAGAAGAATTAGGGAAGTGACTTGTGTTTTCCATGTAAGAAAATTGTTTTAGTATAGCAAAAGTACATGTATTGCATTCATTTTGCCTGCCTTTGAACTAGATAATTACTTCTTAAGTGCTGACCACCAGTTAATCATGGCTTCTGAGTTAGAAGAACTAAATAAACACAGTGTGTTTTAATTCTTTCCACCAAAGGATCTGATTACCAGATAGTCAAAAAATTTAGGAACTAGGCTTTTTTGGGTCAGTAAACAAAGAGTTTACTAGAGTTTATTAGTTGCCTGCAGCTCCCCTTCTCCTACCTCAGGTTCAGAGGAGGATTTGCACACCTTCTGGGCACTCTCTCCCCCTCACGATAGAGGAAACTGAGAAAAGTACCATGCTATTTGCACTCCAAGTTCCTGTGAGGTGACAAAGGATCCAATCTCAGAGCATCATTCAAATAAAAGCAATAACATATGTCAACGGTGGCAACCCTGTCTCTGCTTAGTCACTTTGCCCTACCAGGACAGGGGAACTTCCCACTGGTCTGACATCCTCCATAGCTATTGTCCTCTAATTGTTGGGTGTGGGTTCTGTATATGCCCTTTAAGTCAGACTTAATTGTTAATTGTAGTCTATAATCAAAACTTATATTTACCTATTAATTTTTGTCTGCTTGACCGTTCATTTACTAAAGAAGATATATTGAAATTTCTCATGACTGTGGAATTGTCCATTTATCCCTATAGTTTTATTGCTTTTTGTTTATATGTTTTAAGTCTAGTTTTAAGATGTGTACAGTGCTCAGTAATGCATTTTAAAGTATACTTGTTGCACTTTATCCAGAACCTGAATGTTTTGTGGCAGGAGATATTTAATTGGCCATACTGATGAAAGAAGTTGTCATTCCTTCTTTTTGTATTTCAAAAATTTCCCAAAGCTTATAGGGAGCCCTTTCCTTATTTTTTTAATGCAGTTATAGATTTTGTTTTTTACCTTTAAACCTTTTCTTTCATTTCAATGGCATTTCTAGTGGAAGGAGATGCTAATATGTAGTCAGTGCATTTCCCTTGAATCAGAATTTTCATCTTCTCTCACTCTACTTGTTCTCCTTAGGTAGTTTCAGCCAATTATTTCAATTACCACTTTTATACTGATGACTTTTAAATCCATATCCTTAATTTAAAGTCTACCTTAATTTAAATACCACCTGCTAGTAGATATTCCATACTCAAATGTCCCATGGGCACTTCAGACTGTCCATCAACTGGTAAATTGTTAAGAAAATTATGGTACAGCCATACAGTGGAATATTACTCAGCAATTAAAAGGAATGAACTACTGATGCATCAAACAACATGACTGAATCACAACACAATGATGCTGAGTGAAAGAAGCCAGACAAAAAAGAAAACATATTATATGATTCCACTTATGCAAAATTATAGAAAATACCACTCTGCAGTGACAGAAGGCAGATCAGTTGTTGTCAGGCGTGAGAGTTACTGAGGGGCTGAGGAGAATGGAAGGGCGCGAGGGATGACAAGGGAGCCAGAGGAAACTTCTGGTGGTGAGGGATATATTCATTACCTTGATTGTGATAATCATTTCAAAACCTATCAAATTGTATACTTTATACATGTTCAGTTTATCATACATCAGCTGTACCTGAATAAAGCTGGAAAAGAAAACCCTCAATACTAAAAGGCTTTGAACAGAAAAATAATAGTCCTTACCCACCTTTTCTACCCACATCCCAGTCCTGCCCTTGAGAGGCAGCCTCTTTGAACTCTTTTAGGTGTTCCTCTGGTATGCAGGCCACATTCTAACTAACAGGTTTACTCTGTTGGTTATAGATTAATCAGTTTAGAACTTCAGGCTGTTTCTGTTTATTCTTTCCTATTAGGGTAGTTGATAATTCATTTCTCTTACCCTGCCACTTTTACTTCTCCTAATACAGTTTTTGATTAAATGAATAGTCACTGATAACCTGACTAGAAATATTAAATATTGCATACTGCTGAGTCAGGTAGTATACTCTGAGTACATTTATGTTTTTAATACCCTCCCGACAATTAACACAGTAGCTGTATTTTGCTTTGTTTTTTATGTAACAATGTCTGACTGTTTTTAGATATCCTAACAGACTTGTCATACACCTGGCAGCAATTTTCCTAGTGCTCAAAATAACATATAATCTGTCAATCTCAGTCCCCACTCCTTTCCCTTGGAGACCTTTCTTCCTCAGCCATCTGCCCTTCTGTCAAATGTGCTCGGATTGCTTCTGGACTAGATTTGTAGTTGTCACACGGAGAATTTCTCTTGTCATTCTTCACTGTTGAATCAGCTAATTCCTGGGTCCCATATTATTTTCCTTCCTGGTTTATTCATATCTTCCTTCAATTTATTTCAGGAATATTACATCTTCTAGTTGCTTCCTAAACAGGGATGCTTGAAAGTTTAAATTTTGTATTCGTTACAGCACCAAAAATGTCAGTAGTCTACCCTCTAAATGTTTGAGTGGATCTAGAATTCTAGGTTGAAATGCATTTTTCTTTATAATTTTATAGTTATTTTTTCTTTTTTTTCTAGCTTCTGATATTATCAAATATTCACAGTTTAATTTAGTTACATGTATTCTGGTTTTTTCCCCCCTCTGGAAACATTTATGATCTTCTCTGTCTTGATGCTCTGAAATGTTTTATTGATATGCTTTTTCAGTGTTCATTTATTGTTTTGGAGAATCGTGTATTTATTCTGTAAATATAGAGAAATGGCCATGTAGCAGACACTGTTTTAGGCACTGGAGCTAGAGCAGTGAGCAAAATAGAAAAAATCCTTTCCCTCTTAGAATTTACATTCTAGTGGTGAAGGCAAAAATTAAATAAACTAGTGCATAATGAAATGTCAGATAGTGATAAGGGCTTAAAAGAAATGCAAACCAGGGTAATGAGACAGATAAGAACAGGATAATTTTAGATAGGATGGGCAGGAATGCCTCTTTGAGGTGAATTGAGCAGAGACTCAAATGCTCAAATGAGGGCACAAGACTCACTATCTGGGTGAAGAGGTGAGGGGAACAGCCAGTGCAAAGACTCTGAGACAGAAACACACGTGAAACTATGAAAAGCAAAAGTCCAGTTTAGTGGCAGTGGAGTAAATAAGAGACAAAGTGGCCAGAAATGAAACTGGAGACATAGCGGGAAACCCGGAAATTTAAGGGCTCCTGGGAATTGGAAAAGACTTTGGAATTTATTTTATTGGAGTCTTTGAACAAGGATACACTTACATTTTAAAGAATCACATTGGTTGGGAAATTGACTGTAAGATTAGCAAGTGTGGGAAGTAGTGAGACCTGTTAGGAGGCCAGTTTAGTAGTTGAGGTGAAAGACAATAGTGGCTTAGATTGGGTGGTAATAGTGAGAAATGGTCAGATTTGGAATATACTTTAAAGGGAGAGTCAACAGGATTTGCTGATGGGTTGGAGATGGGATGAAAGAAGAGAGGAGTAAAGAACGAGTTGTAAGACCAGCCTGGCCAACATGGTGAAACCTCGTCTGTACTAAAAATACAAAAATTAGCTGGGCGTGGTGGTGTGCGCCTATAGTCCTAGCTGCTTGGGAGGCTGAGGCAGGAGAATTGCTTGAACCTGGGAGGCAGAGGTTGTGGTGAGCCGAGATTATGCCACTGCACTCCAGCCTGGTCAACAGAGCAATACTCCATCTCAAAAGAAAAAAAAGAAAAGAAAAAAGAAAGAAAGAAAAAAGAGCGAGTTGTAAGATTCTTGGCCTGAGCAACTTGGTGAATGGTGGCATTATTTACTGAGATGGAGAATACTAAGGGAGTGTTTGGGAGGCAGAGATATGGTGAGATTGAGTTGTATTTTGCATACTTTGGGTTCGAGATGCCCATTAACAGCCAAATGGGGTTGTCCCAGAGCAGATGCTCATTCAAGTCTATGGTTCACAGTAGAGATGGAGGCTGGATGAGTTTCCCCGAGAGTCAGTAGAGATAGAGAAGAGGTCTTGGGGACTGAGCTCTGGAGCATTTCAGTGATCATAATTGGGAAATGGAAGAGGACCAGAAAAGGAACAGCCAATGAGACAGCTAGAAGTCCAAGAGAATTTGTGTCCTAGAAGACAAGTGCAAAAGGGGCCTCAAGAGGAAGCTAGGAGCCACTGTGTCGATTGCTGTTAAGAGTTGAGTAGAAAGAACATTCAGAATTTACCATCAGATTTGACAATGTGGAGTTTCTTGGTGACTCTGACAAGTGATTTCCCTGGAATAATCCATGTCTTCTTGAAAAATATATGATTGAATAAAATAGTAGTATTCTATTGTGTCTGAAGAGTTCATAAGTCTGGTAGAGGGAGATTTAAAGATTCTTTTGGAGCATAAGTGAAAAAGTATATACTTTAAACAGTAAATATATTAATTTTATTCATCTATTATTAAAATGTTTTCTAACTGTATCTTGATGTCTTTAATAGCATTTTCTTCCTCTTGCAAATCTGGAATGTTCACCAAACATTGAAACTTTCCTCTGCAAGGCATTTGTACCAACCTGCACAGAGCAAATTCATGTGGTTCCACCTTGTCGTAAACTTTGTGAGAAAGTATATTCTGATTGCAAAAAATTAATTGACACTTTTGGGATCCGATGGCCTGAGGAGCTTGAATGTGACAGGTAAATTATGTTTTTCATGGAAAGCTACTAATGGTATTTTACTACTGGTACTAGCTCTCTGGGATGTTAGTGACAGGCTTTCCTTATTTAATTCCATAAATGTTTATTACACACTTAATATATGCCAGGCACTATAGTGCTAAGTGTTGTGGACACAAAGGTGAGCAAAAAACAGACTCGGTTCTTGTTCTCAGGGAACTTACAGTGAGGTGAGAGGGACAGGCAGTAATCAATTATGCAAATAAGTGCAAAATTTTGACTGTGATAGATACAACAAAGGAAAGGTAGACAGTTCTATGAGAATATATAATGATAGCTTTGACCTAAACTGGGGAAAAGCGAAGGAAATGACTGTTAAGCTAAAGTATGAAGGGTAAGGGTAAGACAGAGGTAACCAGGCAATGAGAGGAGGGAAGAGCATTTTGGGCAGTGGGAATAGCTTATTTAGAGACCCTGCAGAGCCTGAACAGGGAGTGAGGGAGCATGGCATATACAGGGAATTAAAAAACTAGTATAGCTGGAGTGATGAGAGTAAGAATATGGTGCAAGATAAGGAAGGAGAGAGAAGCAGCAGTCAGACCATCCAGGGCCCATCTTGCATATTTTTATGCTGAAAGCAATGAGGTCTTCAATATTTTAAGATAGGAATGGGTAGCACGATCCTATGAGCTTCTGTATAGAGCATGGCACCCGTGTCAGTCTCCTGAGGGTTAGGCAGCACTCTGTGGCAGTTTCTGTTAGGAATCCAGGACACTTCCATCCTACAACTCTGTCAGCCAGGTGGATCGGAGAGAGAAGGTAGAGAACCCACACCTTTTCTTGAGTGCCTCAGATGGGAAGTGTTACACCTTTTCCACATGCATTCCTGTTGGCAAGATGTCAGTCATGTGGTTATAACTGAAACAAATAGTAAATGTGTGTCCCGAAGGAAAAAAGTATTCAAGGCAGAGGACATGTCAGGTGCTGCCAGTCAAAAAGAATATTACACTATGCTATTTCACTAGAGTGATTGGGGCAAAGGACAGATCACAGTAGGTGAAGGAATGAGGAGAAAGTGAAGCCAGAAACAGAGTTCTTAGGGAAGTTGGCTATAAAAGAGGAAAGTTTATGAGTTTAATGGGAAAGAACTATTTTAAGAATTACTAGGAAAAAGGAAGAGGCAAGCATATATGGGGTAGAAGAGGTCTTCAATAGTAGTTTTCTAAGAAGGAGGTAGGATCCCAAGCATAGATGACATTTTGACCGTGGAGGAACATCTGTTGTAACAGTAGGAAAGGATAGGATGGCTGTGGATATAGGTAGGTTTGTGTGTTTTGTAAGAGTTGTTGCAAGAATTTCTTTCTGATGGTTTCTATTTCCATTGTGACATAATAAGAGTCAAGGAGGTCCTCTGTTGTGAGTCTGGAAAAGAAGGATATGTGTTCAAGAGAAGTGGTCATTATGGAGCATAGGAGAATGAGTCAACTAGAGAGGCTTCGTAACATTTCAGGTAAATCAGGCGATCCTGAATTTGTGGATCTCATCTGGCCTATTGAGAACTTCTCCAGCTGTGGTGGGATGCTTGGGACTAAGCACAGAGAAGGCAAATAGTTGTGGTTAGGGTTTTGTCAGATGGATTCAGTGCAAAGATAAAGGCGCACTAAAAAATGAAGGATAATGAGAAGGGTGTTACTGAAACAATAGCCTATGAAAGTCTAAATGGATGGGGAGCGAAATGAAGAGAGAAAAGAACTAATGTATGGAGACAAGCTGGAGGAGATCTATCCCAATGAGGTTTGTTTTTTTTTTTTTAAGGCATAATGAGAATTTTTAAAAAAATGAATTGCAAGGATAGGAACTTACAGATGAAGGGCAGGATGCTTGAGTTGATTTTTGGAGATAGTATGTACTTGCAGGTTGTGGCAGGGTTCCCTGTGTGACTTTGATTACGGGCGGCCACTGTGGGTTAGGGATAGTCATTGGAGATGAGGAGGCTAAATAGCTGAGAAGCCAGAGTGTGGATGGCTTGTTCTTGGTCAAGTCACCAAGGATGATGACAGCAAAAGCAAAGGAGAGAAAACTGATGATTCATTTAACTCATATTTCTTGCACTCTTACTGTGTGCCAGGACTGTTCTAGGCACTAGAGTTATAACAGGCAAAAATTTCTGCCATCATGAACCTTACATTTTAGTGGAGGGAAGAAGAAGATTCAGTAAGTAAGTTATATTTATATGAGAAGATGGCGAGGCCTATGGAGAAAATACTTGCTCTTTCATTATGAGATTGCCTACTCAGTTTCAAAGCAAGGGAGGTTATAACTTGAAAAAATTTATGCTGGCATCTATGCTTAGTTTCTAACTCTGTTGGAGTTTTGGTCTTTGTAACTTGATTTTTTGAGAAACAGATAGTTTTTAAATAAACTAAATCAAATTTATTCATGTTTGAGAATGCTTGATACATTGAATTGGGAAGTAGAATTCATTTTTAAAAATTGTTTAAGCCCTACATTAAACCATATCCCATTAATATAAAGCAAACCCATAAACATCCTTTTATACAATGTTACTTGGGTCAGTTGCACATAAAAATAATTCTAGTATGGCCTATACTGGAGAATATTTTTTCATTTCTATAAATAAGACCTTCAGGCTTTTGTGGCATCTTATTTACTTTGAAAACACACACAAAGAAAGAGGGGAACCTCTGATTAAAACGTAAAATCTAGCTCATTGAAAGATTTCTAGCATAATGAAAGATTTAACATAACTGTGGTAAAAACATGAAGGCCACATCTATTATTTGAGAAACAGCAGAACTGTGTGGTTATGACATGCATTAGGCTCTTGGTTCCCCAGGAGAATGCCTTTGCCTTGGAAGAAAAAGGTGCATTTGTTCTTTGAGGTCTGTAGTTTCCTCAGCTCATCAGAGCACAGGCACATTCTTTTCTACGTGAAGAGTTTTGTAAACAGAACTTTGTTTTCACTTCCAGCTCCAGCCATCCTCGGGTAGCTTGCCAATAGATGAATTCCACTCATTTGACCCATAGTGCTCCTTCTCTTCATTTCTCCCTCTTTCCTCACAGCAGTGCATGTCCACCATACCACCTGAGAGTCTGTGGAATCTTATTTTCTGTTATACTTGTTTCCTTACACTCATTTTCCTGTCTTTATTATGATAGTCAAACTTTTTCTCCTCAAAGGTATAGCTGACTTGATTTCATGAAAACACACTTTCCTAATATGATTTATCAGAGGCCTTTCCATACCTCAGCCACTATGCTATGACAGATTTTATAATTAATAAGTGCATTTCAAAGTGAAAACATTACAAACATGCTTAACAGATGTTTTTATAACATGAAATATTCTACTGCGTTAAGATCAAAATGCTGACTGTACTTGTTCCATATACCTTCAGACCAGTGTTAATGTAATATTTTGGCAAGGTGAATCGTCTTTTTTGGATATAAAACTCTTAGCATAAGCCAGGAATGGTGTTGCACAGCTGTATTCTCAGCTATTTAAGAGGATTGCTTGAGTCCAGGAAATCAAGACCAGCCTGGGTAACACAGCGAGACCCAGTCTCCATAAAAAAGAAATATATATATATATCTCTCAGGCATATACAGGCATATATTTAAGACAAATATTCTATCTGGACTTTTCTGTGATAGTGAATAAACATGATGAATACTGACGGACTTGATCGTTTGCAATTAGAGTTCATGTGGAGAAAATAAGATTTTAAGCACAATTAACTTATGAATGAATGTATCCATTCACTGACCTTTTCCACATTAGTCTTGATTAATTATTTTTTTTCCTGTTCTCTAGACAGTGGAGGCTGGTAATTTATTCTACTGATACAGTGAGACCTCATATAATAAATTGGGGAAAGAAACTGGTTAGCTTTTTGTTTTATTTTTAGACTGAAGAAACTATAGAACCTATGTGGAACTTACACACTTCTGGTAGATACATAATCATTTTCAGGAACAACTTAGTAATATATAGTAAAATGGCAGATGCTTAACCCTGCATCCTAGGAAATCCCCTCCCATAGAAACTCTTACACAGAGAGTCGTGCACAAGAATATTGATTGTAGATTCTTCCTAATTATTTTAATGGGAAAAAATCTAAAAGTCCATCATAGAAGAATGATTAGTAAATTGTGATATACTTAAGACACTGGAATACTACCATACAGTTGATAAAATGAATAAAGTTGACCCACATCTGTCAACATGGATAAATCTAGAAAATATAGTGTTAAATTTTAAAACGTAAGTTATAGCATGCTATATACAGCATGATGTCATTTATATAAAGTTCAAAACTTGAAAAACAATACTTTATAAGGTTATGGTTAGTAAATAATGTAATAAAAATATTTTTTTAAATGCTTGAGAGTAAAAACTGAATTTGTGGTAATGAATACTTCTGAGGAGAGAGAGAAGGAAATAAGACCAGAAAGGGGTCCCCACTGTATCTATAATGTTATATTACTTTATTTTAAAATGTATAAAGCAAAATTGACATAATATTATGTTTTAATAAAGCTGGTAGATGATTTTTTTGTATTTCATTTTATGGGCATATGTTTTAGTCTATTCTTTCTAAGGTATATTTAAAATGCTTTCTCATTTAAAACCTCCAGTACTTTTTTTTTTCCTTGAGACAGAGTCTCCCTCTGTCTCCCAGGCTGGAGTGCAGTGGCTCGGTCTTGGCTTACTGCAACCTCCACCTCCCAGGTTCAAGTGATTCTCCTGCCTCAGCTTCCCCAGTCACTGGGATTACTGGCACCTGTCACCACGCCCGGCTAATTTTTGTATTTTTAGTAGAGACAGGGTTTCACCATGTTCGCCAGGCTGGTCTTGAACTCCTGACCTCAAGTGATCCACCTGCCTCGGCCTCCCAAAGTGCTGGGTTTACAGGCGTGAGCCACCGTGCCTGGCCAAAACCTCCAATACTTTTTAAACCATTATAGATCCCCCAAAATAATACTGGTGTATACAAACCCAACTTAGTGATAAAGTTCTATACAAGATGGAAATATCTCCATCTATCACTCAGGACTGTCCATAAACAAGGGAGGCAAAGAGCCCGACCTGAACAAAATGGTGATCTTCATTAAGCTGGTCCTCAGCCTACCTCTTGCTGGTATACTTGCCTTTCTTTAAAAACTTGAACTCTATCCTGTCAATCCAGAGAAGGATCTCGTTTCAGTCATTTTAGTTATCATCGCCTTAGTTATATGGTTGCTTCACTTTTCTTATGGGCATGAGAAAATAAAAGTGAATAGACAAGACAGTTCATATGATATAAAGACATACTTCATATGCTAAAAAGAGACAAGCCAGTACTTCTCTGGAAGCTACCAATTAAGATAAATTCTTAAATATTTAACCTTAAAAACAGAAATTATTTTAAAATTGTTAACTGGCTAATTTTTTCCAAGGAAGTGCCTTTTCATGTTCACCTGCTTTGTATTTAATACAAATTATTGTGTTGAGGCCCCATTAACAGCCACAAGTTTTTAGTCAACTTCAAAAATTTCTACTCAACTCTTATCTGTAATCCATTTAGGTTTGTATCTCTTCCCATCAATCATGAATACATAAGGTAATATTTTATAGTTGGAAAGCATAGCTTAAAATAGTGAATCAATAAAAATGTTGATTTCATATATTTAATTTTTATAATCTTTACAGATTACAATACTGTGATGAGACTGTTCCTGTAACTTTTGATCCACACACAGAATTTCTTGGTCCTCAGAAGAAAACAGAACAAGTCCAAAGAGACATTGGATTTTGGTGTCCAAGGCATCTTAAGACTTCTGGGGGACAAGGATATAAGTTTCTGGGAATTGACCAATGTGCGCCTCCATGCCCCAACATGTATTTTCAAAGCGATGAGCTAGAGTTTGCAAAAAGTTTTATTGGAATAGTTTCAATATTTTGTCTTTGTGCAACTCTGTTCACCTTCCTTACTTTTTTAATTGATGTTAGAAGATTCAGATACCCAGAGAGACCGATTATATATTACTCTGTCTGTTACAGCATTGTATCTCTTATGTACTTCATTGGATTTTTGCTAGGCGATAGCACAGCCTGCAATAAGGCAGATGAGAAGCTAGAACTTGGTGACACTGTTGTCCTAGGGTCTCAAAATAAGGCTTGCACCATTTTGTTCATGCTTTTGTATTTTTTCACAATGGCTGGCACTGTGTGGTGGGTGATTCTTACCATTACTTGGTTCTTAGCTGCAGGAAGAAAATGGAGTTGTGAAGCCATTGAACAAAAAGCAGTGTGGTTTCATGCTGTTGCATGGGGAACACCAGGTTTCCTGACTGTTATGCTTCTTGCTATGAACAAAGTTGAAGGAGACAACATTAGTGGAGTTTGCTTTGTTGGCCTTTATGACCTGGATGCTTCTCGCTACTTTGTACTCTTGCCACTGTGCCTTTGTGTGTTTGTTGGGCTCTCTCTTCTTTTAGCTGGCATTATTTCCTTAAATCACGTTCGACAAGTCATACAACATGATGGCCGGAACCAAGAAAAACTAAAGAAATTTATGATTCGAATTGGAGTCTTCAGCGGCTTGTATCTTGTGCCATTAGTGACACTTCTCGGATGTTACGTCTATGAGCAAGTGAACAGGATTACCTGGGAGATAACTTGGGTCTCTGATCATTGTCGTCAGTACCATATCCCATGTCCTTATCAGGTAAAAGCTATCACTTGGATTATGTCTATATTTATATTTAATGTAGAAAATGTTTCATGGAAATATACTTGTATTAGTCATGGATGTAAAAGTTGATTTCAGGTGAGAAAATACAAGAGCCATAGGTAAGGATTTCCTACACATCAACTGAAACTGGGGTGAATGTTTCATGACTTCCTTCCTCAAGCTTTAGCTTCAGTTGTGTAGTAAAGTACTTCCTTTATTCTCTGAAAAATTAAATTAAGCTGTAAAGGCAGATTAATAGCAATAAAGAGCAGAGTCAAAAGAACAGACCTTGACATTGGGAGGAAAACAGAAGTCACTTTTTGCCGCATTGGCAATTGTTTTTAATTTTTTAGTTAGTAGTAAAAAATCTTATTTGGATATATTTAATTTGATCATATTATCTTATAGCTTTCTACATGGTATATACTTACAAAAACAGAATTTGCTTTTTGCCTGACTCATCTGTCATTTCTCAATTGAAAAAAACAGTTGTAACAAAATATGTTTTATCTATTTCTGATTCTTATGATTAGTATAAGGGCGGTGTTTTTAAAATTAATAAAACTAAATTTCTGAAAATATAAAATTTCTTAAAGCTTTTTAGTTGAAGTTTTGTAAATATAAATTTGGTTTTGTTTTAATAGATTTTAGACATTATTCCTGACTCTGTGTGGTATTAAGTGCATTGAACAAGAGCACTGCCATCACAGTGTATCAAATTATGCAATGGAAAGGTCAAACTATTTCATATAATAGCTTATATTTCAGAAAGTTACTACTTTATAACATTGTGGAACCTATTTTTTATGTTGGTATGTGGGGATACTAGTTTTACTTGCCTTATACCTTGTCTATAATCTGTTACCCATAGTTTGTTTTTACTATATACTTAATAAGAGGGCTGTGTCTTAATGTGATCCTGCTATATTAATAATGATTCCTAGATTCCTCAGTCTTTTTGGCAAGGTCGGGGAGAGGAAACTATTACATACTGCTAAAAAGTTTAAAAGATCTATGGTTTTTAATTTAAGATCTATGTTTCTTATATTATGTTTTATGTAAGAAATTATAAAATATAGGATATAATTAGAAAATTATAATCTTCAAGTGGAGAAGGATATAATATTCTGGTAGTTACAGAAATTACAAGATTGCTAAATTTGACTAAGTAAAAAAATTTTTTTAAAAATTCTGTGTGACAAAACAAAAACCACCACCAATCCATAATCAATGTCAAAAGACCAACTGGGAAAGTTTATTTGCATATGACATCATAGTTGAAGAGCTAATTTCTCTAATTTATAAAGAGTTGCTACAGATCAATAAGAAAAAAACCATCCATCTGCTATAAAAATGAGAAAAGAGTAGGAAAAAGATTCACAGAAAATAAAAATGAAAAAACTATTCTTAAACATGTGAAAAAAGTTATAGTAAAATAAATGTAAACTTAAATTAAATTATATTTCCATGTATGATATGGCAAACATCTAAACGTGTCCTAACCACTGTGTGGTGAGACAATAGCAAAAATACATATTTTCAGACTTTGCTATTAAGAGTTAGTTCAACCTTCTGTTGAAGCAATTTCACAGTATGTATAGATTTTTAATGTGTGTACACTGATCCTGCCCTTCTGGGAATTTATAGACAGATTTGCTTACAAATATGAGAAATTAAATAATACCAAGATAGTCACTACAACATTATTTGCAAATGACAATAGATTGGAAGCAAATATCTATTCATAGGGATAGTAGAATAAGTTATGGTTCACTCACACAATGGAACAGCCTTTACAAAGAATAAAGAGCTCTGGCCGGGCGCGGTGGCTCACACCTGTAATCCTAGCATTTGGGGAGGCTGAGGAGGGTGGATTGCCTGAGCTCAAGAGTTCAAGACTAGCCTGGGCAACACGGTAAAACCCCGTCTCTACTAAAATATAACAAATTAGCTGGGCGTGGCTGTGTGCACTTGTAGTCCCAGCTACTCGGGAGGCTGAGGTGGGAGAATTGCTTGAACCGGGAGGCAGAGGTTGCAGTGAGCCAAGATCACGCCACTGCACTCCAGCCTGGGTGACAGAGTGAGACTCCCGTCTCAAAAATTAAAAATAAAAATATAAAATAAAATAAAGCTCTATTTGTACGGATACAGAATGGTCTCCAAGAAATATTAGTAAGTGAAAAAGGCAAGAAATGCAGAGTATGTAATATCTTGACCCTTGTGCAATGTTTAAGGTTAGAATTTCAAAGTTTATGCCTAAAAGAAAAGTATAATTTCAATTCTTAGGAAATTTTCACATTTTACTTAATTTACTTTAACCAAGTTTTTATAATATAAATATTAATAATTTATAAAAGCTGTAAAATATTTGTTGTTATGATGAGTTTAAATGAATTTTTGTGGTAGACTCTAGTGGGGGAAAATAGGTAAATATTTAGAGGCAAATATTCTGGCAATTATAAGAGGCTACTGTATCTATCAAGAAAAAAATGTGAGGAAATCATGCCAAGATTTAGGAGATGATTCTTAAATATATTTCAGTATTTTCCCCTTTCTAGAGATTTCGTTCATAAAGCTTCTTTGTTCAGCATTTAGATAAAAAATGTATTGCACTTAGAGCATGCTTCATTATATCATTTCAAACCTTTTTAGTAAAATAGTTGAAGATTTATAATTTTTGTTCGTTTTATATTGATAATATAGACTTCTTTCCACTTTAAGTGCATCACTGAAAATATTATTATTCACTATTTTTTGTAGGCAAAAGCAAAAGCTCGACCAGAATTGGCTTTATTTATGATAAAATACCTGATGACATTAATTGTTGGCATCTCTGCTGTCTTCTGGGTTGGAAGCAAAAAGACATGCACAGAATGGGCTGGGTTTTTTAAACGAAATCGCAAGAGAGAGTAAGAAACTATTGAATTGTCTGACACGATTTTTAAATAAGCAGATCAAAATACCAGGGAACTGTTCAAATCAATGTACTAGAGTTTCATTATATCAACTGTTATTTCAATTTGATTAGCCAACGGAAGTTTGGAAATTTTTTTCATGAAAGAGACATGCTTTATTTTTGCATTTGTTATACTAGTCTTTGACATATACTATTCTATTTGAAATATGAATGAAAGATTTATGAAAGGCATATTTTCTTTTCATGATTTATAGTATATCCAATATTATTACTGCTGTCATTGGATTCATTATTTTGGGTACAGTATTTTAAATAATTTTATCCTTTTTATCAATGATAAAAGATTAAGACTAAGTATATATAAAGAAACCTATAAAGTATGATTCAAATATAAGTGATGTGTTATGGCCATTATTTACTACTTTTAAATCTTATTACACACAGCTATGACCTATTTTCACTTATTTGTCTTGCTTAAGATGTTAAAAATTCAAACTTATGGAATATTCTGTAACAATATTGATTTATGTTTATGAGTAATTCATCTTAGTTATATATAATATATATACACACGTGTACACACACACTATATACAATATACTATAGCTTTTTAAAAATTGTTCCCCACTGGTTTAGATTATTTCAGAACTGTAGATCATTTCACAAATAAGTTTTTGAAGTCTGAATATTTAACTGGAATTTTTTTGCACTATTATGTCTATCTCATATTTATGTACTCACACTAATTTCAGTGTAACTTGCTAATTTTTAATGTTAGAAAGGAAAGAGTTATATTTAAATGAAGACCATTAATTGTATTCTCTATCCTTTTCTTCTGGTTTACTTTTATATTACATATTTATGTACAGTACAAATACAGTATTATGTATAGTACATTTATGCTGTTTTGAGTCTCCTTGCCCTCATCCTTTGATTCTTGCCTTTTTAATTTCTTGCCAGTTTACTATTTATACTGACAAAAGCAACTTAGAGTGTATACCCAAAAGATTTTATAAAATCAATTTATGTCCTAGTATTTATAATCTCAGATTTTATAATAATATAAACCATAGAATTTTCAACCTTAGTGGCTAAGGATTTTTGGCAAAAGATACGTGATATCCTTTATAGCTTCTACTGTAACACTTGTAATTTCAGTAAATCCTGTCCTTCAATTTTCTTACAGTCCAATCAGTGAAAGTCGAAGAGTACTACAGGAATCATGTGAGTTTTTCTTAAAGCACAATTCTAAAGTTAAACACAAAAAGAAGCACTATAAACCAAGTTCACACAAGCTGAAGGTCATTTCCAAATCCATGGGAACCAGCACAGGAGCTACAGCAAATCATGGCACTTCTGCAGTAGCAATTACTAGCCATGATTACCTAGGACAAGAAACTTTGACAGAAATCCAAACCTCACCAGAAACATCAATGAGAGAGGTGAGAGCGGACGGAGCTAGCACCCCCAGGTTAAGAGAACAGGACTGTGGTGAACCTGCCTCGCCAGCAGCATCCAGCTCCAGACTCTCTGGGGAACAGGTCAACAAGAAGGGCCAAGCAGGCAGTGTATCTGAAGGTGCACGGAGCGAAGGAAGGTGAGATTTTATGTAAAATCATCACTATTTTAAATACTGCATTACACATTTTTTATTAAAGCACAACACATCTGGAAAGCATTTTGTGATATATTATGTCTGTACTTTTACCCGAAGGAAGTTTGGGTTCAGCCTATAAATAATGCTATTTAGTAGTTTAATTCTTAGCTGTGAGAACAGTTTTAATATATGTTGTTCAAGTAGGAATGTTCATTTCTGTGGTTATTGTTAAGAGTTCCTTGTACATTTAAGTAAATGCAATTTACCTGAAATATAGGCTAAGTTTTAATTAATACTGCATTTTAATTCTGTCTAAAAGGTGTCACCCTATACAAAATTATAATGTGTCATTTTATCTAAAATTATTTTATTTTCTGAACACGAAAAGATATTGACATTATCTTTAATGAGTTTTCTCAATGGCCGTAGGTGACCAAAACACAGGTAAGCCAGAATGCAAACAGCTAATTGCATTAAGATCTCAAAGTTATCTTACCTAACCCTCTCAGACTAGGCTAAATGCACCTTCTCTGTGTTCCTATGGCAGCTTTCATATATTTGGATTGGAATTAGATACATGCTTTATCTTCTAGTAGATTTGTAACCTTCTCAAAGGGAAAGCTGAAGTCTTACTCATCTTTGTGTTCCCAATTTCTTACACAGTACTGATCCATGGTGGAAAATCAATAAAACATTTGTTAAACTGAGGACAGGAATCCTGCCTTATTAATTCCATTCCCCACGAGACTCCATGTTCAGCCTATATATGGGTAGTGCTTGATGAAGCTTCTGAAGTCAGTGAATATTATATTTTAAAAAATTATTTGGCCAGGCATGGTGGCTCACACCTGTAATCCCAGCACTTTGGGAGGCCAAGGTGGGCAGATCACAAGGTCAGGAGATTGAGACCACTCTGGCTAACACGGTGAAACCCCATCTCTACTGAAAATACAAAAAATTTAGCTGGGTATGGTGGCACCCACCCGTAGTCCCAGCTACTTGGAAGGCTGAGGCAGGAGAATCTCTTGAAACCAGGAGGCGGAGGTTGCAGTGAGCCAAGATCGCACTACTGCAGTCCAGCCTGGGCAACAGAGTGAGACGCCGTCTCAAAAATAAATAAACAAAAACAAAAATTATTTGTATTTTGAAGTGTTAAAGTACACCTAAAGACTTTTAACTACTTATTCTCTGATAAAGGTGGACACTGGTTAGGGGTTAAACTCATGAAAAATGGCATCATATTTGTGCTTGTGGATGTGTGTGTGTCAACGTTTTTTCTTTTATCTAGGATTAGTCCAAAGAGTGATATTACTGACACTGGCCTGGCACAGAGCAACAGTTTGCAGGTCCCCAGTTCTTCAGAACCAAGCAGCCTCAAAGGTTCCACATCTCTACTTGTTCACCCAGTTTCAGGAGTGAGAAAAGAGCAGGGAGGTGGTTGTCATTCAGATACTTGAAGAACATTTTCTCTCATTACTCAGAAGCAAATTTGTGTTACACTGGAAGTGACCTATGCACTGTTTTGTAAGAACCACTGTTACATTCTTCTTTTGCACTGCAAGCTGCATTGCCTACTGTTATACTGGAAAAAATAGAGTTCAAGAATAATATGACTCATTTCACACAAAGGTTAATGACAACAGTATACCTGAAAACAGAAATGTGCAGGTTAATAATATTTTTTTAATGGTGTGGGAGGACAAAGTTAGAGGAATCTTCCTTTTCTATTTATGAAGATTCTACTCTTGTTAAGAGTATTTTAAGATATACTATGCTATTTTACTTTTTTGATATAAAATCAAGATATTTCTTTGCTGAGGTATTTAAAACTTATCCTTGTATCTTTTTATACATATTTAGAAATAAGCTTATATGTATTTGATCTTTTTTGAAATCCTATTCAAGTATTGTTATCATGCTATTGTGATATTTTAGCACTTTGGTAGCTTTTACACTGAATTTCTAAGAAAATTGTAAAATAGTACTATTTTATACTATAAAAAAAGATATACCAAAAAGTCTTTTAATAGGAATTTAACTTTAAAAACTCATTTATTGATACCTTACCATCAAAAATGTGTGAATTTTATAGTCTCATTGTTTGAGGAATTTCACGGATCTAAACTATGTAACTGAAATAAGGTGCTTACTCAGAGTGTCCACTATTGATTGTGTTATGCTGCTCACTGATCCTTCTGCATATTTCAAATAAAATGTCCTAAAGGGTTAGTAGATAAAATGTTAGTCTTTTGTATATTAGGCCAAGTGCAATTGATTTCCTTTTTTTAATGTTTCATGACCACCCATTGATTGTATTATAACCACTTACAGTTGCTTATACTTTTTCTTTGTTTTAACTTTTGTTTTTTAACATTTAGAATATTAAATTTTGTATTGCACAAATGTAAAATTTGTATCCTTCTCAGACATTTTGTAGAATTCATTTCGGCAGCTCACTAGGATTTTGCTGAACATTAAAAAGTGTGATAGCGATATTAGTGCCAATCAAATGGAAAAAAGGTAGTCCCAATAAACAAGACACAATGTTTTTATACAACATACTTAAAAATATTAAGGAGTTTTCTTGATTTTGTTTCCTATTACGTATTATTCTCTGAACAAGGTTTTCTGATGCTTTTGGTTTTCTCTCCATTTAGCATTTGCTCTCAGTTTTTTTCTCTATTTAGCATTCTGTTAAGGCATAAAAACTATGTACTGTATGGAAAATGTTGTAAATATTACCTTTTCCACATTTTAAACAGATAACTTTGAATACAAAAACTTTGTTTTGTGTGATCTTTTCATTAATAAAATTATCTTTGTATAAGAATTATGGAGTATTCTGTGGTTAGGTATAGTAGTTCTGGCCAAGGAAGTAGTGTAATTTTTTAGATTAGTGACTCCATGACTGATAAGTCAGAAGCTTCTTTTTAACTTTGAAGGAGAATACAGTCAAGACTCTTGTTTTTTGTCACGATTTCTCTCCAAACATGTAAATAATACAGCTATATTAAGTGTAACTTTTTAAAGCCAGTAGGAAAGATCTGGGGTGTGGGGGGTGAAGCAAAAGGAACCCCAGGACCCTGTTTTCCTCCTAACAGTGATTAGATGATACAGACAAACCTCCCAAAAAAGAAGGCTAAAATATGTGGATGAAATAAAACAGTGGGCAGATTTCTGTGATGGGGGAAAAAAAGAAGTAAAATAATATTACCCCCAAACATTAAAAAACTAATAAGATAGTGAGGAATTGCCAGGTTAAGATCTGGGAGAAGAGAGAAATTCTCACTATGAAGCCCAACATTTGGAGCTGCTTTTGCTCAGGAGCATCTGATTACTTGGAAAGGGTGGCTGAGAAGTGGAACAGTGCTACTGACAGCCTCAAAGGGCTGGAAGACAAGGGGTCTGCAACCACCCTACACTTAGAATTTTGACCTCAAAGGGCCGGATCCTAAAAGTACATGTGAGTTGTACATAAAGCAGCCCTGCTTCAAGTTGTCTGGGTAGATAGAAAAAGCTCAAACCCTGACATTAGATTAAGGTAGCTCTGGATTAGTAATACCCTCAAGCACCAGGTAAATGAAAACCTTCTCTGGAGGAAGAAAGTGTTATTTTATATACTCTAAAAGTACCACAGTGCTCATCATACAATCAAACAATCAGGTATGCCAAAAAGACTATTTTTGTTCATTAAAACATGAACAAGAATTGGCACAAGCAAGAGAAGAAGATCCCCAGGTACTGCTGATGTATTACTAGACATACATTATGTAAATTAAAAGTACAAGCAAGGAAAACAATAAGATACTACACACATATAAGAATGGGCAGCCCATAGTGACTTCCTTCCAAAGAATCCAAGTACAGGTGGTACAGGGAGAGTAGCATTTGCAGTGGAGAAACCTGACAAACTCTCAGCAAGAGGTACCTCACTACTCAGAAGGCGAACAAAGTCAAGAGTGGTAAGTCATGTTGAGAGTGTTACCTTTCATATGATGTGATGAAAATTGCAGTTTACCTCTGATCTTCCCAAAACCTATAACCTCTTTCTAGTTGTGAAATATGAGATGAATCTCAGCAGATGGACATTTTACAAGATAGCTGACCAGTCCGCCTCAAAAGGAGTTAAAATCCCCAAGAACAAGGAAATTTGGGAAACTATCACAGCCAAGAGGAGCTGAAGGAAACATGACAACTAAATGTAATGTGGTATCTTGGAAAAGAAAAAAGCACGTTAGATAAAACCTAAGGAAATTTGAATAAAGCTTAGTCATCCAAGTCAGCTAAATGTTCTTTAATTGTGTGTGATAATTTTCTTCCTTCTGCTTGCTTTTTCCACCTTTTAGTCAGATATTGAACTCCTTGATGAATCCTTTAATTTTCTTATCTTTCCTCTTCTTTTGCCCATCTCTTTGGATTTTTTTCTTGAAACTTTATTAAATGTATTTTTAAATTTTTGTTTGAAGATTTTTTGGCTATATTTTTTTAATTTCACAGCAGTTTAAAAATTGTGTTCTTTTTCATAGTACCTTTCTGTTTTATGATTATTTTATATATGCTGTATTTCAAGATACACAATTTACTTCTTAAAGGTCATATGGGAAACATTAATTTGTAATATTTATTTTGTAACAGGTGACTTTATTAAAGTCCCTCAGTCCCTCTAATAATTTTGCAGTTGATTTTTCCTGGATTTTCTAGGTGGATGATCTTTTCCTCTCAAATAATGGTAATTTTATTTCTCAGATATAAGCTGGAACTTCTAGCCAGTTTACATTAATAGTAGTAGCAGTAGACATACTTGTCTTGTTTCTTTATTTTAAAGAAAATGCCTATAGTACTTCATCATGAAGAACAATGTTGGCATTCAACATAAGATAGGGATTTCTTAACGAGTTAAAAGAATCCTATTCCATCTTATAATTTCTTTTTGATGAGCAATATGTACCGAATTTCATCAAATGCCCTTTTGCTACCAGGATTAGTCAGTATGAGGTTAACTTCTGTAACAATCCTCAAAATCATAGTAGCTTTAGAAATTTATTCATGTGACAGGTGTGAATGTTCTTGAGGTAGTCTTCCAAATTCAGGCAACCACCACTTCCATCTTATGGCTCTGCCATCTCTCTCACTGAGTAAGAAAGAGCGAGAGTAAATGATTGCACAGAAAAATGTTTCATGAGCTAGAATTGAAAGTGACATGCAACATTTCCAGCTGCATTTCATTTACCAGAACTCAGGCATAAATCTAGATGTCTTCCTGACAGGGAGGAGAAACAGATTTACTGAGCCATTGGCCAGCATGACAGTCTACTAACGTGATGTGTTAAATAAATTTCCTAACATAATGCCATCCGTTAATTCCTTGAATAACCCTACTTGATCATGATATATCATTTAATACTTCTGGATTTGATTTGTTAGTGATTTATTTAGGATTTTCTAAATGTGCATCTATATCTACCTATATTATAAATGATTTACCAGCCTGGGCAATATTACAATATTTGTAATAAGTAAGCTTGAATTTTAAAAGTATTTATTTTTAATAGCAAAATTCAAAAGCATTATTTAATTTTTTAAAAAAGCAGTTTTTCTTTTTCATGTCACCAGAGTCTTTGAGGCCCCCCCCCTCAAAAAAAAAAAAAACCTGCTGTCGACCAGCCTGACAAACATGGTGAAACCTTGTCTCTACTAAAAATACAAAAATTAGCTGGGTGAGGTAGCGGGTGCCTGTAGTCCCAGCTACTCAGGAGGGGGCTGAGGCAGGAGAATTGCCTGAACCCAGAAGGCGGAGACTGCAGTGAGCCAAGATTGCGCCATTGCACTCCAGCCTGGGTGACAGAGCGAGACTCCATCTCAAAAAAAAAAAAAAAAAAAAAAAAAAGTCTGCTGTCTCAGAAAAAAAGGTGAAGTTAATTTTTATAAGAATTACATAGCAGTTTTCAGCCAAGAAAGTTAAATTACATAACGTATTTACATTTACAATAACAAAATCGGCACGAGCACTGTGCAGCTAAACCCAGCAGCAGCAAAGTCTGCTACAAACCTTCAACAAAATTTCATGAAATGCCATGTTTCAAAAAGACTCAGAACACACACTGGGACCTACCACTGCTATGCTGTTCATGGTTCTGAAGAAATCTTCCCTACACTTTCTTGATCAAACTAGACTGAAAACAGATCATAATCGCCAGCCATCATCAAAATCACAGTTTTAGTGCTTTCTTACTCTTTCATCTTCTCAGAAACGTACCACAGGTAGGTGTTTCCAGTTCCTACTGCTGGAAAGTTTTAACCTTGCCAAGCAGGCAGTTACTCTCAGGAAATGAAAGATATGATTTGTAATAACCACAAGAAGTCCTGCAGTTGCTTTTCTGCATGGAAAGCATGATATTTAATACCTCACTGCCCACTGCACAAGTCAGATACTTAAATTCCAAGTTTTAACCATGGCCCCTGTGATCTGTCATGTGCAGAAGAATCAAAACTTTCATTAACTCAGAGTGAAAATGTGTCCACAAAGAGCGAGAAAAAATTAAAAGTTTAATCCAAAATTATCAAAGACATTGGGATCCAGAGCCAGGCGGTAGTGGAGAGCAGCATAGTCAAGTTCATTATGAATATTACTGGTTGATGGTAGCCAAATGGAAGCAGTATGGAAAGAAATACAATGAAACGAAAAGGAGAAAAGACTTGTGGCAGTAAATACTAATTAGAAATAAAAACAGATGGAAAATTATTGCTAAAGTGAGTCAATTTAGCAGCCAGTTCTGAGGTTTTTATTTTCTATCCCTAGAAGGAAAAAAGAGCCAGAGAAAACGTTGAAGAGCAGGTTTTCTAATTTTCCACCACAAAAAGAAAAAAAGGACATGAGGGAGGACGAACATACTTAAGTCTTGATAGAAACATCTTAGAGAAAGTTTTCAAATAAATTATTTTCTAAACACATACCATTGTTCATCTTCATTAATACTGAACACACTTTAAGTATTTTCTACTATTTCACTTAGATTAGGTTTTAACAAACATACCTAGTGTAGAATCTATTAAAGCTTACATTTAATACCTATGTTTATATACTATTCATTATAATAATTATAATGATCATAATACATTAAAATATGGTGAAAAGAGAGGCACAAACTCAATAGAGATTAAGAAAAAAAATTTTCTAAAGTTGCACGAAAATGAAATATCTGAATATCTTTTTTCCCAAGTGCTAACTAGAGTAAAACGGTCTAGTTTGTGGGTTTATTTCCTTAGGGACCTATTCCAGGATCTAATTAGTTTCACTGTCAGGAAATACATAAGTCTGAATATACATACTACACATTATCTAGAGAAACTGACCAGCAAGGTAAGAGCTTCCCTCATGGTTTTAGTCCTTCCTAACTGTCAGCCCAGTGTCCCCTCATAAGAATTCCCATAAAACAGAAACCTTCAGACTTGTAAACAAAGCTGACCACTGGCAAAACCCTTACTGGCATTTCCAGCCTCTTAACCACCACCTCTATTAGTGCAGGCTCCATGTGAAAAAGAATGACATGCTGTGTTTCTGGAGCTGACCTTGTTGGCAGGCTGTGGGTAAATAAAAGGTACAGTAAAACAAACAGGAGGGCTGTGTTTCCTCAACTGACAGGCATCACTGCCTCCTTGTCACGCATCCTCAGGCTCTGGGGAGGCCTTTGCAGGCTTACCACATGGACACTGAGCAGTCCAGAGGTGTTCTTTTATGCAAGCAAAGACCATGAACGTGGCATACAACACAACCCAAAGTGGGGCGAGGGTGCCTCAGGGGCACTGTAGACAAGGCAGAGTCTGGCTACCTGGACACCCTGAAGAGACCAAACACAATATAAAAACACAACCTCACCTCAGTAAGAGTACAGAGTGACAGGGGAGACTGCATTCACCCTTGCAAGGGGGACGAACATCTAAAGAATTAGCAGGTAATCCATATGAAATCTAACTGCACGGACATGGAAGATTCTTGTATTAGTCTGTTCTCACACTGCTCATAAAGACATACCCAAGATTGAGTAACTTATAAAGAAAAGAAGTTTAATTGACTCACAGTTCCACATGGCTGGGGAGGCCTCACAATCATGGCAGAAGGCGAAGGGGAAGCAAAACATATCTTACACGGCAGCAGGCAAGGGGGCATGTGCGGGGTAACTCTCAGCATCAGATCTCGTGAGACTTATTCACCATAACAAGAAAAACCTGCCCCCGTGATTCAGTTACTTCCCACTGTGTCCCTCCCGTGACATGAAGGGATTATTACAATTCAAGGTGAGATTTGGATGGGGATATACAGCCAAACCATATCAATTCCCAAAATATTTTCAAGCACAAAAAAACTTGCAAAATTATACTTACACAATAATACCATGTATGTAAACAACCTCCACCCCACAAAACCACACTAATATTTTCTATTGTTACTTACACAGGTATCTACATGCATAAGACACCATGTGTGTTAACAACCTTCACCCCATAGAACAATACTATATGTTTTCTATGGTTACATGTAAATAAATGCATACGGGAAGTTGAGGAAAATATAGAAACATGGGTTATCTCTGTGGAGAGGGTCAGTATTGTAAGTGATGATCAAAGCAGACTTTAGCCTGATCTGTAATGTAAGGGGACTCTATTAATGTATCCTATGTAATCATTAAGAATCTCCTTATTTATTTATTTATTCACTTACTTATTTTGAAACAGAGTCTTGCTTTGTTACCTAGGCTGGAGTGCAGTGGTGCAACCTTTGCTCACTGCAACCTCCGCCTCCTGGGTTCAACTGATTCTCCTGCCTCAGCCTCCCGAGTAGCTGGGATTACAGGTGCCTGCCACCACGTCCAGCTAATTTTTGTATTTTTAATAGAGACAAGGTTTCACCATGTTGGCCAGGCTGGTCTTGAACTCCTGACCTCAAGTGATCCGCTTGCCTTGGCCTCTCAAAGTGCTGGGATTACAGGCGTGAGCCACCGCACACAGCCAAGAATCTGCATTTTTAAAAAGAAAATCCACTAAGCACAAATCTAGCTAATTCGTGGGTTCAGTCACATCCGCCTGAGTCTGGGCCTGAGGCAGCCATTGTTTCTGTGGATGTGGGCCACACACCTGCAGGCCAGGGAGGGGCAGCCCACACCGCTGAGGTCAGGAAAAGCCGCCGGTGCATCCAGTTCAAACTCCTCTTGGCTCCTCGATCCTGTGCTTCTCCTTTCTCTGGAACCACATTCTCTTTAGTTGGCAATCACCACATGTTTATTGGGAAACTCTGTGCCTGCTTCTTTCTCTTCAGTGCCTTTCCCAGGTTTGACTCCCACCCCCACAAATAAAGCACAGACCTGCTAATTTGTTCCCACACCAGGAAGATGGAGAAGCCTGCCAGGGTGAGATATCAGGGACAAGGCGAAGGAGACAAAGCTGTGGTAGGCTGCGTTCAGTGGAACACCCACCAGGGCCGATTCCTCCTGTCCACACCCTAGTGCACACACCACCAGTACCTCAAGTGCTGCCAGCAGCAGGCAACTCATCACCACAATTTTACTTCTATGTGCCTCAACCTCAAGTTGTGAAACTGCTCAAAAGTGCAATCTGAGGTTAGGGAGAATCTAAGGCATTCGTGGCTTTCTGCAGAAGATAAACCCCTGTTCTTCTCTGGAAACTCCAGCAATATATTCACCCATGTCCCTTAGAGCCATGCAGTTGACCCAGGCCCTTGAGTTCTGGACAGAGGAACAGGAACCCATGGAGCTGAAAAAGTTGGCTGTTTATGGCTCGCTTTGTCCTAGTAGCCATGGCTAGGTGTTCATGGGGACCACCGAATTTTGATAAGCAGTTCCCAACTTGCTAGGTAGTTCCTACATAGGCTGAACTGTGAAGGGCCCAAGTTTCTTGTCTATACTTGCCTACTGCCTAAGCTGCTAAGAGGTTAGGTTTTGATTTTAGAATTTAACCTAGTCCCTTCCCTCTAGATCAGATGAGTCAACTTTTCCTCTTAACATGTTTGCCAATAGCAAAAATAACTTTCCTAACCATCTGACACTTAAACCAAAGAGTCATTATTTTTAAACAAGAGGACAAAATGTTCCAATAAGAATACTTAATACATCAGTGAAAGATAAACCCCGGTTGTGGCCTGGGAGACCACTAGAGCCTCCCAAAGATATTCTTCTATCACTGCTGGATCTGCCATTCAACCTCTAGAATATAGCCAAGAAGAAAGAGCATATTATATTTTGACAAGATAACATACACACTATAGACCCTGAATTCAGTGACTCTCAAGAGTTTTTTTCTGTCTTTAAAATTTTTGTTTTGTTTTGTTTTGTTTTGAGATGGAGTCTTGCTCTGTCACCCAGGCTGGAGTGCAGTGGTGTGATCTCATCTCACTGCAACCTCTGCCTCCTGGTTTTAAGCGATTCTCCTGCCTCAGCCTCCCAAGTAGCTGGGACTAAAGGCATGCGCCACTACACCCAGCTAATTTTTGTATTTTTAGTAGAGACATGTGCCACTACACCCAGCTAATTTTGTATTTTCACCGTGTTGGTTGGCCAGGATGGTCTTGATCTCTTGACCTTGTGGTCTGCCCGCCTCGGCCTCTCAAAGTGCTGGGATTACAGACACGAACCACTGTGCCCAGCAAAAGGTTTTTTTTAATTTTTTAATTGACACAAAATAATTGTACATATTTGTGGGATACACAACAACATTTCAATACATATATAGTGATCACATCAGGGTTTGGGTTGATTTTATGGTTTTTTTCAGAACTAGAGGCTGGTATTCAGACTGGGATGCATGTTACAGTTCCTCCTCCTCATTGTCTGGAAGTGGGAGGAGGTGATGAAGTCCACTGTCATCTGTACTTCAAGCTCTAGACCAGGTCCTCATGGCACAGAACTCGAGATATACCAAGGAGTTAAGATTATGTCTCACACATAGAACAGAGACCCATGGGAATAATAGAACCTTATGGTTTTTAAAATATTTTACTAAGACCCTTCTTCCATATTTCTCTGGATCTGGAAACAGGACCATTTACTGGTTATAAAGCCCTGTTTACTAAGGCAAACTAAAGGGTGTAATTGGCATCCTAGGTTTTAAAATTTATAAATATCAAGTGCATGTCTGTGTGTGTGTGTGTGTGTGTGTGTGTGTGTGTGTGTGAAGCTTTTGGAACACCACTTAAGAACTCCTAAGAAAACCCCACGTCAAGCCTCCGTCACACACACTCAGGTAAATGGGTCTGCTCTGAAGACCAAATTTTACCTTGAGTGATGTGTTCTAAGATCTAATCTTGGGAGGATCAGGAGGCTAGGAACACAAGCAAGCCCATTTGATTCTCACAATAAGCCACATTCTCCAGTGGCAGGTTTAACATCAACATACATTCTCAAAAATCAGGGGGAGGTATAACTAAATGAGCACTCACTCAGACAAACTACAGAGGTATTTGGTAAATCTATTTGTAAATAAAGTGTAAAAGAAGAGGCTCTGCTTTCTTCTCAGCCCTGTGTTGCTAATTAGTTAGGGAAAAAATTGAAAGAGGTCGTATGCACAATCCTGTGTCAAAATAAGAATTCCTGTTACCCTGGAACAATACTCTGGTTTCTCACTTATATGAACTCTTACACAATAGTTGGTCCAGAAACAATTCAACTCATCAAAAAATGAATAGCAATTTTAAAGTGGAACTGAGGACCTATGCAATAAAGCTACAAGAGAAAGAAAAGAAACAAGACAAACAAATGGCAGACACAGAACACCTCCCAGAAAATATTGCTATAGGGCAGATAAAATGTTTGACAAAACATATCATTTTTACAAGTTTTAGAAATCAGTGAAACAATCAACACTGTAAAAGAAATAAACAACGTAAGAGCTCGAAGATGACATGGGGAAAAGATACAAGGAGGCAAAACATGAATTACTGCCAAAACTCAGTAAAGAAATAGAAAAGAATTGGAAGCAGCACAGAGGATAGCAAGCATTTCCTGTAACATAGTAATGGGCATAGAGAAGAGGACCGAAAATAGTAAAATAAATAAAAATGACTAAGAGTTAAAGACATTGAAAGAGAACATGGTAGTTATAGAAGACAAAGGAAATTAGTATTTCTATAACTAGTGACCCCAAAGAAGATAACCAAAATAACAGAACATATAATATCTAATAAGAGGCCAGGCATGGTGGCTCGTGCCTGTAATCCAGCACTTTGGGAGGCCCAGGCAGGTGGATCACTTGAGGCCAGGAGTTTGAGACCTGGCCAGCATGGCAAAACTCCATCTCTACTAAAAATACAAAAATCAGCCGGGCATGGTGGTGCATGCCTGTAGTCCCAGCTACTCGGGAGGCTGAGGCAGGAGAATCACTTGAACCTGGGAGGCGGAGGTTGCAGTGAGCTGAGCTCGCACCACTGCACTCCTTGGAAAACTGTGGCAACTCAGCAAATACAGGGCCACCAGGCCCTAATCATTTAGAAATGATAGTTTGGGTCTTCACTTGGAAAAAAGCCTCCAACC